>NC_137169.1:78255216-78691852 GCF_951394435.1 Stenella coeruleoalba
CTACATTAAATGGGTGTTCCAGAACAAAAGTGAGGTAATGCAGAGGCAATATTAAAGAAATATTAACAAACAGAAAACAATTAACAAGTGGCTATAATTACATACCTATCAATAATTTCTTTAAATGTAAATGGACTAAATGCTCCAAACAGAAGACACAGGGTGACTGAATGTATAAAAAACAAGACCAATATGTGTTGCCTACAAAAGACTCACTTTGGATCAAGACACACACAGACTGAAAGTAAAGGAATAGGAAAAGATATTCCATGCAAATGGAAACAAAAAAATCTGGATCACAATACTTATATCAGACAAAATAGATTTAAAACAAAACTGTAAAAAGAGACAAAAAGGACAGTTCATATTTATAAAGCAGTCAATTCAATGAGAGGATTTAACATTTGCAAATATCTATGCACCCAACATAGGAGCACATAAATACATAAAGCAAATATTAACATATATAAAGGGAGAAATTGACAGCAATACAATAATAGTCAAGTACTTTAACACCTCACTGACATTAATGGATAGATCATCCAAAAAGAATATCAATAAGGAAACATGGGCCTTAAACAACACTTTAGACTAAATGAACACTTTAGACCAGATGTACATAGAACATTCCACCCCAAAACAGCAGAATACATATTCTTTTCAAGTGCATATGGAGCATTCTCCAGGATAGGTCACATGTTAGGCCACAGAACAAATCTCAATAAATTTAAGAAGGTTGAAATTATATCAAGCTTCTTTTAGGATCACAATGGTATGAAACTAGAAATCAATTACAAAAAGAAAAATGGAAAAAAAAAACACAAACATGTGGAGACTAAACAGCATGCTTCTAAAAACTCAATGGCTCGGGACTTCCCTGTTGGCTCAATGGTTAAGAATCACCTGCCAATGCAGGGTACACGGGTTTGAGCCCTGGTCTGGGAAGATCCCACATGCCACAGAGCAACTAAGCTCATGCGCCACAACTACTGAGCCCATGTGCCACAACTACTGAATCCCATGCTCCTAGAGCCCATGCTCTGCCACAAGAGAAGCCACCACAATGAGAAACCTGTGCACTGCAATGAAGCATAGCCCTCACTCACCGCAACTAGAGAAAGCCCATGCACAGCAGCGAAGACCCAACGCAACCATAAATAAATAAACAAATAAATAAATTTAAAAGTGTGTTATGAAAAAAAACTCAATGGCTCAACAAAGAAATCAAAGAGGAAATTAAAAAGTACCTTGAGACAAATGAAAATGGAAGCACAACATTCCAAAATCTATGGGGTTTGGCAAAAGCAGTTCAAAAAGAAAAGTTCATGGTGATACAGGTCTACCTCAGAAAACAAGAAAAATCTCAAATAAACAATTTAACCTTATACCTAAAGGAACTTTAAAAAGTAGAGAATAACAAAGCCCAAAGTTAGTAAAAAGGAGGAAATAATATTACATGATGCTATATATAGAAAATTCTAAAGACTCCACAAAAAATTATTAGAATTGATAAATAAACTCAGTAAAGTTGCAGGATGCAAACTCAATATACAGAAATCTCTTGTGTTTCTATACACTAATAATAAACTAAGAGAAATTAAGAAACACAACCCCATTTACAGCTGCATCGAAAGAATAATATATCTAGGAATAAATCTAACTAAGGAGGTAAAAGATCTGTTCTCTGCAAGCCATAAGATATTGATGAAAGAAATTGAAGACAATATAAACAAATGTAAAGATATACCATAGTCATGGATTGGAAGAATTAATATTGTTGAAATATCCATACTACCCAAAGCAATCCAGAAATTCAATTCAGTCCTTATCAAAGTGCCTATAGCATTTTTTATAGATCTGGAACAAATAATCCTAAAATTTGTATGGAACCACAAAAGACCTCAATAGCCGAAGCAATCTTAAGAAAAAACAAAACTGAGGTATCACACATCCTGTTATCAAAACTACACTACCAAGATGTAGTTGTTTTGTTGTTTTGTGGCCTAACATGTGATCTATCCTGGAGAATGCTCCATGTGCACTTGAAAAGAATATGTATTCTGCTGTTTTGTGGTGGAATGTTCTATGTACATCCGGTCTAAAGTGTTCATCTAGTCTAATCAAAACTATATGGTATTGGCACAAAAACAGACATATAGATCAATGAACAGAATAGAGAGCCCAGAAATAAACCCACACTTATATGGTTAATTGATTTACAATCAAGGAGCCAAGAATAAACAGTAGGGAAAAGACAGTCTCTTCAATAAATGTTGTTGGGAAAACTGAACAGGTACATGAAAAGGAATCAAACTGGACCACTTTCTTTTACAAATATATAAATAAACTCAAAATGGATTAAATACTTAAATGTAAAATCTGAAAGCATAAAACTCCTAGAAGAAAACATCAGGAGTATGTTCTCTGACATTGGTCTTAGAGATATTTGGGGCAGGTGGGGGGTGTCTGTCTTCTCAGGCAAGGGAAACAAAAGCAAAAAAAAAAAAAAAGGGGGGGGGGGACTACATCAAACTAAAAAGCTTTTGCACAGCAAAGGAAACCATCAACAAAAGCAGAAAGCAATCTACTGAATGGGAGAAGGTATTTGCCAATTATATATTCAATAAGTGGTCAATATCAAATATATATAAAGAACTCATACAACTCAATACCAAAAAAATAAACAATCCAATTGAAAAATGGCAGAGGACCAAATATACATTTTTCATAGGAAGACATAGAGATGGCTAACAGACACATCAGAAGATGCTCAACATCACTAATCATCAGGGAAATGCAAATCAAAACGAAAATGAGATATAACCTCACAACTGTCAGAGTGGCTATTCATGGCTATTATCAAAAAGACAACAAACAACAAGTGTTGGTGAGGATGTGGAGAAAAGGGAACATTCATGGACTGTTGGTGGCAATGTAAATTGGTGCAGCCACTGTGGAAAACAGAAAGGAGTTTTCTCAAAAATTTAAAAATAAAACTAATGTACAATCTAGAAATTCCACTTCTGGATATCTATCCAAATAAGACAAAAACACTAATTTGAAAAGATATGTGCTCCCCTATGTTCATTGCATCATTATGTACAGTAGCCAAGAAATGGAAGCAACATAAGTGTCCATCAACAGATGAATGAACAAAGAAGATATGGTATACATATAAAATGGATTATTTCCCAACCATTAAAAAAGAATGAAATGTTGCCATTTGAGACAACATGGATGGACCTAGAGACTATTATGTTCAGTGAAATAAGTCAGGTGGAGAAAGCAAATACCATATGATTTCACTTATATGTGGAATCTAAAACACAAAACAAAACTGAAACAGACTCGTAGATACAGAGAACAAACTGGTGGTCACTAGAAGTGAAGGGAGTGTGGGTTGGGCCAAATAAGTGAAGGGAATTAAGAAGTACAAACTTCCAGTTATAAAATAAATAAGTGAGGGAGATGTAACATACAGCATAGTGAATATAGCCAATAATATTGTAATCACTTTGTATGGTGACAAATAGACTTATCATAGGGATTAACCTGTAATGTATATAAATGTTGAATCACTATGTTGTACACTTGAAACTAATATAATATTTTATGTAAACTATACTTCAGTTTTTTAAAATTTAAAAACAGAAGTATTGGTGGATATTTTCCAGAAATATTGAAAGGAAACCAAACCACAGATTCAAGACCAATTACTCCATGAAAAAAGTTTCCAAAAATATCCATGTAGACACAACATGGTGAAACTGCAGAACCACAAGGACAAAAGTAAATCTTTAAATTAGATGGCAGAACAAGTAAGCACAAAATCAACAAGTATATAAAGGACTCGGCACCACTATCAAATCTACCAGACATCTGTAGAGCACTCTTCCAGACAGCAGCAAAACATACACTCTTCAAAAACACACCTGAAACATTCTTCAAGACAGACCATATACAAGGTTATAAAACAAACCTCATACATTTTAAAGGATTGAAATCATGTAAACTATATTCCCCAAACACAATGGAATTAAATTAGAAATCAATAACAGAAGGAAATTTGGGGATTTACAAATATGTGGAAATTAAACAAATACTCCTAAATAATGAATTTGTCAAAGAAGAAATCACAAGAGAAATTAGAAAATACTTTGAAATGAATAAAAACATAAACACAACACAACATGTCAAAATGTACAAATGTGACAAAAACAGAGCTTAGAGGGAAATTTATAGCTGTAACACTTCTATCAATGACTAACGAGCATAGAGAAATTTTTAAAGGCTCCCTTATTTCAAATGAGAAATAAATATGAGGGCAGCAAAAAAGGGGAGTTGCTCTCAGCCATTGGCTTGGCTCTGCAAGATTGGGAGATGACACACAATTCTGAGACTTCTACTTCAGGAGGGAGGGAGAGAAGGGTAGCTTACACTCAGTGACCAGGCTTTTCAATGCACTGCCCTAGGAAAAGGGACAGGTGGTATATGGAATTCACACAGCTCTGTGAGTTTGGGAGGAGCACAACCTTGAGACTTCTCCCTTAGATGGGAGGGAGAGGAATGAGGCATGAATCCAACATCCTGGTCTTTCATTACACTGCCTTAGGTAAAAAAAGATGGCAGCTCAATGTGGGCAGCACAGCTCTGCAAGATTGGAGGAAGGCACACAACCCTGAAACTTCTCTCCCAAGAGGAAGATGAGCAGTGGATGGTGCACATCCATAGAAAATGTTTGAGAGTCTCCCAGAACTTCTAGCCAGGCCAACTGCTGAAAGTCTTTTCCTGCCACAGCCAGTCTGTAAAGACTGGAAGAGGTAGTTACTTCTTCAAATCACAGACACCAATGCAAAGCAGCAGGGAACACAAGTATCAGGGAAATATGACACAAAGTAAGTCTCCAGTAACTTATCCTAAAGAATTTGAGATTAGTGGATTGCTGACAAAGAATTCAAAATAATCATCTTAAAGAAGCACAGTGAGCTACAAGAGAACAGATAGAATACTTTAAAAATCAGGAAAATGATACATGAACAAAATGAAATAGAAACCATAACAAAGAACAAAACACAAATTCTGAAACTGAAGAATAAAATACTGAACTGAAAAATTCAGTAGAGAGCTTCAATAACAAACTTGGTCAAGAGGAAAAAAGAATCAGTGAACTCAAAGACAGTCATTTGAAATACTCCCACCAGAGGAGCAAAAAGAACAAAAAAGAGTCAAGAAAGCCTATGAGATTTATGGGAGAGCATTCAAGAAAACCAATGTACACAGCATAAGAGGAGGAGAAGGGAGAGAGAAAGGGACAGAAAGGTTATTTAAAAAACAATGGTTGAAAATTTCCAAATCTGGGGAGGGAAATAAACATCCAGATTCACTAAGCCTAAAGAACCCAAAGAGGATGAACTTAAAGATGTCTACACTGAGACACATTATAATCAAATTGTCACATCAAAGACAGAGAGAGTTTTGAATGCAGCATGAAAAAACTAACATACAAGGGAACCCATAAGACCATGAGTGAAATTCTCAGCAGAAACTTTACAGGCTAAAAGGGAGTAGGATGATATACTCAAAGTGCTGATGGAAGAAAAACTGTCAACTAAGAATCCTATACCCAACAAAACTGTTCTTCAAGAATGAAAGAGACATAAAGACTTTCTCAGACAAACAAAAGCTGAGAGAGTTCATCACTAGTAGACCCACCTTACAAGAAACACTAAAGGGAGTTTTTCAAGATGAAATGAAGACACTAAACTGCAACAGGAAAGTATATCAAAGTATAAAACTCACTGATACATGTAAATGTATATATAAATACAGAACAGTGTAACACTGTGACAGTGGTATATAAATCACTGTTAATTATGGTATAAGAGTTAAAAGAAAAAGTTTTAAGAATAAAAACTACAAAAATTTATTAATAGATTCACAATATAAAAATATATAGAAGGTGACATCAAACATGAAGTGGGGAGGGAGTTTTTGTATGTGATTGAAGTTAAGTTATTGTCAGCTTAAAAAGAGACATATCTATAAGATATTGTATTTTATGTAAGCCTCCTGGTAACCACAAAGAAAATGCCAACAGAGGATACAAAAAGAAAAAGAGAAAACAGGGCGTTCCCTGGTAGCCTAGTGGTTAGGATTCTAGGCTTCCACTGCCATGGCCCAGGTTCAGTCCCTGGCTGGGAAACTAAGATCCCACAAGCCACATGGCACAGCCAAAAGAAAAAAAAACTTAAAAACAAGAGAGAGAAAGAGAAAACAATCAAAGAATATTGAAACTGTGTACAAGCCCTTGTGTCCCTGTCTTTTGAAGTAAAAGGCTGACTCAAGATTTGATGATTGGGAAATGCGAAGATGTAGAAACAAAGAATAGCTGTTAGGCTGGGGAACAGGTAACAGTTTAGGCTATAAATCTGCCACATGGCAGAATCACTGAACTCACAGTTCCCTGAAAGATATAAAGGCCTGACACACATTCCTAAGTTGTTTTGAGAGGAAGCAGATCCCCACCAGATGAAAACTGCTGACCATAAGAACATAAACCCTGCACTGGTTGAAACCAGAAGGTTGATGTTGCTTGAAAATTCACCTTGATGCCAACCAATCCAAGAATTGTCCATGAGTTGATCACACCCTGCTCCTTGAACACAATAAAACTCCTCACTACCCCCCTAGGGTGGGTCACACAGTCTTGAGGGCATTAGCCTGCTGTGGCCCTCTCTGCCTGGCAAAGCAATAAAAGCTACTCTTTTCTACTTCACCCAAAACTCTGTCTCCACATTTCTATTCAGCACCAGTGAACAGAGGGCAAGTTTCAGCAACAATATCTCAACAACAACAAAAATCAGCAAAACACAAAGGAAGACAGTAAGAGAGGAAAAGAGAAACAAAAGAACTACAAGACAGACAAAGCCAACAACAGTAATGTCCAATGACCAATGAATAGACGAAGAAAATGTGGTATATTCATGGGATGGAATATTACTCAGTCCTAAAAAGGAAGGAAATCCTACAATTTGTGACAACATGAATGAACTTGGAAAACATTATGTAAGTGAAGTAAGCCAGTCATAGAAGCACAAATATTGCATGATTCCACTTATATGAAGTACCTAAAATAGTCAAACTCGTAGAAGCAGTGAATCGAGTGGTGGCTGTGGAGGGGCCACAGGGAGGAGGCAATGGAGACTGGTTGTTTAATGGGTTTAAAATGTCAGTTATGCAAGATGAATAAATTCTACCATACAACATAGAACTGATTGTGAACAACACTGCATTATGCACTTAAAATTTTGTTAAGAGGGTAAATCTCTTAAGTGTTCTCACCAAAAATAAAAGAGGCACAAGGAAACTTTTGGAGGTAATGAATATGTCTATGGTCTTGACTGTGGTGATGGTTTCATGGTTGTATGCATATGTCCAAACTCATCACTTGTAGACACTATGTAGGTACACTTTTTGTATATCAACTCTACCTCAATAAAGTTGTTTTTAAAAATATAACCCTGATGGCTGCTAGGTTAAAGGGGGGAACTGGTAACTGAAAGAAAAACCACAACTTAGATAACTGTACTATAGCTCACAAAATATATAAAATACACCAAACCATAACATGCAAGGCAAATTATCTAAGCTCAAACACCAGCTCATTCAACCCATAGTCCTTTTTCAGAAGAGACCACATTCTTAACAATAAACTCATAGGAACTCCGTGTTCTAAAGATAAAACTACAAACGACAGCAGCAACTCACAGACTTTACAAATTCTAAATAATTCCTGCCAAGACTATGGTATGTTTAACTCCCATCCCCTGTGCTCTTCTTAGTTTCCCAAGTTTGAGATGACCTCTGGTTCCCTATGGTGTGCATTTTCCTTTTCTGCAACAAGCTAAATAAATCTTTTTCTTTAGTGAGCTTTGGTTGGTGAGTGTTTAAAATAAAAATATAAAAGAAGTTAAGAAAAATCTTTATAACATAAATTTGAATGGAAAAATTAAAAAGTGTATATATATATATAACAGTTTGGCCCACTAAAAGGTTCTTGAAGCAACAGAATTCTAATAATAATGAGCAAATGCAGCACCCAGATTTTTGTTTTTTGAATAATTTTTGTTCATTTTTTAAAAAACAACAGCAAACAGTGCTCCTTGGAGAAATCACAGATTGCAGGTGTAGGAGAAAAACATAAAGTGTGGCTATGATATATTTCTATGCCAGAAAGCAAAAGCACACTCAAAGATTAATGAGGTCATAGCAAGGACAGAGAAGCTGGCCAAATGGACATCTCATGGACAAATTTGGGACAATTTTAACATCAAAAAGTCTCACAACTATGAGTGATTATAATCATGTCATCCCAGTCAGTATCCAGATCTACCTTCAGTGATAGTAAACATGGGGGAAAGAAAAACAAGGTAAATGACACCATGAGAAAATAAACAGGCAGAATATCTGGGATATTCTATAAGAAAATTAATCTATTTATTTAAAAATTCAATGTCATTTAAAAAATGAATAATAAATTAAAAATACAAGCTGACACTTCTAGATTGATCTAAACAGATATAACATATAAATAAATACAGGGAGTGAAACTCTGTTTATCCAGATTCAAAAATATAAATAAATAAAACAGCTATAAAAGTATTTTTAGACACAGTTGGGGAGATTTGAATATAGGATGACTATCAGGTTATATTAGAGAATTATTAATTATTATTGGGAATCACTAAGATGGTAGAGGAGTAGGAGGACATGGAGTTCATCTCTCTCCACAAATGCATCAAGAATACATCGACAGATGGAACAGTTCTCACAGAACACCAGCTGAACACTAGCAGAAGACCTTGGACACCGGAAAGGACAAGAAAGATCCCTACAAAACCAGGTAGGATGAAAGAAAGAAGGGTAAAAGAAGAGGAGAGGAAGCAGGACAGGCTCTGCACCCCTGAAGGGGAGCTGAAGCAGAGGAGAGGTTCCCACATTGGGAGAAGGCCCCTCACTGATGGAGAAATCAGTTGGGACAGAAGGGGAGTACCTGAGGCTGTTGGAGGAGGGTGAAATGGCCAGTCTGTGGCATACAGGACAGAGTGAAACGTACACAAGTGGTCCATGTTACAGCCCTGTGCACCCCAGACTGGGATGTGTGTCCGCATGTGCACATGGGAACTGAGAGCTGGAACATAGGGATTGGAGAGCAAACCCAGGGAGAGGACTGCTGTTGGCTGCGAGAAGACAGCACGAGGGGAAGGGAGGGAGGAAATCCACAACCAGGAATGCTTGTGTAGGAAACCCAGACTGCCATAGAAGCAAGGCACCACTCTTGAGTGATGCACAGTGGGTGGATTTGCCATTGCAGCCTCTCTCGCCACAAACCGGCCCCCTGCCCCTCCAAGTGCTAAGGAAAGCCCCCACCAGGGCTGACCTTCTCACACCAGCCATCAGGAGCTAGGGCCAGATCTCTAGCAACCGTGGCCACTGGCTTTCCCATGCACCTGTCACTGACAGGGCCCCCATGACCTAGGTGGTCATGCCACATATGCACCCTCTCCTCACAGGGGCAGACCCAAGTGCTCCAGGACAGCCTCAGGAGCAGACTCCTATGGGTGGCCCACATGCCAGTGTGGAGCTAAAACCACAACTGAGCCCCAGGGGCAGGGCAACTAAGGAAGAGGAACAAAAATCTTTCTGGGCACAAGCCACAAATCCTTGCGATCAGCTTGGTAACCCTTATATCTATGGAATATCTGAATGGACAACGAGTATTCCCACAAATGAAGGCAGTCTAGCTCTAGCAGCTGTGGACTTTGGGGACTAGTACATGTAGGAGTTGTGCCAGGTCAGAGTCTGAGCTGCTCCCACAATGCCCACAGAGGGACCAGAGACCTACCTAGAAGTTTTGGAGGGCCTCCTGGGGCAGCGGAGGTTGGCTGTGACTGATGGTGGGGGCACGAACACTGACAGCTGAGACCCCAGGAAAATATAATTATTACTTTTTTTAATGTATTGTTTTATTCTGTGGGTTTTTTTATTATTTGTTTTTATTTTTCTTTAGTTTTTTAATATTTTTTTATCTTTTTATATTCTATTTCTACTTTACTTTTTTCTTGTTCTGTGTTTTTTCCTTCTTTCCTTTATCTACTTTGTTTTTATCTTTTTTCCTTTGTTCTATTTGTGCTTATCTTTTCTTTTATAGCGTTTTGGGGTATTTGTTTTGTTTGCTTTGCTTTTTCCTTCAGTTTGCATTCTGCATTTGTTTTGTTTTGTTTTTGTTTTGTTAGTTTTGCTTTTAATTGTTCCATTTCATTTAGGGGTTCATCTCTTTGGCTGGTTGTTCTCTTGGTTTTTGTTGTTTCTGTTTTTGTTTTTGCTTCTTTGTGTGTGTGTGTCTCTTTGTTCTTTCTTGTTTTTGTTTCTTTGGTTTTGCTTTTACCATTTGTGTGGGGCTTTGGTTGTCTGCTTGTTTGTTTGTTTTTAATAGCTGTTGTTGTTTGCTTGTTTCTGTCTTTGATATTTGTTGTGGGCTTTTTGGCTGTTTGTTTTCTTCCCACCCTTTATTTTCATTGTTTGTTTTTTCCTCCTTCTTCTTTTTTTCCTTTTTTTTTTTTTTGATGAGCTGTGTGGTTTGCAGGATATTGGTTCCCAGGACAGGGATCAAGCCTGAGCCTCAGGGTGGGAGCTCTGAGTCCAGGTTACTGAAACGCAAGCGAATTCAGGCCCCAGGTAATATTAAATGGCGAGAGATCTCCCAAAGGTCTCCATCTCAACTCCAAGACCTGGCTCCAAAAACCTGCCTGCAGACTCCAGTGCTGAATACCCCATGCCAAACAACAAGCAAGACAGGATCACAAACCCACCCATGAGCAGACAGGCTGCCTAAAGTCGTACTAAGCCCACAGACACCCCAAAACACACCACTTGACGTGGCCCTGCCCATCAGAGGGACAAGATCCAGCTCTACCCACCAGAAGGCAGGCATCAGTCCCTCCCACCAGGAAGGCTACACAAGCTGCTGGACCAACCTTGACCACTGGAGGCAGACACCAGAATCAAGAGGAGCTATGACCCTGCAGCATGGGGAAAAGAGACCTCAAACTCAGTAAGTGAGACAAAATGAGAAGACAGAGAAATATGTTGCAGATGAAGGAGCAAGATAAAAGCTCACAAGACCAGATAATTAAAGAGGAAATAGGCAAGCTACCTGGAAAAGAATTCAGAGTAATGATAGTAAAGATGATCCAAAATCTTGGAAATAGAATGGAAGCACGGATAGAGAAAATACAAGAAATGTTTAACAAAGACCTAGAAGAACTAAAGAACAAACAAACAGAGATGAACAACACAATAACTGAAATGAAAAATACACTACAAGGAATCAATACCAGAATAACTGAGGCAGAAGAAGGAATAAGTGAGCTGGAAGATAGAATGGTGGAAATAACTGCCAAGGAGCAGAATAAAGAAAAAAGAATGAAAACAATTGAGGACAGTCTCAGAGACCACTGGGACAGCACTAAATGTACCAGCATTTAAATTATAGGGGTCTCAAAAGAAGAAGAGTAAAAGAAAGGGTATGAGAAAATATTTGAAGACATTATAGTCAAAAACTTCCCTAACATGGGAAAGGAAATAGCCACCCATGTCCAGGAAGCACAGAGAGTCCCATACAGGATAAACGCTAGCAGAAACACACGAAGACACATATTAATCACACTAACAAAAATTAAATTCAAAGAAAAAGTATTAAAAGCAGCAAGGGAAAAGCAACAAATAACATACAAGGGAATACCCATAAGATTATAAGCTGATTTTTCAGCAGAGATTCCACAGGCCAGAAGGGAGTGGCAGGATATATTTAAAGTGATGAAAGAAAAAAACCTACAACAAAGATTACCCAGCAAGGATCTCATTCAGATTCCACAGAGAAATCAAAAGCTTTACAGACAAGCAAAAGCTAAGAGAATTCAGCACCACCAAACCAGCTTTACAACAAATGCTAAAGAAACATCTCTAGGTGGGAGACACAAGAGAAGAACAAGACCCACAAAAGCAAACCCCAAACAATTAAGAAAATGGTAATAGGAACATACGTAATGATAATTACCCTACTAAATGGATTAAATGCTCCAACCAAAAGACGCAGACTGGCTGAATGGATACAAAAATAAGACTTACATATATGTTGTCTCCAAGAGACCCACTTCAGACCTAGGGACACATACAGACTGAAAGTGAGGGGATGGAAAAAGATATTTCATGCAAATGGAAATCAAAAGAAATCTTGATTAGCAATACTCATATCAGACGAAATAGACTTTAAAATAAAGACTGACACAAGAGACAAGGAAAAACAAAACATAATGACCAAGGGATCAATCCAAGAAGAAGATATAACAATTGTAAATATTCATGCACCCAACATAGGAGCACCTCAATACATGAGGCAAATGCTAACAACCATAAAAGGGGAAATCGACAGTAACTCAATAACAGTGGGGGACTTTAACACTCCACTTACACCAATGGATAGATCATCCAGACAAAAAATTAATAAGGAAACACAAGCCTTAAATGACACAATAGACCAGATAGACTGAATTAATATTTATAGGACATTCCATCCAAAAGCAGCAGAATACACTTTCTTCTCAAGTGCACATGGAACATTCTCCAGGATAGATCACATCTTGGGTCACAAATCAAGCCTCAATAAATTTAAGAAAATTGAAATCATATCAAGCATCTTTTCCAACCACAACATTATGAGATTAGAAATCAATTACAGGAAAAAAACTGTAAAAAACACAAATACAGGGCTTCCCTGGTGGCGCAGTGGTTGAGAGTCCGCCTGCCGATGCAGGGGACACCGGTTCGTGCCGCAGTCCGGGAAGATCCCACATACCGCGGAGCGGCTGGGCCTGTGAGCCATGGCCGCTGAGCCTGTGTGTCCGGAGCCTGTGCTCCACAATGGGAGAGGCCACAACAGTGAGAGGCCCGCGTACAGCAAAAAGAAAAAAAAAAAAAAACACAAATACATGGAGGCTAAACAGTGAGCTACTAAATAACCAAGAGATCACTGAAGAAATCAAAGAGGAAATCAAAAAATACATAGAAACAAATGACAAAGAAAATACAATGACCGAAAATCTATGGAATGCAGCAAAAGAATTTCTAAGAAGGAAGTTTATAGCAATACAATCCTACTTCAAGAAACAAGAAACATCTCAAATAAACAACCTAACCTTACACCTAAAGCAACTAGAGAAAGAACAAAAAAAAAACTAAAGTTAGTAGAAGGAAAGAAATCATAAAGATCAGAACAGAAATACATGAAATAGAAACAAAAAAAAACAATAGCAAAGATCAATAAAACTAAAAGCTGGTTCTTTGAGAAGATAAACAAAATTGATAAACCATTTGCCAAACTCATCAAGGAAAAAAGGGAGAAGACTCAAATCAACAGAATTAGAAATGAAGAAGAAGTAACAACTGACACTGCAGAAATACAAAGGATCATGAGAGATTACTACAAGCAACTATATGCCAATAAAGTGGACAACCTGGAAGAAATGGATAAATTCTTAGAAAAGTACAAACTTCCAAGACTGAACCAGGAAGAGACAGAAAATATGAACAGACCAATCACAAGCAATGAAATTGAAACTCTGATTAAAAATCTTCCAGCAGGGCTTCTCTGGTGGCGCAGTGGTTGAGAGTCCACCTGCCGATGAAGGGGACACAGGTTCGTGCCCTGGTCTGGGAAGATCCCACATGTTGCAGAGTTGCTGGGCCCGTGAGCCATGGCCGCCGAGCCTGCATGTCCGGAGCCTGTGCTCCTCAATGGGAGAGGCCACAACAGTGAGATGCCCATGTACCACAAAAAAAAAAAAAAATCTTCCAACAAACAAAAGTCCAGGACCAGATGGCTTCACAGGTGAATTTTATCAAACATTTAGAAAAGAGCTAACACCTATCCTTCTCAAACTCTTCCCAAAAACTGCAGAGGAAGGAATACTCCCAAACTCATTCTACGAGGCCACCATCACCCTGATACCAAAACCAGACAAAGATATCACACAAAAAAAGAAAATTACAGACCAATATCACTGATGAACATACATGCAAAAATCCTCATCAAAATACTAGCAAACAGAATCCAACAACACATTAGAAAGATCATACACCATGATCAAGTGAGATTTATCCCGGGGATGCAAGGATTCTTCAATATACGCAAATCAATCAATGTGATACACCATATTAACAAGCTGAAAAATAAAAACCATATGATCATCGCAATAGATGCAGAAAAAGTTTCTACAAACTTCAGCACCCATTTATGATAAAAACTCTCCAGAAAGTGGGTATAGATGGAACCTACCTCAACATAATAAAGGCCATATATGACAAACACACAGCAAACATTATTCTTAATGGTGAAAAACTGAAAGCATTTCCTCCAAAATCAGGAACAAGACAAGGGTGACCACTCTCGCCACTATTATTCAACATAGTTTTGGAAGTCCTAGCCATGGCAATCAGAGAAGAGAAAGAAATAAAAGAAATACAAATTGGCAAAGAAGTAAAACTGTCACTGCTTGCAGATGACATGATACTATACATAGAAAATCCTAAAGATGCCTCCCGAAAACTACTAGAGCTAATCAATGAATTTAGTAAAGTCGCAGGATACAAAATTAATACACAGAAATCTCTTGCATTCCTATACACTAGCAACAAAAGATCAGAAAGAGAAATTAAGGAAACAATCCCATTTACCATTGCAACAAAAAGAATAAAATACCTAGGAATAAACCTACCTAAGGAGGCAAAAGATCTGTACACAGAAAACTATAAGACCCTGAAGAAAGAAATCAAAGCTGACACTAACCGATGGAGAGATATACCATGTTCTTGGATTGGAAGAATCAACACTGTGAAAATGACTATACTACCCAAAGCATTCTACAGATTCAATGCAGTCCCTGTCAAACTACCAATGTCATTTTTCAGAGAACTAGAAGAAAAAATTTTACAATTTGTATTGAAACACAAAAGACCTTGAATAGTAAAAGCAACTTTCAGGGAAAAAAAATGGAGGTGGAGGAATCAGGCTCCCAGATGTCAGACATACTACAAAGCTACAGTAATCAAGACAGTATGGTACTGGCACAAAAACAGAAATATAGATCAATGGTATAGAATAGAAAGCCTAGAGATAAACGCATGCTCCTATGGTCACCTAGTCTATGACAAAGGAGGCCAGAATATACAATGGAGCAAAGACAGCCTCTTCAATAAGTGGTGCTGGGAAAACTGGACAGCTACATTTAAAAGAATGAAATTAGAACACTCCCAAACACCATACACAAAAATAAACTCAAAATGGATTAAAGACCTAAACATAAGGCCAGACACTATAAAACTCTTAGAGGAAAACAGAGGCAGAACACTCTTTGACATAAATCACAACAGGATCTTTTTTGACCCATCTCCTAGAGTAATGGAAATAAAAACAAAAATAAACAAATGGGACTTGATTAAACTTAAAAGCTTTTGTCAGCAAAGGAAACCATAAACAAGACAGAAAGACAACCCTCAGAATGGGAGACAATATTTGCAAACAAAGCGGCTGATGAAGGATTAATCTCCAAAATATACAAGCAGCTCATGCAGGTCAATATCAAAAAAACAAACAACCCAATCAAAATATGGGCGGAAGACCTAAATAGACATTTCACCAAAGAAGACTTACAGATGGCCAAGAAACACATGAAAAGATGCTCAACATCACTAATTATTAGAGAAATGAAAATCAAAACTACAATGAGGTATCACCTCACACTGGTCAGAATGGCCATCATCAAAAAATCCACAAACAGGGCTTCCCTGGTGGCACAGTGGTTAAGAATCCACCTGCGAGTGCAGGGGACACGGGTTTGAGCCCTTGTCTGGAAAGATCCCACATGCCGCAGAGCGACTAAGCCTGTGCGCCACAACTACTCAGCCTGCACTCTAGAGCCTGTGAACCACAACTACTGATGCCCACACACCACAACTACTGAAGCCCAAGTGCCTAGAGCCCATGCTCTGCCACAAGAGAAGCCCCCACAATGGGAGGCCCGCGCGGTGGTGTGACCCCCACTTGCCTCATCTAGAGAAAGCCTGCACGCAGCAGCGAAGACCCAACACAGCCAAAAATAATAAATAAATTAAATAAATAAATTTTTTAAAAAATCCACACCCAATAAAAGCTGGAGAGGGTGTGGAGAAGAGGGAACTCTCATGCATTGTTGGTGGGAATGTAAATTGATACAGCCACTATGGAGAACAGTATGGAGGTTCCTTAAAAAACTAAAAATAGAACTACCATATGACACAGCAATCCCACTCCTGGGCATATACCCAGAGAAAACCATAATTCAAAAAGACACATGCACCCCAACGTTCATTGCAGCACTATTTACAATAGGTTGCTTCCAGGACATGGAAGCAACCTAAATGTCCATCAACAGAGAAATGGATAAAGAAGATGTGGTACATATACACAATGGAATATTACTCAGCCATAAAAAGGAACGAAATTGGGTCATTTGTAGAAACGTGGATGGACCTAGAGACTGCCATACAGAGTGAAGGAAGTAAGAAAAAGAAAAACATATATTATATTAACGCATATATGTGGAATCTGAAAAAATTGGTATAGACAATCTTATTTACAAAGGAGAAATAGAGACACAGGCATAGAGAACAAACGTATGGATACCAAGGGGGAAACGGTGGGGTGGGATGAATTGGGAGATTGGGATTGACATATATACACTATTGATACTATGTTTAAAATATATAACTAATGAGAACCTACTGTATAGCACAGGGAATCTACTCAGTGCTCTGTGGTGACCTAAATGGGAAAGAAATCCAAAAAAGAGGGGATGTATGTACACATTTTGCTAATTCACTTTGCTGTACAGTAGAAACTAACACAATATTGTAAAGCAACTATACTCCAGTAAAAAATTTTTTAAATTATTATTAACCTTCTTAGGTGTGCTAATAGCATGTGTTTATTTGGGAGAAGTTACTTATTCTTGGGAGATGCATGCTTAGAGGTGAAGTATCGTGAAATCTGTAACTTTTAAAACGTTTATCAAAAAGAGTATGCAGAGAGAGAAAATAAATGTGGCAAAATATTAACAAATTTTTAATCTTGAGGAAAGGTATATGGCTGTTTGTTGCATCATTCTTTCTACTTTTCTTTATGTTTAAAATGTTTCAGTTTAATGTTGGGAGGGAGAAAAGAAGTGTCCGAGTGCACAAAGACATTCTTGCAGTGTTGCTAAAAATATTAAAATACAGGGTACCATCTATAGGCTCTGCAAAAAGAAATCACTTAAACACATTTGGTACAGTTGGTCCAGCCATAGAATGAATTCAGTCAGTCGGTCAACAAATCTTCCCGTCCTCACAAGGGAAAGTCGAGTGAAAAGGCACTAATGCAAGCATGAGGACAGCTACACAGCATGAAAAGAATGATGTAAATTACACAGCACAGCTTAGAAAAATGACTGCAACATGGTGTTGTGTGAGAAGAGGGATGTCGAACCACTTCTATAATAGGATACACCTCTTCATAGATATAGATACACAAGTAGGATGATGCAATGCAAATTGCCAACAGCTTGTTAGTGTGTTGACATTACAGGTGACTTCTACTGTCTTTCTTTCACTATCTGATTTTTCTAATGTACAAATGAACATATTACTTTTATTAAAAAAAAAAAGAAGAAGAAGACACGTCCCACTCTGGAGGTAAAGAAAAACAGCAACATAAGTAGCCCACAGTAACACCCTGGTGCCCAGAATGAAGGTCAGTCTGGACACTTGAGAAGCACGATTCTGATCACTTTTAGTAACAATCCAGGGAGTGTCAGGCTGACGCCTCCTTTGTAACAATCCAGGGAGTGTCAGGCTGCCCCTCCAAAGGAGGCGCCCCCTCTCCACAGGCAGCAGCTTCAGACATTTATGAAATGCTTTGCTTTCTTCCTTGACTCGAAACCTTGGGACTGAGACAGAAAAATAGGGGAAACTACTCATAAGTTGCCAATAACAGAAAACTAGCTAAGTCCGTCCAATTAAATAAAAAAACAAGTGTAGCTGCGACTGTGGGTCAGTGTCCTGGATGCTGCCAGGAAGGAAGCAACGTCAAGGAGCTCATTGGTGGGAGCCAAGTGATCGTCCCACCCATTTCCATAGCCAGTTAGCCAGCCAGTTTCAGCAGCTTTGGGGAGCATGCCTGCTTATCCGCAGATGTCCACAAGAAGGCAGCAGAGGGATTTTTCTAAAAGAGCTGGCATGCTCTCGGACTTGAGACATAGGACAGAGAGAGAAGGCGAGGAAGAGGGAGAAAGATGGGGAGATTTTAAGCAACTTTTATAAAGAATCAAGTTTACAAGAAATTTACAAACTTTCAGTAAAGTCTGTAAAAGTTTGTTAGAAGAGATTCGGGGCAAATAAGCCAAATTTGGTAGAGGAAGCTGTAAGGAAATCTGATCCACCAGAACCTAAGAGTAAAACAAAAAAGGGAGGAAGTCAAGAAAAAAGAGAAATCAACTTTTTGGGAGATGGCAGGAAATATTAGTCAGCAAACCAAATATTTCAGGATATTGTACCCAGGGGAGTTTTATATTCACTTGGGGAAAACTGCATATATAGTGCCATTTATAGGGTCCCATAGGTTCTATGTGTCTATAAATATCTGCCTTTCAAGTATGGAAACGTTTGTTTATTTATGATATTATGATTATTTGGGATCAGAGCACCTACAAATACTTGAATATTCTTGATATAAGTTTGAAAATATATATTTTAAGCCTTTAGGAGTTTCTTTCCCCCCCCCCTTTATTTTCTCCCTTCTTCTTCCTCTTTCAAACAAGTAGCTGGCTCTGTGTTTCATTGCTTTCAGAGAGGTCTGTAGCACAGCCAAAAGCAACAATTTCCAGGTTTTATTTCACAAAGCCTAAACTAAACCCACAGGAGAACTTAGAAGGTTTGTGGAAGAGATAAAAAGGAAAAGGGAATTTAAAAGCAGACAGTCTTGGAAGAAGCAAGCAGGATAGAGGGACTTTCCTCAGCCCAGAGAAAAGACTTCCTCTGGGAGGGGGGGAAATAAACAAGAAAAGATGTGGGTCCCTGAAGGCTGGGGGCCAGGGAGGAGGCAAGACCCCAGGAAGCAGTGACTGTCCCATTTTAGACAAATGAGAGCAAGGCCAGAGTTGCTGCAAAAGACCTTGGGGCAGAGCCCGAAAAGACCCGCACAGGCCCAGGTGAGGCCTGGACAACCAATCCTGGTGGAAATGTGCGAAGGTAAAGCTGTGCTCTTTTGAGGGTTTGAGTAGGGCTGATCCACCACCCAATTCCCCCAGCAGTGACTACCTCGCACTGTGTAATTACAGAGTGGTTATTCTCAAAGACCCACACCAGCTGGGGGATGAGAGGCACAAAGGGGTGAAGGAGACACAGAATCCCATCCTTCCCCAATCATGTCTGATTCCGAATTTTCGCCAGAGGTTTCTTATCCAGGTATGAGACACCTCACCCTTTGCTTTCCACTCCAAACTCCTTCAGCCCATTTCTCTGATCACAGAGCAGAAGTGGTAGAAAAGAAGGACAAGAGCTTCCTTGTCAGAGTCTAACAGGAAAAGGGTGGTGATGTACTACCATGGTGAAAGTAGATGTGGGTGTGATCAATCGGTTTCATTTTTTCCCATACTTTTCCTATTGCTTAATGCCAGTGAGGAACCAGTGAGCTGCCTGCATCTTACTGAATGTTTCATGAAAAACAGGTCACTTGCTTACTGCCTTCTGGACTGCCATAAATCCAGGAAGTCTGCCTGTTCTCATAGTTTCAAAGGCCCAGAAGTCTGAAATACCCACTGCGGTAGAAGTGTCTCTTCTGACCTCTTCTAATCCCTTTTTCCTTTAAAGTACCTCCTTCTCTTTTCTCTGCCCTTAAGCCCCAGACTTCCCTTCTCCCCACAATTTCCACTCCTTCCTAAATAATAGCATTCCTTTGGATCCAGTGCAAGGTGATAGATACCTTGTCTGATAAGCTAATCATTGGCTTTATGTGTTTTGCATTCTTTAGTTTCTAAGCACAGAGGTGATTGGCTATAAGTTAGAGGAGGCTTCCCCACCCCACCCCCAATAAACTTACATCTTCACATCCTTTCGCACTGAGAGGCCTCATAGCACAGCCACATTATGAAGTTGCTCCCTGGCATTAGTCTGCTGATGTGATCCCATCACTTAGCAAATATTAATTAAGCATTTACTATGTGCTGGGCATTATGCTGCACATTAGGGAGTCAAAACAAGTAAGCCATTGTCTCTCTCTTTAAGGAATTCCAGGTAACTAGGAAGGGACGGAGTGGAAGTTATTCAGCTCCACAATTAACCTTCTGAGACTTTCACCATAACCAAGCAGTGCATGTCCAGAATCTGCTGTGAAGTGTGGTCATTCTCCTCTTGACCTATGGTTGAGAAATGCATTCTTGCCAATCAGGGCATTTTTGAAATGTTGACTGTGTCCCCAGTACACGAACAGTTTTGTTAATCATTTTGCCCCACTTAATCGGTGGGTGGCCTGGTAAGGCAGAGTTTGGGAAAGCACACTCCAAATCCTGAGCTGAACTCAGAATGACCCTTGCTTCCTTTTTCCCATTGGCTCTTTCCGACCCCAACACACCTTTGGAAAACTCAGTCCACATTTGGCAGAAACTAGGTGCTGACTAATTGTTGACCTAAACTTCTTTTAAAGGTTAAGTTGAATCCTTTTGAGTAAAATTCAACCAAAACAACCATCATATTCCTTACAGATGAACTGCTATAGTAGTCAAGTGGTATTTCTTCTGAAAGTGACTGACTTAGCTGGAAAGAGCCTCTTCTGTGACTGGTTACTTCTCAGGAAGGCTGCCTAAGACCATATTTTCCATCAAGAATGCTAAATAGCTTCCAGATGAAGTATTTTTGTAGGCAATTGTAATTGTCTAGGACAAATGCAAGGACATGACCCTTGGAGTCCCATGTCTTAGATGGGCTTTGAGCCAATAAGGCCAGGCTGTGTTTGGGAGGGTCATGCAGCCTTCCTGGAACTCTCCTCTGTGCTAGATGTCCCCTCACTCTCCTGCAGAAGGCCCAGAGGAGAGGAGAGGGGAGACAAGTGACAATCTTCACACCCTTCCCCAAGAGGCTCACAGCAAATCTAGCCCTTTGGGGCTGGAAGAACAGGACAGCAATTACATGGAGTTTTATAGTCACAACAGGTAACCTGGTAACAGTACATTTAAAAAGAATTAATGACAAGTCTAGGTTTTTTGTTTTTGCTGGCATCCTTGCCTTAGTTCTAAAGCTGAGATTGTGCATAAATGGAACGTGAATTGTAATTTCACGGGCTTCAGAAGGGATTACTGCCTACCTTGCAGATCCATATCTTTAGTTTGAGACTGAGTTGTCTGTTCTAATGCAAATATCACTGGGAGTGCAGGACTTTATGTCTTCTGGACCATTTATTTATGCCTTGATCTGGATGAGCTTCAGACTACTTCCTGAGAGCCAACAGACGAGAGCAAGAAAGACTGAGAATATGAGGAGTGGGAGAATGAGAACCTAAATAGGAGATGGGCGCCAATCTACTCATAAGATGGGTACTGAAGCAAATGCGGCTACTGCCAGGCCAACTCTATTTAGAATACAGCAAAATATTTTCTGGCCGGCATCTCTCCAATGGTCACATTTTTCAGAATATTTGTTTCTGGAGACAGAGATCTGCTTTTGTGATATAGTCAGAGAGCTTATGTACCATGGTAATATTTAAATAACTGTGCTTCCAGAGTAAAATAAATGTTTAGATAGCTGTAGATACACCACCCAAAAAGTGTACATTTAATCTCTTGCTCCAGAATTAAGACTTTGGACTAAAAACACATCAGAAGGAACTTGATGGCTCACAGCGTTCACGTTATGTGGAAATGATCCATGGCCACAGAATCTCTTAAGTTGGGAGCTTCTGTTGGCAATTGTGTCTGTACATGTAAGGACTTCATAAAATGTTATTCAAATGCTATAATTTTATGACTATAGAAACATTCTCACAACACTGCACCTTTTGCTGTAATTGCAAGTTAAACAAAAAGTCACAGTTTGTATTTCAAAGATACTCCCTAGTCCATATGCATAAATGCACTTTTTATCCCTCAAAAATTTGTAGTAAATGTTAGAAATAGCTCTGTAGTATATATAGACATTACTCTTCATGTCTCATCCAGTGCCAAAAATCAAAGATTATACTTCTCATTTTAATTAAATCCCCATCAAAATTACAGTAGAAATTTTAGGGGACCTTGGCATATTTAGGATGTGGAAGAATAAAAATTCATGAATACCAAAAATTGTTCTTTAAGTATAGAAAAGGGAAGGGTCTCTGCCCCAGAAATTAAGACACAGTGTATATCCATAGTAATTTTTCAAAACACATGGTATTCATATAGGGACAAATAGACCATGGAGTTAAATATTGAGTTCAGAAATAGGTCCATGTTCATATGGAAACGTGCCATATGATGGATACAGTACAAAAGACAAGGGGAGAAAGGATGTGTTGTGTGTGAGATGGTATTTAAAAACTGGTCATCGCCTGGGAGAAAATTAAGTTGGATCTCTACCTCATACCATACAGAAAAGTGAGCCTCGAAGGTTTAAGGAACAAAAAGTATGAAGGAATATATAAAGCTAGTAGAAGAAAATACAGAAGAACATCTTTGTTATCTCGGGGTGGGGAGGAAATTTTCAATAAGATCCCAAATCATACACCATAAAGAGGGAAATAGTTGAGTTTCTTTTCATCAAAGAAACCCTCCCAGTCTTAAAATACATGTGATTGGGCAAAGTTAGTGACAGCATAACTGACACGGTATCTATATCTGAGTATATCTAGAATATATATTATGGATAGAGTTAACCGAAGAATGAAGATTTGGACAAGAAATTTGAAATGTCTAAACCCAACAAAGAAGTAGCATCTAAAACATTCAAGTGACACCAATAAATTAACAAATAACAACGACAAAAAGTTAGTTAAGCCAAGAAAGAAATGAGCAAAGAATTAATATCTATATAAATTATGTGTATTATTTCTATCCATAGAGCAGAGAAACCTGTAAACCAGCAAGTACATAAAACTATGCTTAAGTCCAATAGTGCTTAAAGGAATTGAAAAATAAATAATAGCTTTTTGTACCCTTCAGATGGCAAAAATTAAAGTCAAAAAACACCAAGTGAACAGGAATACTTGTTCAAAAGGTGGAAGAAGAAATGGTGTAGCCTTTCTATAGGGCAATCTGTCAATACTTATCCCATTGCCCTTCTTCTAACTACTGTGTGTATGTCCCAGAGAAACTTTTGCACAAGTCTATAAAGATGCATGTAAATGGATATTCATCTGTAGAGGGGAGAGATGCCCATCACCACGGAATAGATAAGTAATATGGTCTGGGACAGACAAATCCTGAACAATGCAAACGTGAGTGAAAAAAAAAGTAAGAAATAGACACACTGTAGAGTACAATACATAACGTTTAATTTAAAACATGTACATGTATTATACCATAATGTATATCTTAGAAGAATATACATGAATCCAAAGACACATAGCAAGCACATTCGAGAGGGTTTGTTGAGAAGGCAGTGGAGGAAATGGGAATAAGAACGAGAGGAAGAGATAAGAATATTGAAACTTGACTAAATGAAAATTAAACAAAAGTGATAGCTTGCCCAGATGAGCACTGAGGAGTACAATGATCTCAACTCTGCACCCAAGTTCCAAATTTTAAAAAGAAAAAAAAAGTGAGAGAGCTTTCCTGAGGTCACACACTGAATTCGAAGCAAGACCTGGGCTTTAGTAGTATTGACAGCCTCATTTACTGAGACCTTGACCTGTACTAGTCATTATCTAATAGCTTGACATTCTATGCATTATCTCATTCAAACCTCACATTAAAAAAAAATAATCCACATTATTGTTTCCATTTTACAGATGAGGAAGCAGAGACTCAGAGAGGTTATGTTATCTGCCTAAGGTCACACAGCTAGTAAGTGGCATAGCTGGAATTTGAATCTAGGTCTACATAACTCTGAAGTTCATGTACTATATTTCCTGCCATTGTTCCAATTTTAAGAAATAAATGAAGTTACCAAAACCAAGTTCCTTCTTTCCTACTCCAATCCCCAGTCCTCTATCATCGACCACTTTGGTTACTGTGGTAGACTGAATAATCCCACCTCCCCCCCCCCCAGATATGCCCACATCCTAATATCTAAAACCGCTGAATGTTTCCTTATGTGGCAAAAGGGACTCTGCAGATATGACCTAGTCAAGGATTTGGAGGTGGGAAGAGTATTCCAGAGTATTCAGGTGAGTTCAGTGTAATCCCAGGAGTACATTGGAGTGTCAGAGAGAGGAGGAGATGTGATCGTGGAAGCAGGAGGTGGGAGTGATGCCAGGAAGGGGCCATGAGCCAGGGAATATAGACAGCCTCTACCAGGTGAAAACAGCAAAGAAATGGATTCTCCTGTGAACCTTCAGAAAGAGCCAACATCTTGATTTTAGCCCCATAAGACCCATTTCTGACTTCTGACCTCCATATCTATAAGAAAATAAATCTATGTCATTTAAAGCCACTGTTTGTGGTGATTTGTTGTAGCAGCAATAGAAATATTCCAGACTCACTTCAGGATCTTTAGAGCCAGCAGAGGGGTAATAGATGTGTTACCAACAAGGTTTAACAACCAGTTAATACCAAATGTGGAACTAGAATCTGGATTTCTTTATGCCTCAGTACTGGGTTCTTTATACTACATCTTTCATTGGATACACACAAGTCTCTGGAGTAATAGCAACAGGGAATTTGAAATCAAATAAGTAGACATTGACAGTGTGTGACTTGTTTCTAAGGGGGCACAGGTTTAGACACCAGGCACAGAAACCAAAGACACACCCTGTGGTCCTGTTACAGAGAATAGCTCAGTATACGAAAGGAAATGTTTCCACGCTTAAAGTCCTACACCTGGCTGTCAGTGAAGTAGAACAATTCAGGTTTGATTCAACTTCTCCAGCAATGCTATCTACACATATTAATTAGTTCTTAATAAAAATCATTTTCACAAGGCAAAAGAGGTATAAATAATGCTATTTATGAAGTTACTGTAATATTGTAAAAAGAAAAAAAAAGACTACTGGAGTTGAAATCAGAATTGGGTTCAACTTCCAACTCTGCCATTAGCTCTGTGATCTGGGTAAGTCAGTTCGCCCTTCCGGGTCTCAGATTCCTCACCCATGGAATGACCTGCATAGCCCACCACAGCTCTTCCATGCTAGACCAAATCATTCAGCACTCTCTACGGAGCCAGTGCTGTCCTAACACCAGCACCAGGCTGGAAGCCAGAGAGAGGAGCCCTGACATTCACTGAGTGCCTCCTGACAGCCTGGTGCTGTGCTCCGAGCTTCACCTGTGTCACAATGGTGATGCTCACAGCTCCACAGGGTCATATTATGATACATATTTCACAACAGAGGAAAGCAGAGACCCAGAGAGCTCAAGTAACACACTCAAGATCATGCAGCACATGTTAGTTAGAACCAGTTCTGCCTTGAAGTGCTGTGGTCTACAGTGCCGTGCCATCTCCCATCTCCTCCTCAAAGGTTAAATAATGTAACTAACACGCACACACACTTTTCAGGTGTCAGACACTTCACACTTATCAGTTCACTCAGTCCTACCAACAACCTTCTGACAAAGCCAAGGCAGATGAGGAAACTAGCTCAGATACTTTTAAGGAACCTGTCCAACGTCAAGAGCTGGGAAATGGCAAAGATGGTGGAACTTGCATTTGAGTCTCTCTGACTCCTTGCTCTTTCCACAATGCCCCAGGTCCCTACTCTGCCACCACCAAAGGGGTCTTGGGTAAACTTCAATTCCTTCTACTGTAAGATTTCAATTATAATACCCGCCCCTGAAGCCATCTTGAGGATTAGATCATTCTAAGAAAGTGTTTTGCAAGCTTTTAAGAATATACAAACGACAAGAGTGTTTCAGCTTCCCTTGAGCAATGACTATTTGTGTCATCTAATTTAGATCTTTTCTTGAAAGTTTAGACAAAACTATCATAACATGTCAGGAACTAAATACCTCTATGAAACATAATTCTGTAATGCCTGGCACAGGCTGAGGGCTTATGTGTTTGCTATTGTTAGTAAGAGAAGAGCCTTAATCAGTAGCTGTTCAGAAAGGCAATCCTAGCAAATGCTCAGATGATCAATAACAGCATCTAGGGCAGTAGCCAGTCCATTAACTGGTATTGAAACCACAACTCCACATCACTGAATTTCGGTGCTAGGACAGAATCCATTTGCCATGAATGAAGTTCAGTATAACACCAAACCTGCTGTGGGACGGAAAAACCTAGAACGAGTACCAGTTTGCTATAATTGGAATAACTTTAATTTCAAAAATCTTATTCATAACCAGCCAAAAGAATAACTAAAATCCTTTTTTAATGATAGATTTATCATCATTTCTGGTGAATTTCTTCTACTAGCATTGTGTCACTTTCATTATGAATTAATAACCTATATATTTAGAATAAACCACAGATCCACCATGAAAAGTTGCTGAAGAATCACAGATGGTGCATATTAAAAAGATGTTACCAAAATTTAATTCGAAATTTTGAAATATGTAGAGTCATTTCAAAATAGTCATAATAATAGGAGTCAGGAATAATTTAAATTCACATACATCCCCAAAGATGATTCTTCTACCAAAACTTTTATTATTGCATAGATCCTGGAGTTGAAAGACATGCACTTGAGTCCTAGCTCTGCCACCCACCGGCTCAGGCTTAAACTCTCTGAGCATTTCCTTATCTGTCATATAGGCATAGTGATGATACTCCAAGAGTTTATTTTATCAAATTCTGTAATGACTATGAAAATGTCATATGAATTATAAATGTTAATTAGTATTGAATGTTAATAAATTACAAGACGTATATTTTGTTCAAATTATAATAGAAATTGTTGGCCTTAGAAGACAAAGAGAATACTCACACTATAAGTTCTTCCTTGTTCTATTACAGTATTGAGAAAGCAAAGAAAGGTATTTCAAAGACCCAGCGAATGAAAGTCATAACTGGGTATAACTGAATCTGTGGAATACTGAGGAGCTCTAAAAATTGTTGCCAGATCGTTTCTCAAGCTAACTCTGTAAAGAATGTGTTAATACAATGCAGAGAAAAATTATATGAATACTCTACCACATGGAGGTGATAGACAGTGGTGTGTGATATGGAAACTAGAAAGATGAATAAGGTAAAATCTCTGCCTTTGAGAGCAAAGAGTAATGAATAGTCCTTAGTCATTCATCATCAGTTGGGATCATTGTTTCCGAAATTTATTATTTTCTCTCTCTCTCTCTCTCTCTCTCTTTCTCTCTCTCTCTTCCTCCTCTTCTTCCCCCATCTCCTCTCTGGGTCTGCATGTCTTGCTATGTATTTGTATATATTTACATGTATGCATGTATATATGAATATATATGCACAATTCAGTATATGCTCATATATCATCTAATAGCCTCTGGGATAATTTCTTATCAGGAAAATTACTTATCCCAAAACATACTCTCGTCTCAATCTTTCTCATCTCAGTATATGGCACTATCATTCCCCTGGTTGCTCAAGCTACAGGAGCCTTGAAAAATAATAGTGAAAATAAACATAAGTTTATAAATGATTTTGAAGTCATAAGAGAAGATATGATAATAGTTAATAATGATTGAAGGCTTATATATGAGAAATTTCCCATCTCATTCAAATCTCAGAACTATGCTATAAAATAGATATTTCTGTCAATCCAGTTTGCAGGTGAGGAAACAGAATCGTAGAGTATAAGTAACTTGTCCGAGGCCATACAGTTAATGTGTGATAAAACCTGGGATTAAAACCTAAATCTGTCTTATTGTAGAAATCATTTTTTTTTGCATGTGTTTTTTGTGTATGTGTATGAGTGTGTGTATTTCATAAAAGTCTGTGTAGTTGTTACAAAACAAGGAATAAGGCAAGGCAAACTTAAGTATCTAATCTGTAATGTGCGAAGTACAAAAACATGTGCATATTGACGATAATCAGATAAAGATTAAAAGACCAGATTCCATGAAAGGACACATTTTAGCGGCACGAACTAATTCTTTTTTAGGAGTAAAGGGACTCATCGAAGAGATGTTTTAATAGACTGATCTTGCTGTCTTGACATGGTAAATTGTTTCCAAAGATGGCCACCTTCTTCTCATCTCTGTGATTCCATGACACTTCATCCTGAGGAGGTGAAATCTATTTTTCCTCTCTTTGAATCTGGGCTGTCCTTGTGACTCGTTTTGTCAAAAAGTATATGGCAGAAGTGATGTTTTGATAGTTCCAGGCCTAGGCCTTAAGAAACATGGTCGGCCCTGTTTTAATTCTCTTGGAATGTAGCAGCCATATAAAAAAGTTCAACTACTATGTTAGAGAGATAAGCCTCTTGGATGGATGGACGGGTGCATGGATGAATGGGTGGGTGGGTAGATGAATAGATAGGTAGATAGATGATGATTGATAGATGGATAGATGCTGGCTAGATAGATAGATACATAGAGAGATAGATAGATAATCATGTATAGAGAGAGACGCCCTGGATAATACGAGAGTTTGAAAGGAAAGAGAGAAGACCAGCCAGCCCCCAACTGATCCAGCCACTCCAGGTGAGGCACCAGACATGTACATGAAGCTTGAACTACCCCAGCCAACACCACGTGGCCCAAAGACAATACATCCCCACCGAGCCCTCCTCAAATCGTGGAATAAGGGGAAAATGAATAGTTCTTATTGCCTTTTATTTTAGTTACCTGTTGCTCCATAGCAAACCACCCTAAATCATAAGCAATACATAACCAAAACACCTAGAAAACTGGTTCATACTACATTTTACACTGAGCAACAGAACCAAAAATTATGACTGCATCATGACTTCCTCAGTTTTTTAATCAAGCCGAAGCTAAACAACAAGTTCTTATTACTTGCAGGTTAGTGGTGACTATAAAAAAGTGTTAATATAATGCCAATAGTGACTTATTTTTAATGTTCAAATTTGGAAATTACAGGGCTCTTGGCAAACATCTCATTTACCTCTCAAGGGACATGTAACAGCTTTTAAAAGATAAGAAACTTGAGTCTTTTTGAGAGATTAAAAAAAAAAAAAAAGAGGGGCTTCCCTGGTGGCGCAGTGGTTGAGAGTCTGCCTGCCAATGCAGGGGACACGGGTTCGTGCCTCGGGCCGGGAAGATCCCACGTGCCGCGGAGCGGCTGGGCCCGTGAGCCATGGCCGCTGAGCCTGCGCGTCCGGAGCCTGTGCTCCGTAACGGGAGAGGCCACAGCAGTGAGAGGCCCGCGTACCGCTAAAAAAAAAAAAAAAAAAAAAAAAAGAGTCTTTTGAGAGATATGATTAAGAAACTGGGATACCTAAACAAATTATAAATAGAAAATATTCCTCCCAAAGTCTTTTTCATTTTATTTAGTTTTAAAACATCATAAACTGAATTTAGTGAAGCTAGCGAGTTTGAAAAAGAGGATAAGAAAAGTTTTTAATAAATCAGAAATCATTTTACAATAGCTGCAGACAGAGTGAAGTCAATTTTTTCTTTATTCCTGCCAACCTGGGAGACAGAGATGAATGAGCTCCAGAGCCAACCTTCATCCTCAGACTAGGCATTAGTTTCAATCCCCTCTTCCACTAAAGTTCAACAAGAACTGTTTAAGGAGAACAGTATTTCCTTAGATTGGATTTCAGATCCCTAGTCATCTAGTGCAATTGAAAATGGCCAGAACATAGACAAAGCCAAGTGTTAGGAAGTGTTCCTGGATATCAAAAAATATTTTAAATGACTGAAAAGTTGACTCAGAAAACCTCTACAGAAATTCTGGAGGTAATTCTGGAGTCTCCCACATGTGTCACTCCATTTATCACCAAGGTTGATAATTGATTAAGGTGATTGAGGGCCCTATCCCCTCTCATTAAGTCATGTGTATCCCTACACATGCTGCCAGGTCAGCCCAGAAGGACAATATTCATCACCAAAGATACATGAGTAGGTGTACTTCCCTGCCTGATGCCCTAAATAATTTTCTCTATTTGTGGCAGGGTATTCAGGAAACATTTCTAAATTATATTAAATGACAAGGAACCTCACATTCCAGAAATCTCTAGTTATTTTACCTTTCCAAATTTAGTTATGTGATAATCTAACAAACCTAAACTACATAATGAATTTAAGAAATAATCAATATATGCTCCATCCTCTGAGCTAGAGTACAAATATCAAAGCAAGAACTTTCTAATAAATAATAAACACAAAGTAGTTAATTCACATATTCTTTAAACCTCTATCCATAAAGTTAATTTGTTTACATAATGACCTCAATCTTCATTATTACTATCAGCACGAAAAGTGTTTTTTACTGAACCAAGTTCTCTGACACAAAATGAAATAATAATACATTATGTTTTCTTAAATTCTATTTGTTTTATTCTAAATAGTTAAAATATTCATATGGAATATTAAAAAGAATATATATATGTAAAACATATTCATATGGTCCAAAATTCAAATGGGTATGTAATGTTAAAAGTCACATTCCTATCCTGTATCCTCACCACCCAGTTCCCCTGCCTAGAGTTTCCTGTGTATTCGTCTAAAGATATTTCATGCCTTTAGAGGCAGATATTTTCCCCTTCTCATGCTTTTAGAATACAAATGGCCACCTTCTATTTGTATATTGTTCTGCAATATACATTAAGATAAATTATGTTAAGTCTCAAAACTCTTTGAGGTAGGCATTTGTTCCAATTTTACAAATAAGGACACAAAAAACATTTGAAACACTTGCCCAAGGTAGAGATGGCACATAAACCTAGGTTTTCTTATTTCAATCAACATTCCTTTCACTACAATCCAGCATTCTTGTTTATTCATTCATCGCTCCATTTATTTTGCAAATATATATATTGAGCTCCCATTACATTCAAAATATCATCTTAGATGTTTTGGAGTGTATATATTTTGCTGAGACACAATTTCTTCTTCCCAATAACTTTAATTGCACAGTGGAAATAAACTCCATTTAGATAAGATAGAATGTTGCAGTGTGATTTTACAACCGTACAAATTAATATGAGGTGCTAAAGAGGAAGCAACTATTTTACCTTGAGATATCAAAAATGGTTTCATGGTAGAAATGGCATTTATGTCAAACCTTGAACTACAGTAGAATAGAAATAACTCAAATTTGTCAGTACAATTAAAATACATGTATTTAAAAAGTGTAATAAGCATGTTACAAGGCATTTAGTTAAACAAGTAAAGAATTTTCCATAGTAATAAATGTGGAACCCCTCCAATCCATTAATTTATTTCTTTTATAACATTTCTATAGATAGAGAGCTACTTAATGATAAAAATTTCAATTCACCAAGAAATTATAATAATTCTAAACCTGTATGCATCTAATAATAATAATAGAGTCTCAAACGATATAGAGCAAAAATTGATCAAACTTCAAGGAAAAATTCATAAATCCATATGCATAGTTGGAAATTTTACCATGTCTCTCTCACTAACTAGAGCAATGAGATAAAAATACTAATAAGTCTAGAAAACTTTTAACAACAACCTGATAATGACTTAATTGACATATGAAACACTACACCAAACAACTACAGTTATCCTTTTTTTGAACATTTTCTGGGTCATAAAATAAGTCATCACAAATTTCAAAAATTGCTGTCCTATAGAGCATATTATCTTACAGCAATGAAATTAAGCTAGAAATCAATAATGCAAAGATAAAATAAAAATCCTCACACATTTAGAATTTTAAAAATACACTTTATAAATAACTCATGAGCCAATAAGGAAATTGCAATGAAAATCATAAAATATTTTGAACTAAATGATAATGAAAACAGTTAATACTAAAACTTTTAGGATGTGGCTAAAGCCAAACTTTTGTAGCCTTAAAATACATATGTTAGAGAAAGAAAAAAGTCAAAAATCAATGAGTTGGGCTTCCCTGGTGGTGCAGTTGAGAGTCCGCCTGCCGATGCAGCGGACACGGGTTCGTGCCCCGGTCCGGGAAGATCCCGCATGCCGCGGAGTGGCTGGGCCTGTGGGCCATGGCCGCTGAGCCTGCGCGTCCGGAGCCTGTTCTCCGCAACGGGAGAGGCCACAACAGTGAGAGGCCCGCGTACCACAAAAAAAAAAAAAAAAAAGTTTCTTCACAAAAGATGATGACCAACTGGCCAATAGACATATGAAAATGTTCACAATCTCACTGATCGTTAGGGAAATACAACACACCCATCAGAATATCTAAATCTAAATATCAAGTGCTGACAAACTTATGACACAACAGGAAATTTTGTCCCCTTTAGGTGGAGTGTAAATTAGTATAACCACTTTGAAAAACTATTTTCTAAAATGGTCATGCACATCCTACAGACCTATGTAGCGGGTCTGGCTGCATAATTTGTGGATCCAGTACAAAATGAAAATACAGGACCTGTTCAAATAGCAGGGGGAAAGTACTTCAAAAGGTACTAAAACATAAAAATTTTTTCTTTCTTGCACAGTATCTCTGGCAACATGTCACGATGTTGTTTATTTGCCCTTTAATGCCATTCTAAGCAAAGAAAAATTAAAATTTTAAATTATTATCTTGAATTTTACAATTAATCTCTGTATTGTACAATGCTAGTTTTAAGTGCACATATAAAGGCACTTGACTCATATGTGGAATCACCAGTATTACACAATTTGTATTTTATAGCCCATACATGGAGATGTACTTTATTCTACAAAACAGTGGAAACACTGCACAAAACTAACTCTGCTATTTTTATTTCACTTCTTAATGTGTTCATATTCTATCTACATTCTCTACCTTTGGCTTACTTTAGCCCTTACTAAGAAAGGACTAAGAGGAAGGGTTTGTCCCATCTTTCCCTTTCCTTCTCTGTCATCATTTTCAGAGTTAAGTGGTTGGCTAATAAAGGGAAGTCGTTTTTCTTAGAATGCATTACCTTCTCCCTGCACTTGATACAAATACTGATTTGAATGAAAGCGTGGCCTCTTGAGGCTGTCAGTGCCCTGCTTACTCAGCCCAGTCTGTAGATGTAATACACTTACCTTAAATTTGTTTTGAATCTTGTTGAACTTCAATGAATAGTAGCTCCACCAGAATTCTATGCTTGCAGGCGTTCGGTCACAGGCAAATGAAGCCACCAGGAACTGCGAACATGGACATTGTGCCTTTCTCCTCTGCTATGCACATGCTCATTATTCCATCAGCCTTCAATTACAAAAGACAAGCTTCAACATAAAATTATTAAGAATTTCGAGGTTGAAAAGATGAGAGATCTAATTCGAAAATATACATGCACCCCAGTGTTCATAATGGCACAAGTTACAATAGCTAAGACATGGAAGCAACCTAAATGTCCATCAACAGATGAGTGGATAAAGAAGACGTAGTATATATATATATATATATATATATATATATATATATATATATATATATATATATAAATATACACAATGGAATATTACTCAGCCATAAAAAAGAATGAAATAATGACATTTGCAGCAACATGGATGGACCTAGAGAATATCATACTAAGTGAAGTAAGTCAGACAGAGAAAGACAAATATTATATGATATCACTTATATGTGGAATCTTAGAAACAGTACAAATGAACTTATTTATAAAACATAAACAGACTCAGAGACATAGAAAACAAACTTATGGTTACCAAAGGGGAAGTGGGGGAGGGCTAAATTAGGAGGATGGAATTAACAAATACACACTATTATATATAAAACTAGATAAACAGCAAGGACCTAGTGTATAACACAGGGAACTATATTCAATATCTTGTAATAACCACTAATGAAAAAGAATTGAGAAAAAAGAATATAGATATATACACATAAATGTATAACCAAATCACTTTGCTGTACACGTGAAACTAACACAGTATTGTAAATCAAATATACTTCAATAAAGAAAAGGAATTTTAGAACAGAAATAACAGAGCACTAAACCAAGTACTGAGCTTTTGTGAGCACAGGGCACTGTGTAGCTGTACAAGTTGCATGCCAATGAAGACAACCCTGCCCAGCAGATCCACTCCTCGATTTATAGCCAACAGAAATGCATGCATGTGTGCACCAAAAGACATGCTCAAGAACATTCCTAATATCATTATTTCTAGTATCCCTAAACTGGAAATAATTCAAATGTCTACCAATATTAAATGAATAATTGCATAGTAATATCCATAAAATGGAATAGTATATAACAATTAAAATTAAAGAATTCTAGCTCACCACAACATTGATGACTCACAAATATAATGTTGAGCAAAATTAGCCAAACACTGAAGAATAGATACATGCTTTGTTATTACTTTCATGTAAACTTTTAAAACAGCCAAAATGATGCTAGAAGTCAGGATAATGTATGCTCCTGGGAAAGAAGGAAGGAGGCATTGATTGAAAGAAGAATGAAGACAATACTCTGTCTCTTGGCCCGGGTGGTGATTACCCAGTAAGTTTATTTTGTGATAGTTTATTGAGCTGAACACTAATAATTTGTTCATTTTTCTGAATTGTCATATTTAATTCTATTTTTTAATTTAAAAATGGAAATATGGAAAAAGTATTCCTTTACTTTTGCTTATTATAGTTCTACAGTGGAAAGTGAATTCATTTAAAAAAATTATCTGACAAAATATTAATGATGATACATAGCCTCTGTTATGATAATCATAGAAATCTATTAGAAAATGAGCACACTAGAGCCTTTTAAGTTTGATGTTTAGGAAGTTCCTCTTTTATTACCATTACAAATCACCATCAGATGTCTTTTCTAATACTATTCTAATTTACTTTTCTAATGACATTATCTACTTCTGGTAGCTGTAGTTTGTTCCATATACACAAATATCATAATCATGGAAGTTATTAATTTTATTCTTTTTTTTTTTTGGCCACACCACATGGTATGTGGGATCTTAGTTCCCCGACCAGGGATAGAACCCATGCTCCCTGCACTGGGAGCGCAAAGTCTTAACCACTGGACCATCAGGGAAGTCCCGAGACTTTATCCATTTTATTATCTCCTACAAGATTATGACTTTGTCAACGTACTTATACAGGGATTTCATAAATTTCTACTTATAATTATCATGCATTGAGGAAACAACAATAGAACAAGCCTTAAAGTCTTGTATGGACTCTAGATACAAGAGGGCAACGGTGACAATCCAACCAGTCAGTGTTGACAAGGATGTCTTGATTTCTACAACTGTTGAGCACATAAAGCAGGTGAATTCATAATAATTAGGTTTTCCCCCTTCTAATGAGTTGGTTGTAGGAGTAAGTAAAGAGTAAGAAATAATCCTTTGTTTTCGATGTAACTCTAAAAGAGGGGTCTGTGAGAAACAGCAGAGGAATTATGCCAGAAAATTAAGTTTTGGCCACAAAAGGGAGCTGTGAGGTGCAGAATGAGCTGATTCCAAGTCTTTGCGATCAGTGGCCATTCAGGGCTAAGAGAGAAATCACTAACATCATCTTCATCACTAGCTTCAGCCCCTCCAAATCCCGTACAATTTTCTGTCCAGGGCCAAGAAGGGTAAATTAAGAAAAAGAGGTAATGAATGGCAGTATTTTTCCTGTTTGCCAACTCTACTTCATGTATAGGCCTCTTTTCCATTTTCAGGACCCGATGTTGAATACTTAACTCAGACAGCTCATGTGGATATATTAAGGAAGAGTGGAATAAGCTTCTTTCTCCTAACCTCAATTCTCCTAGTGAACTCCAGTTCCTACCAGAACAATGTATGAAAATACAACTGTTCTAGAACCATTCCAACCTTTTATAATCATTGAATGTTGCCTGTATTTATTGAACTGACACTACCTTGCTCTGCATCTATGTAAGAAAATGTAAAAGGTGAAAGAAAATTACAATTAGCAAGGTTCTATAACAATTCTGTACCTAAGTGGTACAATTATACTATATCTATTCCATATCTTTAATAATATTTAATTGTGGCTTTTATATCATTTATTATATATTTTTTCAGATTCATGAATTTTCTCTAAAAAAGACTTATTTAGATTGGACTGGATTGATTGTTCAAAGTTAACTATCAACAAAGAGGAAGTGTATATAATGACAAGGTAGGTGATGAAAGACCTCTGACCACATATTATTTAACCACAAATCTGAACCACAAGATAAAGTCATCAGTAGGAGTTGCCCATTTTCACTGCTAATACAATATGCTCAGTTCATTGATGTCAATGCTTTACAAATTAGCCACACATGCAAGATTTCTTTTTCCTTTTCTTTTTTGCCTCAACTAGATTGTGAAATTTAATGACCAATTCCTTTAATGTATAGCTAATATTACTTAAGTCTTCTTTTTTAGGGGATTGGGTTACTTTAAGATATTTTATATCTTAAAATCAGACTACTGGGAATCAAAGAAATTAAAACCATCTAAAACTGTCTTCCCCAGTCAGCATGTTGCCTGTGGTGGTTTTAAAAGTATGCCCACAAATTCTTTGAACCTTCTCCCTTCAGGAGGTAAAGCTTAAGTGTAGGTTAGTTTTAATGACTAACATCTAATGATTTGGATACAGAAGATATGATGGGATTCACTTCTGAGATTAGAGTATAAGAAACCTGCAGCCTCTTCCTTGCAAATGTGCTTTTTCTCTCCTGGATCACTTACTCTGGGAGAAGCCATGTCATGAGGAGCCCTGTGGAGAGGCCCATGTAAGGAGGAACAGAAGCCTCTTGCCAAAAGCCATTGGAATGAACTTAGAAAATGAACCCCAACCCCGCCCAAGCCTCCAAAGACTGCAGCCCAGCTGATAGCTCAGCTACAACCACGTGAGAGATCCTGAGTCAGAACTATCCAGCTAAGCTGCTCCAACCTTCCTTTGCAAACAGTGGGATAATAAATATTTGTTATTTAAAGTTGTTATGTTTGAGAGTTATGTTTGTTATGTTATGTACAATGTTATGCTGCAATAACAAAAATCTAAAATGTGGGAATGGCTTAGGAACTGGGCAATGGGCATTGAAGAGAGCATTAATGAAAGCCTAAAGTGCCTTGAAGTAGCTGTTAATAGATGCCTTGTAGTGTTTGATAAGGCAGTGAGTGAGGGCTTACAAGAAAGCGAAGCAACTGTTATTGGAACATAGAATCAAGAAGAGCTTTGCATTTTAATAGCAGAAAGCTCAGAAACAGTGTTGCACATAGTTATATGAAAAGTGTTAAATGTAAGAAAAAAATGTAACTAATGAACTGGGTGACACAGAGATTTCCAACAGCAGTGTTAAAAGTGCTACCTGCCTTCTTTTTGCTGCTTAAAGTAGAAGGCAGGAGGAGAGATATAAACTAAAGGAAGAATTGATAAACACAAAGGAGCCAGGAATCAATGATTTTGAAAGTTCTTAGCTTTTCACGATGGCAAATGATCCTAAGATTAAGAAACAGCTTCTATGCAAAGAACAAATCCAGAGCACTGCTGGGGGCGGGGGTGGAAACGGGTCAAATATGAAACCAGAGACTGAAAAGTCTTTTGTTTAGACCTCAGGATCATCAAAGGTGGTTCCTCAGAGTGTGATTTAATCAGAAAAAGACTCTCTGAGGAGAATTACAGTGTGTATCACGGATGCTCTCAATCAAACAATAGGGCCTCTGGAAAGCTTAAGGGTATTGTTCCTCAGCCTTCTCAGAAAAAAACCAAGGATGAGCCAGGGCTCCATTAAAAGGGTTTGTAGGTATGGCTTTTGTCTAATGGTTCAACTTAATAAGATTCACAGAAAATCCACAATGTTTTTAAAAGAATTACACATTCAGAAACCTTATCAGCTTGGCCTGAGAGGGACAGAATCAATACAATATGAAAAGTGGCCTTTGGACTACAAAAATTTCACTGGAAGGAAGCAGGCTGAGAAAACTGCTCAGCTGTAAACACACACTATCTTTCATGGCAAAGGAAGCATTGCTCAGAGGGCAATGCCAGAAGGCCAGAGAAAAGCATAGAGAGCCATGATGAAGTATTTCCAGGCCTGGAGACCTAATCAAGAACTTCTACCATGTCTGACTGGATTTTATAACTGCTCTGATCAGTGACTCCCAGTTCCCCCTTTTTGTACAGAAATGTCTATAGCAGTTATCCTGTGCTTTTCACACCAGTGATCACTGGGTGTTTTGAGAGGGACAGATTCTTTTTTTTTTTTTTAATTTTTATTGGAGTATAGTTGATTTACAATGTTGTGTTACTTTCTGCTGTACAGCAAAGTGAATCAGTTATACATATACATATATCCACTCTTTTTTAGATTCTTTTCCCATATAGGTCATTACAGAGTACTGAGTAGAGTTCCCTGAGCTATACAGTAGGTCCTTATTAGTTAGTTATCTATTATATATACAGTAGTGCATATATGTCAATCTCAATCTCCCAATGTATCCCTCCCCACCCCCTTTTCTCCCCTGGTAACCATAAGAATATTTTCTACATCTGTAATTCTGTTTCTGTTTTGTAAATAAGTTCATTTGTACCATTTTTTTCAGATTCCACATATAAGTGATATCATACAATAGTTGTTCTTCTCTGTCTGACTTACTTCACTCAGTATGACAATCTCTAGGTCCATCCATGTCACTGCAAATGGCACTATTTCATTCTTTTTTATGACTGAGTAATATTGAGAGGGACAGATCCTTGTTTCTTTTTTTTTTGTTTTGCGGTACGCCGGCCTCTCACTGTTGTGGCTGGCTCACGGGCCCAGCCGCTCCACGACATGTGTGATCTTCCTGGACCGGGGCACGAACCCGTGTCCCCTGCATCGGCAGGCGGACTCTCAACCACTGTGCCACCAGGGAAGCCCGATCCTTGTTTCTTTAGTTCACAAATATATAGATCTAGGTTACTATACCTAAGAAAATACACCCAAGGAGCCTCATCCACACCTGGACCTGATTAAATGGTGAGATTCTGGATACTGCAATGGGGGCCATGGGAGGAGGTGAGAGTAGGAGAGGAAGTGAACCAGTGGGGGCCAGAGGACACGTTACCATAACCAGCTTCCTCGAATCCCAGTGATCCCCACCTCCTGGTATCAGACCTCTGTGTAGTGCCTTCCCATTCCGTACCAGCGTTGGTCTGTGTGACCAAGAGCATATGGCAGAAGTGATGGTATGTTCCTTCCAACACTAGATTATAAAGAATTAAAGCTTCTGTTTTGGGAATTGTTTTCTCTCCTCTGTCTCCTCACCCACCACCCACACTTCCTGCCTCTCTTTCTCTCTCTCTCTTAGACCACTCACTGTGTGGGGAGCCAGGTCATGAGCAATCCTATGGAGGACCTGTAAGGAGAGTAATTGAGGCCTCTTGCCAACAGCTGTAGCTGTCAGCCAAACACATTCTCTAGACCCAGTTAAGATTCAGATGACTCCAGCCCTGGCAGACACCTTGATTGAAGCCACATGAGAAACTTTGAGAAACACCACCCACTTAAGCCTTTCACAGATTTCTGACCCACAGAAACTGTGAAACAATAAATATGTTTGTTGTTTTAAGCTGGTAAGGTTTGAGGTAGTTTTTTATATAACACTAGATGAGAAATACATTGACATATGCTGAATTGGATGGGCCTATTTCATAGAAGCATAAATGAACAACAGACTGGGACTCTTGGTTTTCCAGGTTTTTTTTTTTTCTAAAAAAGATGTTTCAAAAATTGACTATGTGCTATTCCTACCACTCCTGATGTCACTCTATGACCTTTCATGGTTAACAAAACAAAAAGTATAATTCAGTTCAAAAGCTGCCTTAGCTTCTTTCATTTTATCCATAATAAATAAAGACTTATCAAGGACCGTGAAATCAAGAAATCCTATATTGGGACTTCCCTGGCAGTCCAGTGGTTAAGATTCCATGTTCCCACTGCAGGGGGGCATGGGTTGATCCCTGGTGGGGGAACTAAGATCCCGCATGCTGCATGCGCCATGGCCAAAAAATTTTAAAAAAAAGAAAGAAAGAAATCCTGTAGAGGAACACAGAGGTCACCCCCTCGACCAACAAGTCTGGCAAAATCTGAGATTCTAGGTCATTTTGACAGCACATCTGTAGAAATGGTGCAGCAAGAGATAGGGCATAATGGAAGTAATTACTAGCATTTAGAAATCACTTTGTTTTCAGAATGGTTTTTAGGTCATTTTTAATAGTTTTCGTCTTTTAATTAGCGTAACAGCAGTTTCCCCATTTTACTGATAAGGAGCCTAGGAAACAGGAATACCGCATTCCTATGCCACTCACCCAGTTATCATCAGAGCCCAAGGAGAAATCCATATCTCTTTAAGTTAGCTTAATAAAGTTTTATTAAGTTTCCTCAATATCCCAAATACTATGCTAGGTACCAAAAATACAAGGAAAAATAGGTACATGTCCTTATTCTCCAGGATCTTTAAATCTAGTAAATGTAAAAGTACAATGGTGAGAGCAATGATAGTGGTGATATACCAAGTACACTGGAAGCAAAGGGCAAGCGTACTTTCCGTGTTCTCTTATGATCAGGAGATACTTGGACTTGGAACTCCAAGTATAAGAATAAGTAAGGATGCTTAAAATCCTTAGAATAAGTAAGGATTCTTATTTTTCCCAGTTATTCTATGGCCTAATGAACTCTAATTTCTCTGTATCCTACCCATAAATAGTTGAGAAGCTTCTTTGACTGATACATTTTTGTTTATATGGTAGGATATCAAACTGGAAATTTTGTCTCATGCATGACAATACAATAGATATTGAATTCCAAAGTGAGATGCCAGACCATGTATATATTTTCAAAGAAAATTATGAGAACCAATTTTGGTACCTTTAAAACCTCTGACCCACTTCGATGATATAAATGGTTGAGGGCAGATTGAGAGGGTGGAATTATAACGGAGTTTTACCTATGGAAAAGAGCTTTGTCCTTCTTCAAATGAGGCGAGGAAATCCTGAAGGAGACTCTGGGAGACAATCTGTGTTCCCCGCACTTGTGGAAGCAAGCTGGACTGGGGTGTGACAAGTCTGAGGACTGTGGCTGGATGCTATCGCTGCTGGCCTGAGGTATCAGGACAGAGACATCCAAGAGATTGGCTGCTGTTAGCGCATCAACAGAGACTGACTACAGGTAGACTCTCATCCTGGAATCATTTTAAAAGTGCTCCCATCTGTTCAAACAGGGCTTTGGCCTGATGGCAAGAGATCCCAACAGAATCTGGGCTTGAGTGGACTGCTGAAAACCTAGAAGCTAAGAGGGAGCCAGTAGTCAGCAAACGAGAGGCACGGCCCACATTGTGGAGTGGAGGTCAGAGAGGCCCAGCAGGTGAGCTGTCAAATAATCCAGAATGGCCCCAGAGAGAGAACGTCAGCTTTAAACATCAACCAGGCCCAGAGAGTAAAGAGACAGAATGAAAGTACCAGTTAAGCAAGAACTTTCTGGTCCTCTTCTTGTCTGTCCCTGAGGCTGCTTAGGTGGGACAAGCAACCCATAATCCCTCCCTTACAAAGTTGCAAGGAGACAGCTAGCGATGGGAGGCGGAAGGAAAGAGGAAGGAATTCTTGCCTACAAATGAAACTAAAATTTAGCCTAGACATTCTAATTTTTGAATCAAGCTCTGTTTTGCAAGTTAAAGCAACCATGGGACTTTCTGTCATTAAGTCCCCTCGAGCTTTTATCCAGCAGCAGGAAAAACATTTATCTTACTGAATACACTTTAAAGTATCAGTGGGAGACAAAAATAAAATTGCTTTTCTTATTATATCCCTCAAACTATGCTTATTCAATATACCAGTTGTTTTTATTTTAATGGCAATATTATTCAGGCTAGATTATGAAGAAAAACAAGAATTTAAATGGAAAATTTCATTGCTGTTGTGAAAAGGTATGATTATAAATAACAGCCACAATTCCTTACATTTAAAAAGCTTTAAAAAAAAAAAAAAAAACTTGGGCTTCCCTGGTGGCGCAGTGGTTGAGAGTCCGCCTGCCGATGCAGGGGACACGGATTCGTGCCCCGGTCCAGGAGGATCCCACATGCCGCGGAGCGGCTGGGCCCATGAGCCATGGCCACTGAGCCTGCGCGTCCGGAGCCCGTGCTCCGCAACAGGAAAGGCCACAACAGTGAGGGGCCTGCAAACTTAAAAATCACCTTCACATCTATTTTTCATTATTTCTATGATACTTCGCAGTAGTAGCAGAATAAGAAGTTAATTAACACCAAATCAAGGTACCTACATATACATACTTATCTAAACTCTCAGGGTGTCTATATCTAATATAGACTAATAAAATATTAGATTTATAAAGGATCCAGCTCAGCCTGGTTTCTTATCTCTATATCTATCCCTACCCAGAATCGCTGGGTCTGGATCCAAGTCCTCACCAGCTGGCTGGGTCCCTAGTCCTGGCCTAGGACTGCCCAGCCCCTCGTCCCAGAGCCCCATGTTGCTCTGTTCTATTTCATTCTGTTCTATTCTATTCTATTCTATTCTGAATCTGACTCTGGTGTGAGGCCCCACGTCTGATATCTGGACCTTCACTGCATTCCCAAGTCCCACATCTACCTCCGTGGCTTACAGTGGGCTTCTGACCATCTCCAAGTTCTTGATTACTCGCCTATATTCCAGTTCCTTACCAGGACTTCTTTCAAAGGTCCTTTCCAAAGGATTGGGGGCCTGTCCTGGAAATCAGCCTGGAGAACCTAGCCTTCATATCACTTGACAAATCTTCAAGTCTTCACTGCTGTATCTTCTCAAATGCCAGAACTCCCTGCTACATCATTGTCAATTCTGTTACCAACTATTTGCCTGACTGAATCTGACTCAGCCCTCAGAAAGTCAGAAAGCATGTGCTTACCCAACAGCTTAAACCTCCAGCCCAGCACATGCCTCAGGTGCCAGCTCCCCTGTGGGTGGGTTTATTGCCAGGTCTTTGTCCCTCCTATGAGCCTATTCTGATGAAAAGAATTGACATGCGCTACTAAACCTCAACGATAACAACAGTTAACATTTATATCTTACTAAGTTCCAATCATTGTGAAGTACTGTATTATTTTATCTATTTCTTACAACAACTCTATGAAGTAGGTACTATTGCCTTGTACAAATGAGGGAACTGAGGCACATACTGGTGAGACAACTTGCCTAATATTTCTTGCTCAGAAGCAGCAGATACCAGGCTTGATAAGTTAAATAAGATTGCAAGGAAGCAGCACGGGATAGGAGGGGGAAGAATTGATAATTGGATGTATACATTCACCAGAAAATAAAGCATTAAATAGATCTAGGAAATGACAGAAAAACTTTAACCACATAGAGGAAAAGACTAAGTGCATTTTAGAAAAAGGAAAGACAAGTGAGAACAAATGACTTTAAATTTGTTGATACACAGGTGAGAAGGGCTATAAAGAGGAAAATAAGAGTTGAATCTGCTAACTAGGCAACTAGACAACCGTTGGCAAGAGACACAAGAGAAAAAGGCTGGTTTCAGGAGAAGAGCCTTCAGTTGCCAAAACCCTAGAGAGGGAAGGAAGCCTGAACTTAGTCCTGATTGGACAAGAGCTGGAACTGCTCCAAAGTGCTGCGGGAGATGTCTGGTCTGGCGCGCTGAGCACCTTAACTCTCAGTGCAGGAGGGTTTTCTACAGCCTATTGGGGAAAAGAGCTGTAGTACAGCTGTTTGGAGTCCAACCAAACTAGGGTTCTTGGATTCTAGGTTCCACCACTTACTTTGAGAAGATAACTAGTCTTTCTGAGTCTCAGTTTCCTTAGTTATAAAGTGGGAATATTACTATCTCCCATGCAAGATTATGATGAAGATGAGAGATACTATGTAAATAACCAGCACAGTGCCTAGCACAGCACAGATGCTTGGCAAATACTTAACTGTGGTACCATTTTGATTTGTGGGGATAGGAGGGAAAAGACCACCATGATGCCAAGAAAAGGATTGTGAGCTCTATTCCTAGCAGAGTTCTTGGCACATAGTAGGCAATCAATAAACGTTTGTGTGAATAAAGGAGTAGAACAAGGAATAAATGAATCTTAGTGTTTCCATCTCAAGACCCAGAATGTAGTTGCTTGCAGAAGATAGGGCAGCATATGTGCTGACATCTGATGTGTCATCTGAAGTTCTGTCATTCTCTGTATCTCATGGGGCTTCTAGGTCTTGCAGACTCTGAGGCAGGGTTCAGTATGCTGCCACACTGGCATGCTATAGGATACTCTGATGCTTTTAATGTATAGGATTCATTCAGAATAATAGATGTCACCTCTATGCCACTTCAGAATTTTCATGAATCTAATTTGAGTATTTTTCCAAGCTTTACTCCTACTCTGGAGGTAGGGTGGGTCAAGAAAATGATAAACCAGGCATTTCATAACCTAGATCCCTCAGTTGCCTGAGTCCTCTTGGTTCATATTCATATAGTAGTGTAAAGGTGGTGAAAGGCATTACTTGAATATGGATACATGAAAGTTCTGAAGTAGCATGGATGTGACATCTATCACTTTGAAAAAGAGTTGAAAGTTGGAGAGAAGCAGTAGAAGGAGTTCCAAGAATAGACAGGATGGATTAAAGGAAAGTCAGTATGGAAAGAAATCATACAAGAAAAATGCTGTAGTCACGCAGCAAAAATCTTTCACCACATTCTGAGAGATTGGCTATGCTCACTCCATATCAAAAATGAAATAAAATACAGCATCGTAATGGGCCAGAGATTCGGAACCCTGTGATTTTTTTTTTCACAAAGAAGGAACAAAGGATTATTTATACTGATGGCATTTGAAGAGTATTTGAAACTAGTAAATGATGCCAACTCGCACTGCAATTAATAAAATATCCAAAGCCAGTGATATGGAAGGGGGAAACCAGATGCTTTTAGGGACCCACCCTTAGTGTGAGAGCTGAATCCCCAGAGCAAAAATGAATACTAATGAAGAGAACTGACTATCAAAATAGATGACTGCAGTTATCATATGGTAGTTGGTTCAGTTCCAACTCAAACAGCAGACCAATCTGTGGTACTCTAAGATCTTTCTACAGCCTGGCACCAGGCAACAAATAGCCCATCTGTATTGCCGGGGTGGCACCCGTGAGAGCAGACATCTATATACATAAAGACAGACTTCAATGGCTAAAATTACCTTATATATGGCATGGCTTGCTCATAAAAACTGAGCTTTTAATATGCCAGTGTGCTATGAATTGTTTTCTTCATGCTTGGTAAATTTTCAGTATTTTTCAAGAGGTTATATCCACAATTCGCTAGGGCCTAAATTGTTTTACCTTAAAGCAAGCTAACTAGAAAAGTTAATTTACATGTTGTTGGAGTATAACAATGTGGGCCTTTGTACTCAAAACATATTCGTACTATTTTCTTCCAAAATCAAGGATCTTTTTTAAGTTGCTTTTTTTTTATGGTTGATAAACTGGGTTGTTTTTGTTTTTAAGGCATGCACTATGTAGTCCTGTGGCTCTGGATTATAAACTTCTTTTCAGTCCTTACTAGCTGTATTACCATGGTTATCTGTGGGCCTCTGTTTCTGATTTACAAAGTAAGAATAGGAACACTCACCTCAAAAACTGTTGATGCTAAGCAGGACACAGAGCACCTTGCAAAGAGTCTGGAAAAATTAAATATTAAATAAATATTAGTTACCTCTGCTTCTTTCTTCTCTACCTTCAATGTTCCGAGACAATCAAATACAGTTTTTAAATTTTAAAAAGTAATTTGACCTAAATTTAGCTCTCTGTCCAGATGGATATATTTTTCAGGAAGTAGCTCAGAGAGGTAAATCTATGCCTCTGAAATGATTACGGGTAAAGCTAGTGCACAAATATGAAGTTTTAAAATCGAAATATTAAATATTTTAAATCAGAGTTCATACTTTAAAAGAATCATGTGAGGTGGCACCCTTGCTTGGAAAAAATAATCACCCCTAATTAATCTGTTTTGTAATTCTGGGTTTCTGGATCCTATATGAAGATCTTGCCTAAAATGGGATATGTCTCTTCTTAGTTCTTTGTAAGCCTATAATTATATATTTACTCATCAATGTCAATAGACTTTCAAAAAGAGTATTGCATAATGTTTATTATATTTTGTATTTAAAAACATACTCTTGGGCTTCCCTGGTGGTGCAGTGGTTGAGAATCTGCCTGCCAACGCGGGGGACACAGGTTCGTGCCCCTGTCCGGGAAGATCCCACATGCTGTGGAGCAACTAGGCCCGTGAGCCACAACTACTGAGCCTGCGCATCTGGAGCCTGTGCTCCGCAACAAGAGAGGCCGAGATAGTGAGAGGCCCGCGCACCGCGATGAAGAGGGGCCCCCACTCGCCGTAACTAGAGAAAGCCCTCGCACAGAAACGAAGACCCAACACAGCCATAAATAAATAAAGAAAGAAAGAATTCCTTTAAATAAAAATTAAAAAATAAAAACATACTCTTGTCAGGAATAATATTTTTTTGTAATAATAGGGCCATTGTTACATTTTAGTTTTCCATGGAAAGGACCTGCCTGATGGGTGTGTTTGTGTGTGCGTGTGCATGAGCGTGTGTAGTTATAACATGGAATATAAGCGTATACTTCACCTAGTACATAGTAGATGCTTAATGACTTTTTGTGACTGTTGATTTTAACAAATATTAAGCTATTGTCAGACACTGACACTTCTTGAATTGATTTAACTGGGGCAGACTTTTAAGGGTTAGCAAGAGGAGAAATAAGACTGAAAGCACGGAGAAGGTCTTATCCGCTCCACCGAGAGTCTGGACTTGTGGGGCATTGAAGGCAAATACAGGGCCACTGAAGATAAAAATTCACTGCAAATGGAATACATCTGAGAGAAAACACATAGAAATATTAAAAATTGGTGTATGCAGAGTACAGGTTATTTTCCCCTTGGATTATGTCTTAAAGTACTGTCCATTGTTCTAGTTGTATCATAAAATCAAAATAATAATAAAAAATAATAGTGAATCACAGATCAGTCTGATTTTGTAAGGAATTAAACATCAGAAGTGGTCCTCTAGCAACAGATATCAGTCATTAGTAACATTGCTTCATGTATTCTGCCTAATCCAGCTGTGATTTCTGAATCTATTTCTACTGGTACAGATAAGGAATCATTTTCCAAGGAAAATTTAGCTTTAAACTCTCCTAGAAACTGCTATAAGAAACCTTAAAAAATATTGAAATGCCATACGCTAAAAAATATTCTTGCATAACAAATTAAAACAATGTGAAACCCAAGGGATTAGAAATATGGTTCAATCATGTTACCAATCATGGCTGGCTTTGAAAAAGCAGATGTGAGACTAAACTTTGAAAGGCTTTTGTTTGAATATAATAAATCTAAATTTTTCTCAAATGTGTTTGTTATAACTTCCACACTATTCATATGCCAATGAAGTCTTTGTAATTTTGTTGTTTGAGTTATTAACTTGTCAGTTTGCATTGGTGTTTCTAGGTCTGAAAGCATAACTTCTGTTTTAGGAGATTAGGAGTGTTCCTGTTTCGAAATAAAAATCACCGCTTTCCAATATTTCTGGGATACTCAAATGGCACACCATTTGGAGTCACAGGTGCTATTGAGAAAGTTACTTATAGGCTAATATGTTTTAAATGAGCAAGACAAGGTGAGAAAGTGATTTCTAACTTCAACTACACTGTTCACTGGTATAGATCAGTTTAGTTAGATGTCTAACTTATCATTCAAGTAGAATTGTATTCTTACCGAATGACAATTTCTCTTTAACCCAACCTAAAAAAGGAAAGGTTTTGAAATGATCTCTACGATCTACTTCACGAAACGTCTTCAGTGTAAAAAGAAAGCATTTATTGCACCTAACAATGAGTATGGCTCGACCTGTAAGTCTTCTTTCACATTAGTCTTGTTAAGAAATATCACATTGTCACTTATTGAAAAAAGACCAGGTGCATGTATCCTCTATTTAAAAAATCTGGCTCCTTTGGAATAAATCGCTGCAGGATGCTGTTTAAATTGATGTTCACAGAGCACCTAAACATTTAGCACTTGAACCACAACGGGGCTTAGGGTGTATGTAGGGCCACTTGAAGTCTCTCCACTGCCAATTAATTTGAAGGAAAATATTGCCATGTGGGATTCTTGTTTTAGAGAAATAGCTCTGCTCCTTGCTAAACCAAATAATTTAAACATGTTGAGTGGGTAATGGGCCCATGTACATTCTCCCCAAAATTCTCACTCCTTGGATGATATTAACCAAGAGATTTCAGCATTGTTGAGCCCTGACAAGGCTGACCCCAGAAGGCTTAGGCCAAAACCAAGGGTATTTGTGCTAATGAATAGCTACTGGGGCTGTTGGTATGCACTCCCAGGCATGCCTCTGCTTTTTTGCTTACTATTTCTCTGTTTTTTCCTTTTATTTTTCTTTCATTCCTTGTTTCTTTACCTCTTCTTGGACAGTTTCGTATAGATAATGGACAGAGGACAGGCCTTGGAGTCAGACACGTTGCATCTGAGACTAATATCTACAACCAAGCTGAGTGACCTCGAACAGGTCAGGTCTGATCTCTTCATCTGCAGAAATGACAGAGTCATATCTAATTTACTGTGTAGTCATGAGAATTAGAGATAGTAAGTGTAAGCTTTCTTAAAAGACAGAAAGTGGCCAGTAAAAGTAGCTGTTATATTATTTTTACTACTATTACTACAATTACTTTCATGAGGTTGATTTAGATTCTTACAGCAGCTGCTGTTGAACTCTACTCTGAGTCTCTTTACTACACAGTATCCATCCTTAGATGCTGTGAGTGTTGGCTGCTAGACAGGATCACACCACCTCCCTTGAGGGATGCCTGGGAACTTGTATTCTCCCATGTCACCACTTCTCTAAAGATTTCTTCTGAGAGGACTCAATCAACCAATCATCTACAGGAACTACTATCTTAGGCTTTGCCTCTGGGATACTAACCTAAGAAAATTAGTAGTATTAGTAGTAGTAGTAGTATTACAAATATATCTTAGGCCTTCCACTAGCAACCACAAATACTTCAAGCACTCAGCTAAAGACAATGCTAATCTATACTGGATCAGTTTCTCCTTCTTGGTTCCACTTCTGGCATGACAGTGTGCAACTCAGACTCACTCCTCAGCAAAACTGATGAAAAGTATTTTTTGAACAGCCATTTAAAAGTAGTTGGCCATGTGGGCATACAAAAATAGAAATGGCCCTATAGGCATACAGCACGTGAGGAAATATTTACTCAAGTATATTTACTAAAACTCCATGAAACTACAAGAGTCTGTGGTATTTGAACCAAGACCCATACTATCCCTCACCATTCCCAGCTCAATGAGATGGGAACTCCACCCAGACTGGTACAGCTGAGAACACAAGGTTCTGACTCCCCCCAGCTCCCAATTGGAAGCCTATCTTCCTGGGAGGGACAAGACATCAGCATTTCTCATGCTGCCCCCAGCTACATGTTGCTGAGGTGAAGTTCTGGATAAGTGCAGCCAAGAGGTGGGGGTTCCCTTCTCCCACTCATGAGACAAAGGTTCTACCTTGGGCATGGTAGGACACCAAGGTCCCAATTGCTCTTGCCTCAGCCCTGAGGACAGCGGGTTTATGCCAAGGGAAACAAGACAAGGACATCTGGGGCTGTGCCCCCACATCCACTGAGCGCTTAGTTCTTTGATCTGGGGTGTCACTTAGAGAGAATTGAGCTATAGTTCCTTACTCCAGCACCAGAGTTGTGACTCAGAGATTTTGCCTGGGAGAAAAGGCCGTCATAAAGGCCGTCATAGAACAAAGAGCTCAAATTCTCTCCCCAAAGGAATCAACTTTATCTGAAACAGCATGTGAAGTTCAAGCCTAAGGGTACTTTCAAAAAAACAGTAGAATTGTTGGTTAGAGGCAATTGGAAGGAGATTGATAAATTACTTGAGGATATGTAGGCTAAATGATAAGACAAATAGTTGCTGGAGAAAAATAAGAAAACAGCTGCAAGAACCCTCCTAGAATCTGAATAAACCTCAAACACTGACTATCAGGAACTATCACCTCAAAGGAGCCTGAATTTGATTGGATTAATGTGTAAAGCAATTTATTCCCCAGGGCACTGTTACAAACAATAGAGCAATTAACCAGCCATTAGTGGAGTTTCACAGGTGGGTATGGTCAGGTAATCAGACAAACAATCCCGCTAAAACCTTGCTATCCCAGAGTGACTGGGCACATCCAAGGATGAACCCCCGAGGAAAAACATCACAGACTTTATATGTGTTTAGTGCGCAGAGGAGGAGGGGCAAGGAATAGACTTCACTAAAATAACCCAGTCAGTTCCTAAACAACTAAACAAGCTAACAACAGCAACCAGCCCCAGAGGAGGGGAGAGGTGGAGCCAGTATCCAAAGTTGCTGCAATATGTTATCTACAATGTTCATTTTCAGAAACATATTATGAGACATGAAAAATAAACAGGAAAATATGACCTGTATACCAGAAGAGAAGCAAGCAATAAAACTGCCTGTAAGAGTGACCAGATGTCAGATTTATCAGAAAAAGACTTCAAAGAAGCCATTATAAATATGTTCAAAGAACTGAAGGAAACAATGATTTTAGAAGAGAGGAAAGCATGATGACAATGTCACATCACATAGAGAACATTAATAAAGTGATAGCAATTAGTTAAAAGAACCTAATGGAAATTTTGGAGTTGAAAAGTAAAATAACTGAAATTTTAAAATTCACTAGATGGGCTCAGTAGTAAATTTAAACTGGCAGAAGATGAAATTAAAGAACTTGAAAATAGATCAATAGAAGTTATGTAATTCAAAGAACAGAGAGGAGAACATGAACAAAGCCTCAGAGAAATGTGGGTCACTATTAAGTATACCAACAGACATGTAGTGGTAGTACCAGAAAAAGAACAAGAGAGAGAAAGGGGCAGAAAAAATATTTGAAAAATTAATGGCTGAAAACTTCCCAAATTTACTGAAAAAATATAAACCTACGTAACCAGGAAGTTCAAAAAACTACAAATAGGATAAACTAAAAAAGATCCATGAATAGACACATCATAGTAAAATTTCCAAAGAAAATGTTGAAAACAGCAACAGAAAAATGACTCCTCACTTATAAGGAAACTCCAATAAGATTAACAGTTGACTTATCAGAAACTATAGAGGGCTGGAGGCAATGGGATTACATATTCTAAGTCCTCAGATTTAAAAAACTGCTAATCAAGAATCCCATATCCAGCAAATTTATCATTCAAAAAAATGAAGGTGAAATAAAGATATTAGGATAAACAAAAACTGAAATAATCTGTTGCTAGCAGACCTGCCTTACAAGAAATACTAAAGTAAGTCCTTCAGACTGAAAGGGAGTGACCTCAGACACTTATTTGAATACATACAACGTGCGTGAGCGTACACAAGCTCACACACACACACACACACACACACATGCGCGTGCGGGCACACACACAACAAAGAGAACTGATAAAGGTAATGATGTAATTATAAAAGAGTATAAATGCCTGTTTCTTATCATTTCTTCTCTTAATCACTTAAAAAGCGTAAAGCAATGTATATTTAATTGTATGATGGGCCTATAACATACAGAAATTTAATATATTAGCCAATAACAGCACAGGAGTTTGGTGAGAATAAAGCCATACTGGGTTAAGAATTGACATCAGATACTTAACTTGAATCCATAGGAACAAATACAGAGAACCTAAAATGATAAATAAGAAGGCTGATATAACAAAAGCTATACATATATACTTGCTCTCCTTTCTTCTCTCAGCTTCTTTAAAAGACATAAAATTATGTAAAGTAATAATAATTATAACAATGTATTGTTGGGTTTATAACAGTATAGAGGTAATACCTATAACAGTAATACCACAATAAGAGAGAAAAGAGAATGGAGCTATATGGGAACGATGTTTCTACATTGCCTTGGAATTGCTGGTATAATTCTGAAGCCTTTTTTGATAAGTTAAGATGTATATCTTAAGCCCTAAAGGAAACAACTAAACATATATAGCAATAAAATCATTAAAGATATTAAAATGCAATATTAGAAAATATTCAATTAATGAAAAAGAAGGCATTAATGCAAAAAAAATAAAGGTGAGACATAGAAAAACAACAACTTAAATGGGAAGTGTAAATTCAATTATATTAATAACAAATGTGAATGGACAAAATAATCCAATCAAAAAGCAGAGATTGTCAGACTGGGTTAAAAAAAAGGATCCAAATATATGCTGTCTACAAGAGACACAGGTTATTGTCAGAATTACAGATAGATTGAAAGTAAAATAATGAAAACATATGCACCATGCATAAAGCTGGAGGGACATTTTATTATGCTAAAACTATCAATCCATCAGGAAGATATAACTACTATAAACATATGTGCACCTAACAATAGAGCACCAAAGATATGAAAGAAAAACTGACAGAAATGAAAAGAGAAATATATAGTCGTCCTTCAGTATCCACAGGGTATTAGTTCCAGGACTTGCCATGGATATCAAAATCTATGGATGCTCAAATCCCTTATATAAAATGGTATAGTACAGTCGGTCCTCCATATCTGCAGGTTCTGCATTTGTGAATTCAATCAACAGCCAATTAAAATTCAATCCACAGATGCAGAACCTGTGGATACAGAGGGGTGAGTGTGTTTACATAAAGTTCCCCCATAAGTTCATCCTTAAGCCCTGGCCAGCATTTATTATAAGACCCCAAATGCAGTTTGGGGAATACTTGAGAGAGGATTCATTCTTTTATAGTTTCTATTTTTAAAAATTAATATAACTAATAGTTTGCTTAATAAAAGGCAAAAAGTTTAAATTTGATAAAACCAAAATAAGCTGTAGATTGCTTCTGTTACTTCTTAATCAGTTCTTTTGGCATTAAAAAGACACAATCTCAGATTTCTTTGGTTAAAAAAAAGCAAACAAAAAACCCCAGAAATCCCTTGACAGGTGTAGCCCTACAGGAAATCTTTATAGGGCAATGTCCAGATTCAAAAGATCCACCAAAGCCTGAAATTTTGTCCTATGGTTACTAGAATTGTGTATATTTAGAGGACATTGATTTTGTTTAACAGCAGGTATACTGAGATGCAATTCACAAAATTCACCTTTTTAAAGTGTACAATTCGCTGTTTTTTTATATAGTCACAGAGTTATGCAACAATCATAACTATCTAATATCAGAACATTTTCATCACCCCCAAAAGAAACCCTGTACCCATTAGCAGTCACCTTCTGTCCCTTCTCCCCCAACCTCTGGCAACCACTAAACTTCTTTTGTGTGTATGTGGATTTACCTATACTGGACATTTCATATAAACGAATCACATATTATGTAACATTTCATGACTGGTTTCTTTCATTTAGCATAATGTTTCCAAGGTTCATTTATGTTGTAGCAGATATCAATATTTCATTATTTTTATGGTCACAAAATATTCCATTGTATGGATATACCACAATTTGTTTATTCACTCATCAGTTGGTAGACATTTGGGCTGTTTCTACCTTTTGGTTATTATGAATAATGCTACTATGAACATTCATGTACAGGTTTTTTTGTGACCATGTGTTTTCAATTCTCTTGAATATATTCCTAGGAGTAGAATTGATGGATCATATAGTAATTCTGTGTTCAACACTTTGAGAAACTGCCAGGCTGTTTTTCAAAGTGGATACACCAATTTACAATTCCACCAGGAATGTTATAAAGGTTCCAGTATCTCCACATCCTTACTGAGATCTCTCATTTTCTTTTTATTTTAGTCATCCTAATGAGTTTGAAGTAGTATCTCCTTGTGATTTTGATTTGCATTTCCCTAACGACTAATGATATTGAGCGTCTCTTCATGTGCTTATTGTCCATCAGTATCTTTTTTTTTTTTTCCCAAGAAATGTTGATTCAAATACTTTGCCATTTTAAAATTGGGTTATTTTTCTTTTTATTGCTGAGTTTTGTTTTTATATACTCTGAATACAAGCCTCTTATCAAATATACGATTTGTGAATATTTTCTACTATTCTGTGGGTTGTCTTTTCACTTTCTTAACATTAATATTATATTTAATGCTACCCCTCTGTTTTTATTTAAAATGAATGAGAAAGAACATAACATTGGTACAAATGTGTAGATACAAGTGCTCTGGAGAAAGGGCAGAAATGCAAGGCAAGGAAAAGAGTCTTGGGTTTTAGTGCAAATCACGCCATTCTCAATGCCATAACACCAAATCTGTACTTGCAACATAGCAAAATATGTCTACCTGCTATATTCCATTTCTAAAATCCAAGACTTCTGAACTCAAGTCAGAATCTGCCATCAAAAATCCAATCTATCATGAATTCCTGCACTATGAATATCTCCAGTAGAGAGCACTAATGTTTCTTGAATATTTTGTGTAAGTAGCTTTAAGCTAGAAAAGGCTTAGGAAGCAGTTATGACCCTTTTCCATTCCCACACACCTGGCAACATAAGACACAGACATTTCTTCCACATTCATTAACGGTTTATAGAGCACTCACTCCCCTCAGGTACCATGTTAGTCCTTGGGATCCTGAAGAGGAAAAGATATACTTCTTAACCTCAAGGAATTTAGAGTCTAGTGAAGAAACTTATCTCAATCTCCCAATAGCCCCGTCTTCCATCAGTCAAGGAAAGCATTTACTAACTACTCATGCACTTCCCCATCTCTAACCACATACATATATGGTAGAAAAATGCCTGGACTGTCTTCACTTGAAAACAGTAAGTACAGGAGGGCCTTAGAGATAATCTAGTCAAAGCCTCTCATTTTATACATGGAAACTCTAAACCCAGTAAGTTACTTCCCCAAGATCATGATAAAAGCTAAGATTAATATGGGATTTACTATGTGCTTGGAGCTACTCTAACCATACTATTCATTTAATCTTCACAACCCATTTTCCAAGAAAACTAAGGCACAGAGAAATTAAGTAATGACAAACATCAAGCAGTTCACAAGGGCAAAGCCACGATTTGAATCCAAGTAGTCTTAATCCAGAATCCCTGCTTTTACACTATGCTGTGTTCAAGTAACTGTTTCCAAAGGTAGTCATGACTTTCTGACTCATGTCTTCATACTGTCTTGTTAGTTTATGCTAGCAAAATGGTTTCCAGCATCTCTAAAGCCCATCCTTTGGTCAAAAATTATCAAAGAAATCTTAAGATATTATAGCACTTTAAAGTCACAAGACACTCAAGTTGGAAAAAGTGGCCCAATTCGATGTGGATATATATGTTACCAGGAGGAAGAGATGAAGACATATATAGCCATGAGAAATATAATAAGTAATCTTGTAATAAGTAATTTTTTTAGCTAACTTTGATGAATGTTGCCACCTGTATATCATTCCCTTGTCTTCTTGACTCACCCCCATATACTCCTTCCCACTTCCAAATCCCAGTCTTTTAAATTTGTTGATTTTTCAATCAAGTAAGAACATGTTAAAATATGAGAACTAAAGTGGACAGAGCTAGGGGTTAAATCCTGAGATGACCCTAGAATACACAAGATAGAGAAGATGTGCATTTCAGAAGTCTCGGACTTCATTTCATTTCACTCTTTCATTTATCACCCAGCAGATACTTGTTTTGTGCCTACTATGTTCATAACACTGAACCTGTTTCTGAGGATGCACTAGTCCATGTGATGGATGTGACCTTTGCCCTCCTGAGTTCCACAGTCTCGCAGCATTCCTCCAGAGGATGTTAGGGATCTGTAGTTAAGCAGTTGTCAACTTTCAACCTTTTGGGCCTCTGAATGATGACTGAGCTGCAGGAGGATTAACAGAGTGACTCAGCAAGGCTAGAAACTGCTAATAGATGCCATCACTCTTAGGTATACAGACTATAGAGGTAAGAGCATATTGTTTAGAAACGCCTATAATACACTATTTGAGTAATTTGCATGAACTATAAAATAGTCCATAAATAGAAATTATTTGTATTATAATTATATTTTGTCCTTGAGGACCCTAGAGAACAAAATATTATATCTGCTTATTGAATTGGTAAGTAAGTTAAGGAAATCCAGGAATTTTATTTGACAATTGAGTTCACTCAAAGGAGATAAAATTATAAATTTCCACCCACCCATATATCTGTTTTCATCCTTCAGTTTGCTTCTGCCTCATCTTTACTTGTAATCAAACTGTCTGTAACTCCCCCACCTACACAGAGGCCTTTGTCAGCCACCAAAAGCTGTTCTGCTCATCAAAACAACAGGCTTCCTTTGAGCCCTAAGTAATTTACCCATTAGGTCTGAACTTCTCTGAGAAGTCTTCCCTACTTTAACCCACTCTTTCCTCTACCAGTGTAAGACCTGACTACCTTTGCCCTTCAATTTTGTAATGAGATAAAGGACACCTGGTTTATTATCTTACTATTCTTTTTTATAAGGTAACCTAGTTATATACAGCTATTATAAAGTGTATTTGAGTTGTAGGTTCTGAACCATGATAATATCCTGTATTAGGAGATCCTACTTGGCCCCATATTTGCTCATATAACCAGCTACCTATTTGCCTCTATTTTTTTAAGTTTTAAAAACTTTAAGCTTCTTCAGGGCACATGTCTTATTGCTCTATTATGCTCCAAAAACAGCAATTTCATGCAGATGGTGAATTGGATGTAAAGAAGTCTGCAGAGAGAAGTTAGTAGAAGAAGAAGCAGATAATTCAAAGGTGTGTCTGCATTTGGGTACGTAGAGTTCAGGAGATAAAGCCAGAGAGTATGGTGCTGTGGGGACACACTAGAGTTTGGTTAGTCAGTCCTCACTGATTTATCATGTCCAGTCTTATATTCCCTGGAGGCGTGCTGGGAGTCTATAGACCCCAGGAGGGCAAAGATCACATCTATCACATGGACCAGTGTACCCCCAAAAACCAGTATAGTGTTTTGCACGTAGTAGGCACAGAATAAATATTTGTTGGATGGTAAATGATTAAAATAAAATGAAATCTGAGATATCTGAAACGTGAACTATACTTATCTTCTTTCCTTATACAGTCCAGGATAGATATATTAAACACATTGGACATTAGAAACTCCTGCCTAGACTGTTAGTGGCTTGCCCTAGGCCTCATGGCCAGAAGAGCCACCAGTAGAACCCAAGACACCAGGTTCTGTGTTCTTTCTGGCATATATCTCTTTCTCCTCCTTCTCTAAAATGCTCTGAATCTTGTTCTTTTACAATTTATTTTTATTTTTTAAAATTCTTAATAAACCACATATATATATATATTAGCTCCTACTCTTACAGAATCATTTTATATGAGAATTGAAGGCTAGTGTTCGATGTGTATTATAATTAACAGATGGCCTTATATTAGGCCAAGAAGCACACACACACAGAAGCACATACACAGACAGCTGTTGAGAAAAAAAGGGTGGGAGTTGGTGGAGAGAGTCACTGTCTGGCTGGTGTTAGACCTGGGGACCCTCAGATACCAGCTGCTTTTACAGTACCAGGAAACTTTTTGACCAGATTTCAACATGGTTTAGGGAACACAGATTGAATCCTCACAGGGATCTCAGCAAGCATTGTCTCAGCCACTAGCAGAACTCCTCCAGGCTTTTTTTAGACCACTTTGCAGGAGGAGCTGAGGGGCACCAGCTCTGCTTTAATTCTAAGCTTTCAGTCTGGCTTCATTTGCAAATATTTTCTTAGAAGTCTTCTTTTTATGGATGGGAAAGGGACAAGAGTCAATAATTGGCTGGCTGCTGTGTGGTGGATTCCAATATGTGACCCAGATGACAGTACAAAGTCTTTAAATGGGATGCGTAGGAAGCTTCCAAAGAAATATTTGGGCATCTTCCCAGAAGACAGATCAACTGGGAATGTTGGGCATCCTGCTGCAGGAATTCTTGTTTTTCCTTTGGAGAAGAGGCTGGAAAGTCGTCTTCCTAGCCCCTGTCTCATAAGGAAAGGGCAGTGTATACTTAAGGCAGAGGGGGCAATCAGCACAGTGGGTAGTAAGAACACAGAGTAACTAGTCATGAATATTCCACACTGGGACCATGATAAAGGATCAACTCACACAGAAGTGCACAGCCGGCCCTGCGCAATTAGTTTCTAGTCAAGCTACCTTATTCCAAAAACGTGCAATACTCATCCTATCTTTGGAATTCTCACTGCTGAGCTCATTCTCAGGCGTCATTCTCAGAATTTTCCGCAGGCCCAAGGAAAGCTCATGTTAAACCTCTACAACCAGGAGATTGAAAAGGTCGGGAAAACGTGGTGAAGTGTTTGGTCAAAAATAAATAAAAATTCTTTATCAGTGACAATATGCTCAGTCATATACAGCTGAACCAGGAGGATTCTGGAAAACGTTCTGAGAATGCAAAACCCTGAATGCATTCTTGCTCTTGTTCTTTTCTTCTGATTTGATGTCTTGGTAGAACTAACAAACTTGAACCATAACGCTCAGAAAATAGTTAAAAGTAATATTTCAATTTAGAACCTTAAAGCTAGCCAAACTTCTTCAGACCCAAGTTCATATGATTCTCCTCCAACCCTACATAGCCCACCAACCTCCTCTCCCCTTTAAGATACTATATGCTATCCGGATAAATCTTCTCCACTAGAGTACATATCTTTAAGGAAAGGAATTATTATATTTATCTTGGTATTCTCCCTCACCTCTGTCAGATGTCCAGTGCTTTCTTTTATACACTGCAGACATTCAATGTTTAATTAATTTAAAGAAATAGAGGATTTTTCATGATCACAAATCATTTTAGAATTAGAAAAGAACTGTTAATACTGGATCATATTCTGCCTTCCATTAATCATAAAAATTCTCAAGACAAAGAGAAAATGGAACCCTTATCAAGGCAGCCGCATGGAGCATAGTTTAATGCTGATGTCACTCAGATTATTTTTTTTCAGGGAATCAGCTCAAAAGGGACCTGCCAAACCCAGGAGTTAGTTGATTACTTCATGTGGGTCACGCAGTTCAACAACCAGATGACCAAATTGCAGTGATCCTTTTATTTCTATTATTTGTGTCATTCGACAGAGGAACCAGCCACATGTGCTGTCCATAGTCATCCTCTTTTTCATATGAATGTGATCAACCTACCACTAGCTATTCTACTCAATGGGATGTTGTAGAAAATAGAGTATTTCTACTTCTGCTTCTTCCAGACAGTCTCGGCTTACCAGAAAGAGATTGACTGAGCCCTGATTGGTCATTTTAAGACAATATTTGGGGTAGATAAGACAAAGGTATAGGATTTAGTCTTTCTAAATTTTGCTTCTCTTTCAATACTTAAAGTTTCCCTTTCTTCATGAGACTTTGTCTATTACCATGTGCACTGATCCCTCTCTTCATTGGAGCATAAGTAGCACTTGATTGTTTTCTATGTGTTCATCTAACTTATGAGCTGCTGAGGTCAGGGACAAAGTTTGATGCTTTTCTGGTATTGTCCACGATGTCTAGCATATTGATGGTGACATAAGTGCTTCATATCTGTGATGGGACTTTTAAACACTATTTTAGACTTCAACGAATTTGGCTGTGGAAATAGTGACTGAGTCTTTTAGAATTTCCTTGGATCAGAATAATTGACTTTCTCTGATCAAAATAATTGATCAGAGTCCCTTAGAGAATTTCAGATACTCCTCTAAGGAGAGCATATTTCAAGACTCCACCCGTCCTGCTTTCAAAGAGATTACAGTGTAGTAGAAAAACTGGGCACAGGCATAAAAAGTCAAACAGTATTTTTATTTCTCATTATAAGGCCTACCCAGGGCCAATAATTTCTAGTTACTACTAAATACTCTTCTTTATGAGCTTGAATCATGTGCAGAGTATTAAAGTTCTATGAGAACAGCATTTGGGGTCATTCATTTTTCTCCTGTGATATAAGCAGGAGCTTATATGAAGTGAAACAGAAGGAAGAAGAAACAAGAGAAACACCTGTTTGATGCTACAGTTTCAGAGGAGGATTCCCAGAAGCAATATATCACAAAATCAGAAGCCCAATTTCTTCAGTGTCAGTAATAAATGTTGTCACCATGGAGAGTGATTTTGTTAATGAGAATTGGAATAAATACATTCATAAGCCACATATCTGAGATGAACCCAGAGCTAATACAGTTTTAATGAACTTGAGCACTTTAACTTCCTGCTAATGGTGACTTGGGTTACCAAGCATGGGAGTCACTTTTTTATTCATACCCTCATGGCAATTGGAATCTTAACAGATCATCTAGTTTTTAATCTCTTATTTTATAGAGGAAGAGGCTGAGTCCCAAGGAGGTTAAGTTACTACTCCAAGTCACACAAGTAGTGATATTGCTGTGATAGAAGAATGGATTCTCTGTTCGCGGTTTTGGAAGGGGAGACAATATGCCTTTCTAAACATTCAAAGACACATATGGAAAATTAGACATTTAAAAATTTTAATGCCATGACTTTACAACCAATCAGTATTTCTCATAGCACTCATTTTCCTCATTTCATATTTAATTCTGAATACTTTCTATCTTCCTCTCCAGGTTGTAAGCAGTTTGAGGACCAAATTCAAATCTAAATTAGCTTAACAGATCTGTACATACACAGTGTCTCACCCTCAGAAGTTCGATAAAGACTCTATCAATGACTAAATGAAGAAATGCTCTTTCAGCCTTTCCTCCAAGACAGCCGCCAACCCAGAATGGAGTGGACAAGGAGGGAATAGAGCAGTGGTGTCACGAAGACAACCCTCTTATTCCCTTTTGGGGTAATTTAAATTGTAGTCCTAATCTCAACAGTCTCTGTCTGACACCACTTGGTCTCATATAACTCAGTTGTTCCATTTTCTTTACTCCCATTTATACAAAACGATCAGATATGCTCCAAATGCTGAGCCTTTTATAGTCTTTATTTTATTCCTTTTGGAGGTTCCCATACATTTGTTTTTAATGGTAATGTGATTGCCATAGCAACTCAAAGATATAAATGTTGCCTAATTGAATCGCAGTGTTGAGGATGATAGTCTGCAAAAAGACTGACTTAAATCTGGGGTGGGGATGAGAGTAGGGGGTGAATGAGGATGATAAAAATTTTGTCCCCCGAATTCCTGGGTTTGGATTACTTTTTCGTTTGTTCTGTAAGGCACATTGTAACTTTTCCCACTTAACTGTAGAGGGAGAAGAGCGGGTCAGTAGATAGGGTAGACCGGCAGTTTCTTAGCAGTAAAAGCCTAGTTATGAGTAAAGCGAGACCCCTCTATCACGTTGTTCCCTCCGCATCCCGAGGATAACGACATATTGAGAGAGACGGATGCTATTGGAGGCCCAGAATCTTAAGCCGCTTAGTTTGGTACAACTGTAAACTGCCAGACAGGGGCTCGGCCCTGCATCTTAAGTACGCAGTATAAGGAAAGGTAAAGGGATTTCCCGCAGCTCCACCCGAGCCTTCCCTTCAGGTTCAAAACACGTTATGTAAATAACAAGTTACTCTGGGTGCACATGTGAGAAGGCAGTGGTCCGACACATAAATGTACTTCCAAAGTCCCTTGCATGTGCACCTGGATAGCCCTAAGCTCCTCTGCCGTCTCTTGAAAACAGCCCCCCGCTTTTCTAGCCCCAGCCGAGCGGGCCGGGCGGCCACATGGCGCGCTCCCGGGGTGATGGCAGCCGCGCTTTGTTTCCATCAGCAAGGGGTGAGTCACAGGCCCCCGCAGTCCCTAAGCTGGGCAAACACTCGGGCCGAGGCTGCTGCAAATTTAACAGCAGGAGCAACTACCGAAGCAGCTGCTGCCCTCTTCTCCCCTTCCTCCTTCTCCTCAGCCGCCACCGCCGCCGCACGGCCAACGCCTCCGCCTCCTGCCTCCGCCCAGTCCCCTCCTTCTCCCCCCGCGAACTTAGTCAGCGGTTCGCGCCGCCGCGCCCCGATTGGCCGGCGGAACACGCCGCGTCACAATGGAGCCGGTTGGAGGCGGTGAGCCTGGCAGCGCTGGGGCTTCCCGCTGAGCCCGCAGCAGCCGGCAGCAAGGAAGTGCGGGCGCGGGGCCGCCGCCGGCGCGCCCGGAGCGGCGCGGGGCGCACCCCGCGAGGAGCGCCGGATCCCGGGGCCGGAGGCACGCAGGTAGGTCGGGGCGAGACGCCCCTGGTCACCGAGGAGGAGCCGAGCCGACCCAGTCGGTGGGGGCGGAGGACCGGGTGAGGGGACGCAGCAGGTGGGGGTGGCCGAGCAGGTGCGGTTACCTGTCCGCGCCTCACCTGCGAGCCGGGCCTGCGGGCAGGTGGCTGGACTAGAGAGATGAGGCGCGGTTTTGCCACTCCCTCGTCTCTGGGCTAGAAGTGATACCCCCGAGGGACTTCTGGGTGCTGGGATCATTCGGGGCAGGAGGAGTGGGCGGCGCGACGGTGCGGTCGCATGTCTCCCCCAGCAGTCACGGCGCCGCACCTGAGTGTGAGTCCTCAGGGTGGTGCGGAAACCGGGTTCTGGTTTCCTGGGCTGGAGTCTCGCCCTCCCTAGATGAGCAGACCTCTCCGGAGGGCGTCCGCGCTTGGGTCGCTCTCCTTTGCCCCCTGCCCTGGCGCTGTTGGTTGGCAAACATTTTCTGCGCGTGGGAAATCTACAATTGTTCGCCTACAGTTTAACGGTGGTGTTGGCATTCGTTTGTTTGAAGGAGAAGGGAGCAACCTATACCCATTTCGAGGGAGTAGCTAAGAGTTTCCCCTTACTGGGCTGCAGTTGAGCAGGTGCTGAGAGGTCAGAAGGGGGGAGGCTGGGTGTTGGCTCATCACTCTGTGTCCTCACCTGACTTCCCAAAGTCCATAGGTTGCCTTTAGTCAGATGACATTTGTGGAAGACTTCTTTGTGGTCAGAAAGACTCCCTCTCAGCAGCCCCCTTCCCACCCCCCCCAAAAAAAGGATAAACCTGATTTAAAAACGAAAACCTACCTGTGAACTTCCTTGAATAAATTCGCCTTGCCAAAAACTGTTTTTTTAAGTCCGTAAAAAGATATCGGTATGAAAATTTTATTTATTTATTTTTATTGATTTTTTTTGCGGTACGCGGGCCTCTCACTGCCGTGGCCTCTCCCGTTGCGGAGCGCAGGCTCCGGACGCGCAGGCCCAGAGGCCATGGCTCACGGGCCCAGCCGCTCCGCGGCATGTGGGATCTTCCCAGACCGGGGCACGAACCCGTGTCCCCTGCATCGGCAGGCGGACTCTCAACCACTGCGCCACCAGGGAAGCCCTGAAATTTTTAAATTGCAAATAGTTAACCAACTTAAAATAGGCAAAGTGTACACTGCTTTCTAAGAGGAAATGAAATGGTATGTGCCTTTATCAGACTGTTAGGTCTCCTAAAACCTAAGTGTCAGGTTGTAGTACACAGAAGCAATCAAACTGCAGTATAATTGTTTAAAAATTCCAGTACCCTCCACTTGCTGAGTTTCCACCTCCTGAGAACCGAAAGTGCTCTTTGATTTGTGAGTGCCAAGGTGACTTTCTTTTGCCCCTGGCTTCCCTAGTCAACAGCTTCACCCTTGAAGGAATATAAAATGTCAGCCAATCCTACAAGTGCCTGGGCCCCTAACATATCAGACGTTACTCTTAGTTCAGGTAATGAGGGGGACAGTGTTGTTGCTGAGTGTACAGTTGAGTCATGATACCTACTATCCATCTACTACATGTTAGAATTAAATTTACTATTCTTTGAAACGTTCTTTTTTTCTTAAATTGGAAAAGTGTTCCAACATGTCCAGCCTAACAGGAAGATTCTCACATTGGGAGTGTTTTCATTTGACTAGTTAAGATTTGCTTTTTAAAGACCATTCCCCTCCCCATTGCTGTTTCATTCCTCCGAATCCTCAGAATGAAAGCACCAACGTTAATTAAAATGAAAAGGGCCCTAATCAATATCACTGGAAAAGAGTACCAGGTCTTTCAAGTTTTTTTTTTTTAAATAGAATTTATTTTTTAGAGCAGTTTTAGGTCCGCAGCAGAATTGAGAATAACTGAGTTCCCATGTACCCCCTGCTCCCATTCATGCATAGCCTCCCCCATTATCAACATCCCCCACCAGAGTCAGTACACTTGATACAATAGATAAACCTACACTGAGACATCATTATCACCCAAAGACCATAGTTTAGATTAGTGTTCACTCTTGGTGTTGTACATGCTATGGGTTTGGCCAAATATATAACAACATGTATCCACCATTATAATATCATCAGAGTATGATACTATATCATATTATCACTGCCCTAAAACTCCTCTGTGATCTTCCTATTCATCCCTCCTGCCCCCCCAACCCCTGGCAACCACTGATATTTTCACTGTGTCCACAGTTTTCCCTTTTCCAAAATGTCTTATAGTTGGAATCAGTCTGTAGCCTTTTCACATTGGCTTCTTGCACTTAGTGTTATGCATTTAAGTTTCCTCCATGTCTTTTCATGGCTTGATAATTTTTCTTTTTAGTACTGAATAATATTCCGTTATCCCTCCACATTTTTTTAGGCTGTGTGGGTATTTTCCTGCAGTGGTTTGAAATTTGTGATTTTTTGTTTTGTTTTCTGGAGTTGAAGGTTGGAAATAATATGTAGAAGATTCTTGCTTGAGCCAAAATTTTTATTTATAAAAAAGTTTTTGTAATTTTAAAATCTTTTTTGATGGTATCCAAGTATTTTTATGTTCCTTTTTGATTTTTTACTGCCCATAAAAAATAGCCTATTTAATATCTGATGTTCATTTAGTGTTTCTCAAGTTGAATTTCCAAATTTATTTTTTGCTTCTCTTTCCAGCATCCTTCTAGCTTACACTGATATTATCAGAAACAAATGTATGCTGAATCTGTCGTGTTAACTCCAGACTCGGTGGCATGGTTTTCATTGCCTCCTATATAGCATGTCCCTCGCTGCTCTCCTGACGCAGGGAGTATTGCTTACTCTGCAAACAGTACAGACCTGCGACCACTCATAGGAATTTGGGAGGCCCAATTATAGTATAGAATTTCTTTAACCAGTTGTAAAATGCATTCTAATTTCTGTCATGTCTGTTTTCATATTGCTGCCTTTTCTTTTATTGCTATTGCCCACTTGCATTTTATTCCCTATCTATATTTTCGAAACTTCCTACACGCCTTTATTATGACTTAGGTTTTCTTCTCGTGTTTAAAATAATGTCTTTGGCAGACATAACAACTTATTTTTCCTTTTCTGGATCATTAAGATTGATCTTAAATAAAATTAGACCTAACTCCAATCACTGTATCTCTCTGCTAAGTTCTTTTCAGTGCTGTTCATTTAGAAATTGAACAAAGGGTGATAATAAACTCCCTGTTCTATGACTTCCTCTTATTTAGGATTCTACTCAATTGCAACACAATTTAAATTCACTTCTGCAATGCTGTTGTGAACCCATGTAAAGGAAATGAATTAAAATGAGTTGTCAGAGCTTCAACCTTGACCTTTACTTTGGCCTTTTTGGTCTTGATATGGGTCATGTGATTCTGCTTGATATGGATCATATGATTCTGCTTGTTTCTTTCCAGACTGTGTATCTTTGAACTTCATCTCCTGCTTCTTCAATTTCAGGATTCCTTGTAATTCTTTGTTGTTTGTTTCATCCTGTGGCCATTTTCAGGGCTGTATTCTTCAATGCCCACTCCTCGGTCAACAGCATCTTTCAGAGACATTATCAGCTACACAGCTTCTATTTCTCTTCTCTTTCCAGCTCCATGCAGGTGACTGAGATCTTCCTCAGTCCATCTACGATGGAGACTAAATTTTTTACTGTCGAGTAGCATATTCCCTTTGATTGTCTCAGGTGTGCAGATTTGAAAGCATATTCAAACCTTCCTTCTTATTTCTTTCAAATTTTTTTCAGCATTTTTACATCTCCCCCTCAAGTCTATTGCAGATTATAATCAGGAGTTCTTCAGGCTTCTGCCTAAGAGCGTGAACTGTGCAGACTGATGAGCCTGGGTCTGAACCCTACGCTATCACTTTGGATGGGTTGCTGGATTAGTTAAGATTAGCTGTCAGTTACAGAGACCTCAAAGAAAAATTGCTTAAACAAAGTGATGTTTGTTTCTCTTTTACATTAAAAAAAAAAAGCTTATGGAGAGACAGTCCAGAGCTGGTATTATGACTTTACAGGTCCTCTGAGACCTAGGCTGGTTCCACCTTTTAGAACTACCAAACATCAAATGAGGCCCTCAATCTCATGGTCCTAAGCGGAACTTCAGCCATCACATCCAGGTTCCAAGTGTAGAAGGGAAGATGAAAGGAAGGGAAGAAGATGGGAAAAAGCAAGAGCCCAGGGTCTCTTAAGGAAATTTCCTGGAGGCTGTCATACATTTCTTGTTAAATCTCATTGACCAGACTTTAGCAATATGACCTCATCTAGCTGGAATAGAGACTGGAGAATATTGTCCTTACTGGAGACAACCTTATGCCCAGCTAAAAGGTGGGATTTTCGCATCCTTAGTGAGATGGGGGAAAGGAACATTGGAGTAGTCGAACACCACTGTTATTCTACACCTTTTTTTTTTCTTGACTATTGTTATCCATCTCACAGGATTCTTAGGATTAAAAGAACTCTTAACATGAAAGCATCTAATCCAGTATCCAGTATCTGGCATAAAACAAGCTTTCAGTAAATGTTAGTTCATATTCCTCCTTATTCCTTGTTCATGAATTGTCTCATTTCTCTACTACCACATCGTTGGCATCCAAATCCTATTTTAAATACTGGCCCCAATCGATGGTACTAGACTGTAGTCTTGTACCTTATCATGGGAGGGAGCAACGCCTTATTACTCAATGTCACACCTATTTCTTAGCTTATAGTGTGGCTTAGATTTAAGATATAGCTCTTGGAATCAAAACGATCTGGGTATGAATCCTGGCTCTCCCACTTACTCAGTATGCCTCTTGCATCCTCAATTTCCTAATCTGTAACCTGGGGGTAAGATTCAGATATGAGGAGTAAATGAAAAAAATGTATGTAGATTACCTAATAAACTGTGCCTGATGAAGTAAGTGGTAGCTTTTCTTTTTTAATTTGGCCTAATCTAGATGAACCTTTTTGAAAATGAGCTCTTATTCCATTAAAAAAAAGTTTTAAAATTGGTCACCTCCATACATATCCAAATGAGTATTGTTAAATTGTTAGTCAGACTTTTTGAGAATTGTCCCCAAAATCAGTTTAAACCTAGCAAAGTCTTTCCTGTATGTGTGTGTGTGTATATATATGTGTGTATATATATATATATATATACATATATATATATGTATATATATATATATATATACACATATATATATATATAAACCAGAATAGCTCAGCTTTAACCTTTTCCAGCGTTGATTTGAATGATTTTTTGCCACATGCACTCTCAGAAGCAGAAACGTTCCACCAATGAGTATATTTCATAGTATTTTTTTCCAGCAGCTATTTGTTAAGCACCTACTGTGTGCCAGACACCGTGCCGGGTTCTAGGGACACAACAGTAAGCAAAAATGCACGTGGTCCATACCACCATGGAGGTTACAGGTTACTGGGGGAGACAGGAGAATCAATCACTGCAAATACATGAAAAATTGCTACTACCAACATTATTAGGAAGGAGATATACAGGTGTCGTGAAAGTATGTGCAAGCGTCTTATGGTTGGAGGTTGTATGGTGACTTTAGGAACAAAAATTGGCCAGGGAGCGGGAGCAGAGATGTTGTGGAAGTGTGGCTTGAAATGAGCTTGGACGTGAGATGAGCCTGCCTTAAGCAGGGATCAGAGTGTGCCACAGGTTTCCAGCACCGTTCCAAAGCGGCCGTAATGTTTGGAGTCATCTTTAAGTGTTCATAATATATAACTTCTCCATGTGATCCTCTGAAAGGGGTCACCTAATTCAGGAACAATTTAATTCTTTTCTAATTTATTCATGCTATATTGACAGACTTTAAATTCAGCTACTTTTTTCTTTTGGATACACCAAGCAGATGCATCTGAGAAAACTGGCTGTAAAGTAGGATCTTTTCAAAGAGGGTCAGAGGGTTGATCTGCATCACCCTTAGCGAGGGGAATTTGAAGGCATTTGGCTGAATGGGGGCACATGAAGGAATGTTGGCAGAATAGGTAGACCACAAAGCAGCAGTGGAAGATGACCACAGGAGGGGAGGCGTAGGCAGTGTGTGCCAGAGAGCTGGCTGGACTGCTGTGCTTGGGATGCGCGTCTCAGAGCCAGCAGGCAGCCGAACATCCGGTCTCTCCAAGGCTTTCAGGCTCTCATTGACAGGACCCAGCTTGGCACCTTGGCACTGGGGTACCATTTCTCCTTATCCTCTCCAGCTGAGCTCATGGGGCATCCTTTGGGGAAAATGTTACCTCTCTAGTCCCTTTGAGGGCCTTGGAGGGTGGCTGGGAGGCTCTGCTCCCGTGTAACATGTGAGGACATGACGGAGCCTTGGGGGCAGAATCGCCTGCCATTGGACTGCAGGTTATTTCTTGCTCTGAGCAGATGAATTCTGTTCATCTGAAGATTTTAAAGTTCATCTCTCTAGGCAAAACTAAGTGAGTTTGTTCCTGGCCCTATTTCAATGCCGAAATAGGCAACTGAGCAATGACTTGTCTTCGAAAAGTGTGAGTCATGATGCAGTTTCTGGATGCACAATGCTGTGCTTGGTGGGCAGGTTCCCAGAGTATTTATGCTCTGCTAGCACTGCCCTAAGGGGGCTCAAGGCTTTCACCTCCGCCCTCCCAGGAATGCCTTTGGAGCTGGGGCTTCCTGTCGCTCACCACTTGCCAGTATTTGGAATTCCTCCTCCAGGGCACACCAACCTTGTTCCTACCTCTGGGGCTTCTCAGTTGCTGCTCTCTGCCTGGACGCTCTTCTCTTATGAATCTGCGTAGCTGCTTCCTTCTCAATGGAAGGCCAGCTCCAATGACCTCAGGTATAGTTTCCCTGATCACCTCAGATAAAGTACCCTTGCCATTCTCCGTCCTAGCCTTTCAGGCTTTGGTTTATTGTTTGCTGGCTTGTTTATCTTCTGTTTCCCTCCCCGCCCACGCCAGAATACAAGTTACGGGAAAGCATGGATCTTGGCTCGCTTGTATATCTGCCCTTAAGCCTGGTGTGTCCTGGACTCCCCAAACTGCTACATGTGATTTGGGGCAAAAAAAAAAATTACCCCTTTGAACTTAAAATGGGGATGATATCACCGGTGCTACCTGCCTTATAGAACAGGAAGGGCCTGGAGTTAGTGTACCAAAGATACCTTTTCCCCCACCAAAACTTGCTAATCATCTTTAGATTCCATATTTTTGCAAATAGCAATACCATTTACCCAATTACATAACCCTAAAATGCGTAGAACTCACTCTGGGCTTCTCTTTGCTTTGTTCCCCCCTTAACTGCTCCTTAAAGGATGGTGACCAGTTTGTCCAGAGGCCACACCCTTAAGGTACCTCCCAACAGTGCCCTTCCTTTACAGTCTCTTGACTGCCTTGAGTCTTTTCCAGGACTGCTGCTAATTGCCTCCAAATGGTAGTTCAGTTTGTAGTCTTTCCTATCTTCCCCCCACAAAATTGGCTGTTCACACAACAGGAAAATAATCATTGTGAAAGGCAAATTTCATACCACGACTACCTGGTTTAATAATCCTTTAATGACTTGCTTTGCCAAAGGATGGATTCCAAATGCCTTGGAGAGCCATATAATACAGTCTTCCTCCGTCTGCTTCTACAACTCTCCAGCTTCACCTCTCACTGCCCCCCGCTCCCCCCACCCCCGTCATTTCTAAATCACCAACGCGTGCACCATGGACACAGCGTGCACAGTAACACCCCCATGCACCAGCCATCCTAAACTGTCTGCAGTGCAGAGGAAGGTACAAGGTAGCCAGATGGCTTCACTCTGTGGCTTTTTTTTCCTTTTCTCTCTCTGTGTTCATATCCCCTTGTCAAACACCTGCCCATCTTTCAAGAGTCAGTTCAAGCATACCTATTGTGAAAGACCATTCCAGACCCTTCCCTCTGCCTACCACTCGTAGGAGCTCCTGAATCCCTTCCCTGTGTTGCCTCTGATGCTTGTGCATCTGTTATATTCCCTCTGCCAGAGAATGCCTCTGCCTTCTCCTAGGTGCTCCTTCATGATAAAGGATGAATTTTGTTCATCTCCCGAGTGAGCTTCCTGAGCCAGGCATTATACCTGGCATGTAAACTGATATGTGGGAAAGAATTAGGCAATAAAATTCAGTATACTTATTATCTAGTCCAGGGCTTTGTTTCAATAATGTACTTTTGACTGGTATTTGGAAATCTGAAAGATTTCCTTGAAGGTTAGAAGTAGGAAGAAGAGTTATTGTATATATGCTGTTAATAGATATCAGTTGAATGACCAAAATATTTTGTTAATGAGCTAGTGTTTACTGAACGTTTACTGTGTTTAGAGTTCTGGATTTGGCCATTTGCAGGGGATGCTTGACTCAGGGGTTGGACTTTACTGAAATAATTATGGCTCTTTCTATTAGAAGTCAAAAGTTTAGATGGTCAACACAGGTTCTTGGCTTACAGGCAGTTTAGGATCCCCAAGGGTGCTTTCAATTCCAGGCTTTGGGGACTAAACTTGGGCACAGAGGACAGCAAGATAGAAGCAACTTTTTTTTTTTTCGGTACGCGGGGCTCTCACTGTTGTGGCCTCTCCCGTTGTGGAGCACAGGCTCCGGACGCGCAGGCTCAGCGGCCATGGCTCACGGACCCAGCCACTCCGCGGCATGTGGGATCTTCCCGGACCGGGGCACGAACCCATGTCCCCTGCATTGGCAGGCGGACTCTCAACCACTGCGCCACCAGGGAAGCCCCCTTTTTTTTTTTTAATCTGGCTGCATGGGGTCTTAGTTGTGATATGTGGGCTCTAGTTCCCTGACCAGGGATTGAACCCAGGCCCCCTGCATTGGGACCGTGGTGTCTTAACTGCTGGACCACCAGGGAAGTTCTTAGAATAAAGGAATTTAGAATAAAGTGTCTGATAATGATTTTTGTCCAGTACCCCCTAAAAGGATTTTGAAACACTGTGTCCTCTCCTCATACATTTTAGAAGTTAATGTCTAAATTTTTTTATAGTTGTAAAAAATGGCACTTCTGATATTATAAATATTGATTTAAAAAAACACTCTTTTTAATGTACCCAGTGGAAGCTAAATTAAATACCACAGTGATTTCATATCTACCGTGTCATCCATTTAAAAAACACACAAACAAGCTGGTCTAGAAAAGCTGGGAATTTTTACATAGTTGTTTCCCTTGTGGAACTCATTTCATTCTTCTTCTATATAAGCTAATCCCCATTTGACAGTCTTATGTTTGAAAATCTTTCATTGATTACCTTATCATACTCTTGTGATGCACATATATACACACTATATTTTTTTTAAGTTCTTGTGACAATAAGCCTCTAAATGTTAAACAAAATTTCACTTGGATTGAGTTTTTATGATTTTGACTAATATACGATTGACCAGAACAAGTATATTAGAATTTTGGTGAATAAGTATTAAGCATAGGTAAAATTTTATGGAAAATAACTTCTCAGTGAGATGCCTGGGGCTTAAAAAGAGTTTACTTATGCATAAGTAAACTTATTGCTAAAATAAGATAGGCTTCATAATCAAGGCTTCTTTTTAAGTGTCAATGCTTAAGACACCTTACCACATATATAAGTGCATGGGAATGAAGGCAGTATAATTCCACTCTATTTTTTAAACTCCTGAGGTGTATGACAAAAGTTACCTAGTGATTGATCACAAAAATGATTTTCCATGTTCTGTTGTCTTAACAACTTGATTGGGTCTCCGTCCAGTGTTGTTTGAAGCAAAGAAATGGATACGTTCCCCAACTCCCAAAAGGATTTCTCAGTCTTGAAAGTCAATCACTTTCTTAACATCTAGAACCCTACAGGTATTTCAAATGACCCTCAGCTTGGAGCCCTGGAGATTTTTACTCCCCAAGGCAATGCACCACAAGCAGACTCCTGAGAAATGAGATGTTTACCTTTCTTGTGGAACGTGGGGAGCGGATGACTGTGAAAAGGGAAAAAAGGGAGATGGCCAGAAGGAACCAGCTGGACATCAGGTGTTCTGAAGCACATACTTTTAGACGAGGGTTAATTGGTGATCTGGAAGTAGATTCTACCAGAGTGCTCCTCCTTTCCAAAAACAAAAAGCCCCCAAACCCCTTACCCCACTTTGAAGATCAGCTGGTTTGGGTGCTAAAGAAAACTTTTCAGTCAAATTCGCTTGTCAACTCTAAGGAAAAAGGCCCCAATAGGCCAATTTAAAGATTTCTTCTTGGTGGACAAAAACATTCAAAAGGGAAAGAACATGGTTAGAGCTTATCACTCTTTAAAGATTTGATGGAAGCTAATTTGATACCAAAGTGATAGAATCACCATTATCCATTTTAGGGATGTACACTCAAACTCTCCTAGAATATTTAGAAATAATACATAATTTTTTATACGCATTGTTAGACTATATACAAATAGAATGTTGGTAAGGATCACCAGGTGCTTGACTGACAGTCACCTAGGTCAGTGGGTGACTGATTTCTAAGAGCAAGTCTTAATCCCATTGAAAAAAAGTTTTCTGCAGTGTTTTATCAGGAATGCTAATTTCTTTCCAAGAGGAGGTTGTGAATTACATGCAAAAAAGTTTGGTCCCAGGCTAGGTTTGGGACATTTTTTTCTTTACAGAGTAATGCATTCTGAAGGGAGAGGAGTTGAGCCTGGCTATCATTCCCATTGATTAGTAAGTCTTTATTGGGTCCTCCTGGATCCTGGATGCTCTTGACACCCTGTATGTAAGGACACTGTACAGATGTCCCCTGTGCTCTTGCCTTCTCCCAGCAGCTTGTAGCAGATCCTACTGAAACACCTTACAGGGACCCCCCACCACATTGCTTGCTCTATTATACATTTGTACATCACTTCTAACATACTGAAGCATTTATACGCACGTTTATTCTCCTGATGACCTGTGGGAGATGGGGCAAGTGTTATTCCCAGGGTACAAATGTGGATACTGAGTTTATAAGGGGATTGTGGCTTGTCTCAGCAGCCTCTGCAAGTTAGCTGTAGATCTGGTACCTGATGAAACAACTTTTTCTACAGTATGTTGCCTGCCTCCTTTTCCCAGATGTGTTACTTTATAGAAGGCTCTAAAAATTGAAAAGCTTGCCTTAATGTGATCATATGAAGATTAAGGAAGACAGATACGCTCACAAAATGCTTAGTAGAGTACATTGCTCTTAGCAGGCCCCCAGATTTTTTTTTTTTTTTGCGGTACGCGGGCCTCTCACTGTCGTGGCCTCTCCCGTTACGGAGCACAGGCTCCGGACGCGCAGGCTCAGCGGCCATGGCTCACAGGCCCAGCCGCTCTTGCAGCATGTGGGATCTTCCCGGACCGGGGCACGAACCCGCATCCCCTGCATCGGCAGGTGGACTCTCAACCACTGCGCCACCAGGGAAGCTCCCCCCCGCCAGATTTTTTAAAAGAAAAAAAATGTATTTGAATTTTGGGTCTGCCATGCTTCATTTTGTGGATTAAGAAAAAACTTATTCAATATTTTTTGAGCACTTAATATTTGCCAGGCACTGAGAATAAATCCAACAATGAAGAAAACAGCATGGAGCGTACATCCTAGAGGAGGGAAGATAGACGATAAGCAAATCCAACATATAATATCATGTACTGAGTGCTCTGATGAACAGTGAAGCAGCGTACAGGGCTAGAGAGCGGTTGGCGGCTGGTAGTGGTTGGTGACACAGGGTGGTCAGGGAGAGCGTCCCTTGGGTGAGGACTTTTGAGAAGACCTGAGTATTACACTCACCTGAGTCTGAGCTCAAAGCCTTGAGTTTATTTGGGTAAGTTGATTCAAGTCATGGTATTGTAGAGTTGTGTGGAAGAGATCTTACAGAGTATCGATTTTTAACCTTTTTATATTATAGGTATCCTTGAGGGTCTTTCCCAGAATACTACACACATATGCATAACATTTTAACATGCCTTGAAATCATCCTTAGAACACCTCAAGTTCATATCCCTGTTCCATCTCAGTTTTTCTTTTTACTGATAACACATTAAGGTTGAAAAAGGCAAAGTAAAAATCATCCAGTGTCACAGCTAGTTAGCGGCTGAGTCAAGGACCTAAGATTCCCATAAAGTTGTCCATTGCTTTTTCTGCTAAACTCTCTAAGTTGCTAGTGTTAAACTCTCTCAATTTGGTCCATAAAGCATCTCTTGTTTTTTCATACATACACCATTTTTATTTACGTAGAAAACCTCCCCAAGTAGCTTATGTGGCCAGTGTGGCTCCTTGTTCTATTTCCTGACCAGTAACAATATAAATAATATCCCAAGCATTCCAAATGTCCTAGAAAATTATGAACAAGGAGGACTCAGGCTGGCAGTAGAAAAGGAAAAGACAAACAAAAACCAAAATAGAGACCTTGGAGTGTGAAGATGTTCTTACAGACAGCAGAGGGCCTGGAGGTGGGAAAGGCCTTGTCCCAGTTTTGACGGGACGGGGACAGGGACTCCCTAGGGTGAAACAACAGTCACCCTCACCGCTCCACCCAGTGATTTCCTCTGGGGATATTTTGTACAAAAACTTGGAAGATAAACTTGTCACTTTCAGGAAAATGTTCATTGTATCAACTTATCTTCCCAGCCACACTTCCTTAACAGATGTCTCAACTTTTAGTACAACAAAATAACCAAAAATTTTAAGTAGTAATCATACACGCTGTGGAACTAATGTGTAATTTCCAAAATTGGATGCTGTGTAAAGATTTTGATTTGCACACAAGATTTTCTAATAAAATAGACCTGGCTTTAAAACCTCCAAAAGTTAGCCACTCTACCTCCTACAAGCACTGATATTTATTGAGTTTTTAGGCTGCTTTCTGTTGTTGCAAAGAAAACCTACTTTTTCCATTAGAAGTGCCCCGTAGTGTTGTGTTGATAGAAGAACTCTAGCCTTTTTCTCTCTTAACCAGTGAAAGGCCCTTTCTTCCATAGTCCCCATCCCCACCCCCATTTCTAGGTATTTCTAGCCTACTTTTCCATCTGTGTGCCTTGTTGCTATGGTGATGGGCACCGTAGAAATAGAGAACAAAGCAGATATAATAAGCATCTCCTACATGGTTCACAATGCTAAAAAGGGATCTGGGTTTTTTCAGGCATGGGTGGTTCTTTATTGGTGGTAGAACTGGACCAACCCAACTGGGAGGGGGCACTGGGGTTATGAGCTGATTCAGGCCCTACTTTTCCCATTGTTCTACACTTCACCAGACCTTTCTTTACCCATAATCATGAAGGTGAGCAAAGGGCATTAGAAGCCTGTGGAGGGGATGTAGTACAGAAATAAATGCCACAGAGTCACCCCACTGCAAAAGACAAATCTACTGGAGCATATTACATGGGAGGAATCTTGGTCTGGTTTTATGGTTTACCAGTTGTTAATCCTATGCTTGAGTTAGTATTGTTCAACTTAATCATTCAGTAGAGGAGATTTGCCAGCTTAGGTTTTCCTCCCTTCAAAGTATTTATCAGTATTAGACTTTTTAAAAAATTAAATACAAATCTGTCTTGATTACTGATAGCTTGCAGTATTTGCTCCCATCCATTGAATTTTTAAAAATAAGTGGTTAAACTAATGTGCACTTATTTTGTGCTTGTTTTAGAATTACAATTAAATATTCTCTCTATATTATGGAAATTAGTGTTTTCCATAAGATCTGGGAGAAGTTTTTAACCTTCCCACATGTATGTTCATTCTTTCATATATTACATCTTCAAGTATCAGGTTCTTAGACACCCATAATGAAATACCCAAAGATTAAATAAAATATTCCAATTAACCAATTCCAATTTCCAGACACTTATTTTTAAATTGAATATTATTATTATTAATTTATTTTTCTTTTGCGGTACGTGGGCCTCTCACTGTTGTGGCCTCTCCCGTTGCGGAGCACAGGCTCCGGACGCGCAGGCTCAGTGGCCATGGCTTACGGGCCCAGCCGCTCTGCGGCATGTGGGATCCTCCCGGACTGGGACACGAACCCGCGTTCCCTGCATTGGCAGGCGGACTCTCAACCACTGCGCCACCAGGGAAGCCCCGAATATTATGTTTTATAATCACTTATAAAACACTTACGCATCACTTATGTTTTATGTTTGTGTTTTATGTAGAGGGAAAATAGTTTTTAGCACAATGTTTTAGTATGTAAAGTCATGGGATGTGAATCAAATTTTTGGAGCTAAAGTAGGTGAACATTCTATGTGTCTGTTGCATTGTGGCATGAGGGCCTGAAGTTCTTTTTGGCTCTAAATTCTTGTTTCTTTGGCCATGTGGCTCCTTTCTTTTTGCCTGATGAAATAGTATTTTGCCAGTTTTATCTGCTATAATGTCTCTTACACTGATGTGAAAATATGCTTGGAATCAATCTCACACTTTGAGTTTTTTAAATATATACCCAGTGTAGCCCTCGCTGCCAAAGTCAGCTATTCCCCTTTGTGTCATGAATGCAAGAATGAGAACGCTGGAGACTAGAGTGGGAGTTGGAACTCCCAGTGCTGATTCTGGCTCAGCCTCTGCCTGGGGTGGCCTTAGAGATACATTTTTAACCCCGTAAGCAGCACTCAGCTTCATCAGGAGGAGCCCAGGAGCCACAAGGAAGGTTTTGAAGCAGAAGGTAACATCAGATTTGTTTTGGGAAGTGATGCTGGCCGTTATGTGGAGGATGTGTTGGAGATGTGAGAGGTCATGTTGGGAGACCCAGTAGGGCAGTGGGGATGGAGCAGAGGAGGCTCTTATGAAAGAAACTTGAGGAAGAGGTCATAGGAGTACATATTCTCATTTTCTTTCATCACAAGCATCCCATGGTAATTACATAAGTCCATCTATGCTTACTGAAGTTTTACTAGTTTTACTATAATTTATAACTTTTCAGTTTTTTGTAGAAGGAAGGGACTAAGTTCCTTCTGATTATTTATGGAGTCCCCCAAATCCTCAAATTTCAGGTTACCAGTGAATGTACTTATATTAGCACAACTTTAAAAATCATAGCTTTGCTATAGGCTGAGTATGTCCCCCGCAAAATTCATATGTTAAAACCTAACCCTTAAGGTGACGGTATTGTGGGGGGGGTGTCTTTGGGAGGTAATTAAGTCATGGGGGTAGAGCCTTCAAGAATAGGATTAGTGCCCTTATGAAAGAGACTCCGAGAGCTCCTTGCCCTTCCAACCATGTGTGGACACAACGAGAAGAGGTCCTTCTGTGAACCAGCAAGTGAGCTCTCACCAGACACTGAATCTTCTGGCACCTTGGTACTGGACTTCTCAGGTTCTAGAACTGTGAGAAATAAATGTTGTTGATTGAGCCACCCAGTCTATGGGAGTTTGTGATAGCAGCCCGAATGGATTAAGACAGCTTCTAAACATGAGTGTCTTACTAGAAATGAGAGAAGACTTGGGAGAAGTAGTGTGTGTTCTGTGGGAAGAATAATGACTCTTTTTGCACAGGAGAAGTCTGTGGAAAGCAGGTAATCACTCCACACAGGACAGTTCCTTGTTTCCCAGAAGGCTTGAAAACTGTGGGCACGTTGGGTAGGTTTTATGGGGGGAGCAGGGCTTGTATTTGCCAGGAGTTTCCTCCTTCATGGGCAGTTGTTTTCTGAAGCCTCCTGGGCGAAAGGAGTATCCATTGCATTTGATGTTATCATCAATGTGAAGGGAGAAAGGCCAGGTAGAGCTATGTCTATTTTTACGATTAAGCTGGTGTTCTGAGAGACTGTGTAGCTTAGCTCGCAAATAAGGTAGATGTTAGTCAGGATAAGAGTTCACTCTCCTTAGTCATTTTGCTGACTCCTCCTGCTACACCCATGACTGAAGGAAGGGGTGAATGAACGAATGTACGTTTAGTGTGCTGTTCATTTTATTGAGCTGAGCTACTTTTTATTCCCCTCAGAGATGTCTTTGAAGATTATTCACATTCTTGCCAGTCTTACGAGTTTACTGGTTGTGCAGGCATAGATAAATCCCATAACTCTGTCTCAGTTGCCTCATCTGTAAAGTGGAGATAACCTCATGGAGTTGTTGGGAGCATAAATTAGTTAATGGATATAAAGGGCTTAGAAGAATATTTACATGTGGTTGGTTATCTTGTGGTGAGTGAGCATTAGCTTCCACAACTGAGTGTTACAATATACTGAGCGAACTTGACTACTTCATCCTCACATCAGCTACTTGTAAGGGCCTCACAAAACACTGGGCTTGTTTTGTCTTATCTACCTAGGAAGAACTATTAGGGTAGGTTCCACTTGATTTGTCTTTTGATGATTTATAATTTGTTGTTTCAGTTAACTAGACTTAAATGGACTTTTTCCTGGTTATTTTTAGAGTCAAAGTACCTAATGCTGGAAAATTAGGCTTTTATATAGTTATTGATTGTACAGGAACACTACAAATTAGAAGAAATTATAGCTGTCCCAGGACCAGATTGGAAAAGCCTCTAAGTTTTTGTTATAGCCTGAAATTTGTTCAATCTTCACATTCTCTGAAATTCAACCTTGAATTATTCAGCAAATGAACAAGTAAAAAACGTATGGTCCTTCACATTTTTAATGCATATTTTGCGATGTGTAGACTTTAACTTTGAAAAGTCTTTCATGATAATTGATCGGCATGGGTAACAATACTCAGAAGCCACATAAATCTAGAGAGCATAAAATTCTCATTTTTATCTGTTAGAAGCCTTGGAGCTCCTTTGTTTCTTTTCCTGTTCTGCATGAAGGTGACTGAATCAGTGACTGGTAGTTTCCTTATCTTAAAGTGATCTAGACGAGAGAAAGTTTATTCTAACAATATGATCTCATTTTTGAAAAATGATGATTTTTTTTTAAAATCTCTGTATCAGTGTTTTTGTGAATGGAGAATGAGTTGTAAGGATGCAGAGAGTTGCCTGGTGTGTGCATTGGAGAATGATGAGAGGGGAAAGGGAACAGAGGAAGGAAGCTGTTCTGTAGTTCACTCTTGATTCTGTGTTTTTCCTCTCTAGTGAAGTCCTCAGAGATGTTACACATGGTGCAGCAGTCTTATAAAAAAAAAAGTTCTTTCTAAAACCATTTCCTTTCCTAATGAGATTTCACTTTGGTGCTTTGTTGTCAGTGTGCTGGGAGTTTTGAAATGTTCTCTGTATTTCTGTGATTTTTGACCTAATAATCTCATGTGGGTTTACCAGGCTTAGCAGCTGTTGTTTTTACCAACTATTGCTAAATTCTGTTAATGTCCAAAGTTGAAAAACCCTTTTTTCTACATTGGCCTAGATTATCCAGAGTTTTAAAAAATTTAAGCCTTTTCCTCACCCCTTGTAATTTTCGTTTACTTGCAAGAAAACGTATAATATTAATATTCTAATGGATGGTTTAGATAGGCTGAACCTGTCTCTCACAGGACTCCAATGACAGCTAGCAGCGTCAGTTGCAGAACAGCATTTTTTTGATAAAGCCATCTATCCTCTTTTCTGCTGGAGGAAGGAGAGACCTCAATTCTATTGTAATTTAAGTAGTGTTTAGTATAATATGATAAATGTTTGCAGAGTGATAGTAATGATTGTTCTTTGACAAAGCAAAAGGAAAAGTTGAGAAGTCAAAGACTTTGAAAATGTCCTAGGAGAAAATAAATTCAGAATTATAGCCATTTTGGGGGATAATTCTGCAGTTTTATTTGAAGGAGGGCATCAGATGTTGAATTTTGCCTTTTCATTTAAGTAACGTAACAGGAATTTTTCTTAAATAGCTGACGGTATATCTTGCTTCCTTTGCAGTCTCTTTTTCGGGGTCCCTTAATTGATCTGTTTTAATTATAAGGCAGTGGTGTTTGAACTAGAATCCAGGTATGTTCCTGAATTCCTCTAGGGTTAATTTTGTTGGTTCTAAATCCCATCTGATCTCTGTACTATCTTTCACATTCCCATTTTCCCTGTTGAGAGCTTAAATTTATTCTCATATATGCAGGATCCAAAGCAATAGTTTTTCTTATTATCAAATCAGATGGCCAGCCGTTTCTGCATTTACCGGTAATGATGTGTATCAACAACATGCTTTGTAATTACAAGGCCATCTTTACATACATAATCGCATTTGACTCTGACAGTCCAGTGAGAGAGAGAGAGATAGAGAATGGCTACAGTTAATTCCTATTTTATAGGTGAACTTTGAGCAGTCACTCAATATAACCCAACATGACACACAAACAGAAGGACTAGGAGAAAAGCTAGTTCTTTTAGCTTCATGTCTAGTGTTCTTTCTGGCCTGTCATACTTTGTGGGCACACCCTGTTCTATGCCATGAGACATTTGCCATATAAGCAATTGAGTCAATATGCTGTGTGAAATTGGTGTACCAAATTTTAATAAACTTTCTAAAACCAGGTTGTTATTCTTTAGTACTCTTCCTACTAAGCATTATCATTGCACTGTCTGTGTAGTGAGAGCAGTTTCCTGCTTTCCAGGCTAATGACATTGTGAGTATACAGCTTAGGAGGTACAGAACAGCAGGACAGCAATAAGAGAGATGCCCAAGGAGACATATAACTAAGTGACAAGTTCAGTGGAAACAATGTAGGAAGTGAGACCCAAACTGAGCCTGGCAGGATGAGATAGAATTTGGAAAGGTGAAGGGGGTGGAAGGGAAATATCTGAGCAGAGACGTACGGGACAGAATGTATGCAGTACTGAAATAATTGTGAAATGATACGTCCAGGATTTGCTTCAAAGTAATCCTGGGCATGGGTGTGATATGAGTTGATAATTGTTGAAGCTGAGTGAAGGGTACATGGGGCTTCCTTATACTATTATTTATACTTTTGTATTAGGGAGTTTTCATAATAAAAAGTTTAAAATATAAAAATGGTACGTAATATTTTTGGACGGTGGGTAGGCTGGCCTATCTGGAATAAAGGGTTTGTTCAAAGGCGCAGTGGGAAATGATGTTGGAAAGATAGTTTGGAAACGCATTTGGTGGTGGGAGGGAGTTCATGAATGTACACTCTGGAGTCTGGGTGAGTGCCGGTAGACACTAGTTCATTTACGAGACTTAAGTTGGACTTGACTATGAGCTGAAGGTGGGGTCACAGTGCAGCCTGGCATCCTCATCAGGGATGACAGCAGACCCACTTAGGGGGTGTCTTAGCCGCCACCACACCTGACATGACGTATTCAGTTCTGGAAGGCACATTTAAAGAGGGCTTTTACAAACTGAGTTTCAACAGTGGTGTGACAGAAGGTGTCACATCTTAGGAATCTTTCTTGTAGAACACTCCATCATTTTATGGTTGTTTACCTGGAAAGGACTTATTTTCCCATCTGCCAAGTTCCTTCTCTACTCCTTTTTAAACTCTCTCTCTCGTGTGCCTGAGAATGGGCAGTAAAAGCGAAATAAAAACACTGCTGATTGCCCAGTAATATAGAGGCACATATGCATGACGGCACCTAATTTAACCACCTGGAAACAGCCTTTAACAGCAGACAGTTACACACAGAAGCACCCAACCGTTTAGAAAGCCTAACTCTTTGCTGTAGCTTTCTGAAGCAAAGTTCCCTCTTCCTTCCTGCTTAAAATGTTTCTCTATTGCTGAGGAAAAATAGGAGAGAAATTTGGATAGTTGGTAATATTAAGGAATTATTAATTATTTGGATGTGATTCAGTGGTATGCTAGAGTTGACGAGAGACGATTGTTATGTTTTCAGGAATTTTGCAAGCCAGTTGTTAAACACAAGCATTAAAAAATTACACAAACTTGAAGTATTAAAATAAAAGTAACACCCAAAATTTATCACTTCCTACTAATTTTTCTATAATTTGCTGTTATCTGTGCTCTTAAGGTTATTTATAGCTAATGTCTGCATAGTCGAGGTACTGAATGTGTGCTGCACGTTTATTATCAACCCCACGGAAATTGGCAAAGACTACAAATCAGGGCCATCCCCCTCCTCCCTCCCCGCCCCCCTGGCCAGAGAACTGGTTGTAAAATACCTATCAGCACACTACTGGGTATGATTATGATATTGTGGTTATATTTTTTAAACTCTTTACCTTTTGGAGATGCATACTGAAATAAGCCAGATAAAATATAATGTCTAGAAATTGTTTCAAATAATCCAGTTAGAGTGGGTATCAGGACTGTTGTATCAGAGTGATGGGCACATGGGCTTCATTATACTACTACTCTCTCTACTTTTGTGTATGTTTTAAATTTTCCATAATAAAAAGTTAATAATGAAGGAATGTTACAATATAAATAAATAAGTTGCCTATACCCAGGAGGCAATCTGGTACCTGTCTGTCCCTCAGACTTTGATGCTAACATTGATAAAATATTATTGTCTAATTTTAGAGACCTTATTTGTAACTGGTTGACATAGATCATTGAGCTTAAATGTCTGTTTCTCATTAAATAAAATCAAGGAATCACTATGTGCAGTTTACCATACCTGTAAGTATAAAGGAATCCAACACGGGCACTGAAAAGCTCTCTCTTCACAGTGGGGCAAAAATGCATTGTTGGATTGCAATCCTGTTTGCAGAACCAGTTGTACAGTTAGGGAAAAATGAATCAAGTTATTGCTCAGAGGACTACTTTGGGCTGTATGACAGCTGTGTACCCTCTAGATTTATTTTCAGTCTAACTGATTTGAGTCATTTCTCAAGAAAGGAGTGCTGTCAAGTGAATTGTCTTCTCTGCAGATGAAGAGAGCCTTTCTAAACATTGGCTTGCTGGTAGAATTGATGCGTTTGGAATTGTTGGCCTATGAATTAAATTAGACCCAATCCAATGACTTAAAGCACATAGCCTAGGTTGTATACTGACTACATCTCACAAAAAAGTGCAGAAGTACAGTATTTTTTCTAGTATATATCTAGACATCAAATGGATAGTTTGTAGCATAAATTTGTAGCTTAGAACACATCTCTTTTTTTCTAAGTTTGAAGTCCTTCTAAATTTCATTCGTAATATGCATCTGGAGAATGGTAGTGGTTTTCTTCGTGTCTTTGATTGTATAATAATTCCTACTTACCAAATGTAATTGACCAGAAAAAAAATTTATATAGAATAAGGAATGCAAGTGGTCACGGTGATTAGCCCATCAGACAGAGTGGTGCGGAAATTATTAGATTTATAAGGGGGACAGGGAAGGGCAATAAGAACCTTGAGGGGAAAGTAGTCTATAATATCTTATAATTTTAAGTTATGTGAGTTTCTAGGCTGTGTAAGAAATACAGGCTTAGACCATTCTCTAGGTTTAACCCCCCCGCCCCCCCCCCCCCACAAAATCAAAATGTCAAGCAATGAAAATAACAGATGTCAAACTCAGGTAAGCTGGGGTCAGAATACCAAAGGGAAGTCTAGCTTGAAGCAGATGCTGAAAACAGGAATTGAGATCAGGAAACCAGAAGTCAGGGTAGGAGGGTAGAAGAATCATAACTCTTCCTTATAAGACAGAACTACGCAGAGGAATCACCTGGAGAACCTAGGAGGTTTTGACACTTGGCTACAGTTTTCCCCATGTTCATTTCTTTGTACCAATAACCTTCAATGCCCTGCAGGATCCCACCATGATACAGGTCCTAAAAGAATTTCTCTGGAGTATGTAAATAGAAAGCATGGTTCAAGAAGAAGTTAGAACATGGAGATTGAGTCATGATTGCTAAGGAAAAACACGTCAAGTTCTTGAAGTACAGTAATCACAGGACTGTGATTTATTCACTCAGCAGTTATTTATTGAGCTCCTATTATCTGCGTTAAAAGCTGGGGATACATCATTGAACCTTACAGATAAAAGGTCTGTGCTCTTGGAGCTTACCGCCTAGACACAGAAAATAGACAAAATAATTATATAGTACATTAAACAGAGATAAATTACATAGAGAAGAACAAAACAAGAAGTATTCTTCAGAATTAGATTCCCCAAGGATACATTTCCCAATTCTAACAAAGCTAGCAAAGGAAAGATTGATATTTATAAAAATACAAAACATACCACATCTGAAATTCCTTCCTGTTTCTATTAACTCTGTTGATGAGCTAAATATATTCACTGTTCCTACAACCAACCAGCAGGTTTAAAGCACAAAATGAAGTTTAACTAGCATGGGAGAGCAGCTTTTTTACACTGAAGTACAATGAAAAATATGCCCTTACACATTTTGTTAGAGAGTTGGCCATTCATGATCAGGATGGTAGTGAGCACCTACAACAGGGAGCCTGGAAGTTATTTAAAATCTTCCAGTCCTGGGCTTCCCTGGTGGTGCAGTGGTTGAGAGTCCGCCTGCCGATGCAGGGGACACGGGTTCGTGTCTCGGTCCGGGAGGATCCCACATGCCGCGGAGCGGCTGGGCCTGTGAGCCATGACCGCTGAGCCTGCGCGTCCAGAGCCTGTGCTCCGCAACGGGAGAGGCCACAACAGCGAGAGGCCCGCGTAGTGGAAAAAAAAAATCTTCGAGTCCTATTTACCTCCAGTTGGGCAGACAAGTAGAAGCCACACAAAGAGATGTGTGTGTGTGTGTGTGTGTGTGTGTGTGTTTTATAACATATAGACATGTTTTAGTCAACTTGATTGCCTTCATAAAAAATTAAATTGTCTCATCTTTAAATAGAAATATTCACAAAGGCAAGTATTAAGTGAACTAACTCCTTTATGCAGGAGATGGACTCAGTCTACGTTTACTTCTCTATTCCAAATTACCAAGTGCAAGCCTTGAAATCCAACATTGGCCAAGGTCAGCAGCAAAAACGAACAGTCTAACAAACACATATGTTCTCCTCTCCCCAGGCTCCAGTTTATTTCCAGCTGCCTACTAGACCTCACCACCTAAATGACCCACAGGTACTGCAAACTCAGTGTTTTTAAAAACCACATTCATCAGCCTCCACTGACCAATTTTCACCATTGACCTTGTGGCCAAAACCAGGGTGGTCTTTTGTCCTTCAGCCTTGGCTTAATATCTAGTCTGCCACCAGTCCTGATCAACACCTGAGTAACTCTAGAATCCATGCCCATAAACTATTTAGCAGAGTACCTGCTTGAAAGTACTAAAGAATGATGGTACTTAAAAGTGCTTAAAAGTATTTGCTTTTATCCCCCCTTCTCCTCATGCTTAGTCACATCTTAGTTCAAGCCTTCTTTCTTGTTTTTATCCCTTGGACTATTGATCTGGTCTCTTAACTTATATCGTACATTCCCCCTTCTAATGAACCCTCCATGCTGCTATCAAAGCAGCAAATACTAAACTTCTAAATTTGAAATTTGACACTGACCAGATCATTTCACTTCCTTGTATAAAAACCTTCATGGATTCCATAGCATGGTACCCAAGTCTCTTTATGATCTGAACCTAAATGGCCTTTTTACCTCACCTTCTTCAACTTTTCCATGGGGTTCACTCCCAAGAGCAGTACTTGGTCAAAACTTAGCTACACCAAATCCCTAATAAAGGTATAAAACCTTAATTATGTTAGTAAATTATCCTTGATTCATAGTGAAAGAGCAAATTCACCAGATTGCTCATTGATCTTCCAATGAATATTGGAATATTAACTCACACTTTATGATCAAGCCTTTCACCCAACTTTATTCCTATTTCCTTTCCTCATCTCTCCCATCAGCCAATAGTGTCCGATTTTTTCTGTTACTGCTACTTAAATTCACTCCTGTCATTTTCACTGACACTCCCCTGTTCAGGCCCTGACTACTCAGTTATTGAATTACTGCAGTAGGATCCTACCTGGTACCCTTGCCTCCATTCTGCCTCCCCTCCCTTCTCCTGCCCCAGTGTATCTCCCATGCCCCACTAGGTTACTTCTCCTAAAACATTGCTTGCATTCTGTTTTAGAATCTATAATGGTTCTCTTTTGTGAGTCAGGTCAAGCCATACTCTTCATTCTGGAATCTTAAGTCCTAACTGTCCTAAGTGCCTCACTTATTTGTGAAGTCATCTCTGGCTATGAAGATTCCCTCCCCAGTGGGACCTGCTGCCTCATTGCTCTTCCCCACTCAAGACTCCCTGCTCTTGCCCTTCCTGATCTAGCTCCTGCATATCCCGAAAGGCTCAGACGTACATCAGCTGTGCTGCTTTCTCCATTCCCTGAACTATAATTGTTGGGCTTTGTGAGAGGCAGCTTCTGATGGTGAGAACAACACGACATTTGGTGTCAGTTATGGGATCAAGCTCTTGTTCACCAGACATCTGACATAGGCAGCTTATTTTTTTCTCTCTGAGCTGGTATCCTTATCGTAAAGTCAGGTGAGTGATTTAAATGACTTATGGGAAAAAAATGCTCCATAAACTTGAAAGCATTATGCAGAGGTATCTCACTGTTGTCTCAACTATGCTGTTTAATTCTTGATTATATGTATTCCTGTTCCCTATTCATTTTGTGTATGTTTCCCGTCTCCCTAACTTTGAGTATTTTAAGGGTAGATATGAGGTGAAATGCAGAAGTAAAATAAATTGTCATTTAGTGACTGTCATTCCTTCTTGTCCTATTTAGCCCACACCACAGCAAATGTTCAACAAATTCTCCCCCGTCAAGAGAATCCAGTAATTACAAGCATAAAGTATCAGGCACTAGAGTGAAAGTACAGGGAGTGAGAGGGTAACCAGGAGAAAAGGAGGTGAGCAGAGGGAAGGAGACGGCCTAGGCAGCTGGCCTGCCTCCATACTGACTTATGGGTTCATAGCCGAGCTCGTTAGACCCAGAGGCAGTCTCTTCAATCTGTTTACGCGATGGCAATATTGCCTCATCTTCTTAGGAGTAATACACTTCTTGCACAGAGTAGGCTAGCAAATGTTTATCGAATTCCCTACCCGCATGATTATGTATACTATTATGCACACACACGTGTTTATACAGGCACATGTACATGCCAATGGATGTCACTACTTACATAGGTTTTTTTCCCTTTAAATTTCATCCTCGTGTGTAGCAGCAGTGTGTCTGCTTTGTTTGCAGAGTAGCACTGATGTTCGCATTTGCGTTGTGTTTGTGCAGTGTCTGACAGGGGGTACCTGATTACTTGCTGAAGTCATAAGTAGTTTAGGAACTACCTTATTTAGATTGCTAAGAAATACCCGTACAAATATTGCATTATTTCTCATATTAAGCTTACTCAAATCCTGCTTAAAATCAAAAATAAGAATAAAAAATAATAGTGAGACTTCATTCTGTTTTTGCACAGGTATCTTCTAGCTGCCTCTTCCCCAGGCATCCTTCTAGGAATGAGGGATATGGTGGTGGAGTGCAGGGATTTATGATTCTGACTAGAAGGAAAATATGAACTGTGACGAGTCTTGTTTGATGACACTATCCTTGAACAATAAGAATAAGAATAATAATAAGAATAATCGTTATATATTTATAACTCTTGCTATGTCTGGGTCACTGAGTCTTCATACTCAGTTAAAAAACAATCTAATCCAACTGTAAAATATGGTTCCTGTTTTTAAGGAGTTTATAATTTAAAGTAAAATACAGGAAATGACAGTAATCCCAGCAAAACAATTAGGAGAAGTGGGATTTGCTTGTTACCTTAGAAGCAAAAGGTACATTTCTCCAAAGTAAGTCATTAAAGACTGTGATTGTTTTGTTGCAGGGCTGACTTAGTAGCATGAAAATGATAGCTTAACCCTGTTCTGCATTCACCAGGTAAGCGCTAGCATTTCAGATGAGCCAACCTGGCCACAGGAAAAGGCATTCGCATTGAGGGAAATGGCCAGACAACAAAATGAAGACTTCTGCTTTTGCAATTCCTCTTATTACTGCTTTAATTAAATTGATGTTTCCAAGGGATGAGTTTTTAAATGAAATCTTAATAGTGCTTCAGCTAATTCCAAATGTACTCTTTCATTTTACTCTGCTTTCACAATATGATCATATTTGGTTTCACTTCCCGGTTTGTCCACACAAGGTTGTTGCTGGGAAATATTTAAACAAAGTGTTTATGAGACATGAGTATTGTTTTTTAATAGATGCATTTTGGTTTGATTTAGATTTAGTTCATGTAGTAATTTTTATAGAAATAAGATTTCTGATACCTAAATTGGTAAGTCAGTTGCTCAAAGAAAACTTAAGGGGAAAAAAAAAAACTTTTTCCACTGAATTTAATTAAGTTACCTTGTGTTGAAGCCTACAGAACTGTTTGATTAGGCACCAGCTGTGAATCAAGTGAAATGTAGGCCCATAATTAGAGTAACTGTAACTTGATTTTAAACAGAGATTTGATTGGATGGTGAGTGACATAATGCCTAATGATTTTTCCAAAAGAAAGGCCCGGTATACTCTTGGGCTGATGGCTTGCATAGGGTGTATCTAACATGGCCACTAGTGTATCAGGCACCATTGTGTGTGTGTGTGTGTGTGTGTGTGTGTGTGTGTGTGTGTTTTAAATGACTGTTCTTATGTGTTATAACATTGCATGAAATATTTGGCTACTAATTCTAAAACTGATATTTTTATCCCAATGCATCTAATTTCTACCAAAGTTTTCAAGTACCATCTAGTGTAGAAAACCTAATCAAATCCACTTCTCTTTTGAAAACATCAATTAAGACTTTTAGGAAAAGTCTGCTCCCTCAAAATCTAATTGTTTTGTCCAGTTGCATCATTTTACTGGCTAATCTGAAAGCGTAATTTTTTTAAGCATAACTACTTTTCTACTTGATATTTTAATTATGAAGTCCTTTATGTTTTATTTCACAAGGTGATCTGATATATACCCTAATTCTATATATATATTCTATATATTCTATATAGAATTCTATATTCTATATATTCTATATAGAATATATTCTATATTCTATATATTCTATATAGAATATATTCTATATTCTATATGTTCTATATTCTATATTCTATATTCTATATAATTCTATATATAGAATTAGGCTTCCTGCTCTCATTCTCAAATCCCTTCCAATGAATTCTTCCTGATGCTTACAAATTAATTTCCCTAATATACACTAATATGTCCTTACATGTATTTTTTTCCATCATTCCTCTGCTCAGATACCATCAGTGATTCCCTACTGCTTGTATGATCAAATCTAAATTCCTTTCTGCTCTCATAAAAATATATGACTGTTAATTCAACAAGTGATATTTTTATTTCAAAACAGTTATTTCTCAGGTGCCTGTTATATGCTAAGGGCTGAGCTGTGTCTTGAAAACTTCTTAGCCTGACATTCTAGACTTCATTTGACCCAAATCTACTTTCCACTCTTATCTCCATTATTACTGTCTCAAAACTTCCATTCCACCCACACATGTCTCTTCACTAACTCCTTAAATTCACCCTGGCTTCCTCCTACCTTCTTTATTTGTTCCTCATTCCTTCACAAAAAATATTAATCCTCCCTTCTACCCCTCATCCCTTCACCTTCCATTTATATAAATCCTATGCATTTTTCTTGGTCCAACTCGTAACACCTGTGCAATGACTATTATTTCTTTGGCATATATTGCCTTAAAACATAACTGTGTAATCCATTTGTTTGATCTTTCTTGTATTCACGCTTTATTTACCAAAGCATAAGATCTTTTTGAAGTTCATGTTTGAGTTTGACACCTTTCTGTCCCTTTCAAAATCTGGGATGATGATGCTTCGCACCCAGCAGAAGCTAGGTCATGATTGTTGAGGACACTTAGTGGATGCAAGATGTGACAGTCCTCCTATACTCTCTCGGTACCCCATCTCTGGCCATGACACAAGTTGGTGGCACATAGGGCCCTCTTCATTTCTATCTCTGTTCAACTAACAGTGACTAAGTTGTTGCCTTCCTTCAGTGAATAAGACTTCCCACAATGGAAACACAAGATGTTGTCAAATGTAAATAGAAAAATGTTATTTCTTGTGTAGGGGTTGGGGGAAAAAAATGGAGACAGGAAGAAAAGACACCATTAGCTTTCTTGCTGCAATCCTTCTACCTTCAAGTCTGTTGCTAAGAAATAACCGTAGATTCATTTGCTGTGCACAAAGGAGAAAACTCGGTCACTGACAGGAGAGGATGCAGGCTGTGCAGCTGGATTTGTCCCTGAGCCACACCAAGCCCCACCCTCGTTTAGAAGTCATGTGTTAAACTTCCAGACTGGGAATGTGGCTTTTGTTTCCTGGGAAGCCATCACAGTTCCAGAGAGAACATGGCTTCTCTTCTTTGCTAACACCAAGTGAAGCTGCAGAGTCCTCTGAATTCTAAAGCCCAAGGCCAACCCAATGTGCAGAAACCCTACCACTCACCTTCTTTGGAATGTGGACAATCTACCTGATTCCTATTAGTTCTTTGTGGGTTCTTTTAGAAGGCTGACCTTACTCTTATCACTTCAGTATCCCCAGAGCTGCCTCAAATTATTCGTAAGGCCATGGCTAAGCTAAATCTCTTTTCTCTTTTTGATAGGGCTGGAATAGAGACTTTATCTCCTAAAGGATTCAGGGGCCTTTGCATGTCTTGTGGAATTAGGTGATTTGAAGATAAGATACTGTGGTCACTATAGGAAGTTGTTCTGGTCTTTGCTCCAAGCAAGGGGGGGGAGGGGGTTCTAATTTTAATTCTTTTAATGTTCATTTAATATTTACTAGCAGCTTCTGCCTACTAAGCCCTGGGGATACAATGATGAGCATGAGACATGTATATGTCTCTAAAGTATAGAGCTTATACTTTAGTGGGAGAGAAGTAAACCTTAATCGAACAATTACACGAAGGTGTGTGCTAAGTGCTGTGAAAACAAGGAATAGAGAACTAAAAGAACACATTGTGAAGGGCCTGGTCAGAGAAGGGGTCCCTTAAGAAGTAACTTCTCTAAGTCATTAACTCAGGACATCCGTGGCTTAAATGACTGCCTGCTCTATTTGGCCCTTGCAGGTGAGCTTGGCCTTCTAAGTGGACTGCTTGGCACTGTTGCAAATTGCAGCTAGTTTGAATAAGAATTAGCCCTCCTGTAAGACTATTCTCATGCAGTGGGAGTCTATGAGTGGTATAATAAGAAATACATATATATTTGGTCTTTGCCCTCAGTTTCTGGCACAGAGCTCCTAACACCCTTGGAATTTCCTGGCACGAGCATCTTTTATTACTCATGATGAGCCCCTCTCAGCCCTACCTGGCTTTATGCTAATGGGGTGACTCTGGATGGGCCCCTAGGGAGCTTCAGGATGAGGACTGGTTGCCAGAGGGACCAGCCAGGTGACTAGAGGGTTAGAACTTTCAGTCTACCCCCTGACCTCTGAGGACGGGGGAAGGGCTAGAGATTTTCAGTCTCCAATGGCCTGTGATTTAATCAATGATGCCTATGTAATGAAACCTCCAGAAACACCCCTAAATGACAGAGTGTGGGAGCTTCCAGGTGAATGAACATATCGAGGTTCTGGGAGGGTGGCGTACTCAGACGGCGCATGAAAGCTCCACACCCACCACTCACCCTCCCCACACACACCACCAAATACCTTTCCCTGTGCATCTCTTCCGTTTGACGGGTGCAGAGTTGTATCCTTTACAATAAACCTGTAAACCTAAAGTGTTTTCTGAGTTCTGTGAGTCATTCTAGTGAATTATCAACCTTGAGGAGGGGGTTGTGGGAGCCCCTGAATTTGTAATTAAGTTGAACAAAAGTGTGGGTAATCTGAGTAACTGGGACTTGAGACTGGCATCTAAAGTGGGGGCAGTCTTGTGGGACTGAGCACTTAGACCTGTGGAATCTTGCACTAACTTAAGTATCAGGATAGGATTGCATCGCAGGACACCCAGGTGGTGTCAGAGAAGGTAATGTCGGAAAAAGAGACAACTCACTATGTTTATCCTAAATGGAGACCAGACATTTTTCTGCTCCAGCAGAGGAGCAAATGAAAACCAATGTTTTTGACCACCAGCAGCCATTAACCAAGTTGCAAACGTGAAGCACTGATTTAACACCGAGGTGAAAGTGGACTTTTTACCTGAAACACCGATGACACAAGAGCTGGTTTTTTCGAAACTGACCTATTTCTCTCTTAATTCTCTTGCTCAATCCTTTACTTCCCACACCTTCTTCCAGCGAAAATAGGAGCTGCAAGAGATAAGCAGTCTTGGCTGACCGTGATGTTTTCAAAGTCTTCTCTGGGTTGGGCAGACAGGCATGGCTGCAGTTCATTGGCACTGTGAGCCAGAGCTTGCAGGTGTTGTTTTTTTCTTTCTTTTTTAAATCCCTAGTTGATAGTGTGAATGGTCCATTTTCAGTCCATCATTGCAAGGTGGATTTGGAGAAGAACTTTCTGCTCGCGTTATTATCTTCTCACAGTGAGGAGACTACTGCCAGTTTTGTGTTTTGGTCACATATTTCTACCTGGACCCCTGTGCCTTTTAAAAAAATTCTTTCTGACTTTGTAGTAGGACTTAAGTGTGAGGGGGTGTCAGTGACCTTGTAACACTTGCCGTTTTGTTTCCTTGGAACCAAGATGGTGTAAATAAGACTCACTTCATGGGTTGTTTTTCTTTGTTTTGTTTTTTGTTTTGTTTTGTTTTGTTTTGCGGTACGCGGGCCTCTCACTGTTGTGGCCTCTCCCGTTGCGGAGCACAGGCTCCGGACGCGCAGGCCCAGCGGCCATGGCTCACGGGCCCAGCCGCTCCGCGGCATGTGGGATCCTCCCGGACCGGGGCACGAACCCGTGTCCCCTGCATTGGCAGGCGGACTCGCAATCGCTGCGCCACCAGGGAGTCCCCCATGGGTTGTTTTGTTTCAGTTTAGGATAATGCCCCAAGGCCAAAAACATCCTCTTCTAAAATTACTGGCAAAAAAAAAAAAAAAAAGGTTTTCTCTAATGAGTTCCCCTTTACATTTATGTGCACCTTTAATGATTTCAGAATGCTTCCACAGTATTTCTTTTACCACTACTGTCAGCTTAGGGCCAGTATGATTGGACACGTTTTGAAGTCGAGGACATGGCGGTCTGGACTTGGGCGAGTGGTTTGCTTTAGCCCATGCAGATGGCGGTGGAGACGGGCCTGGGAATCGTTCCAGTGCATATTTTCCACACCGGGAGCAGAGAAAACCAGCCCCTACCTCTTACCCTCACTTGTGGGGGGAGTGGAGAGTTAGGGGAACAAAAGATATGAAGATAAATAAAAAGTGGGCAGTTTGCAGTTACCTAAAGCAGCTCCAGGACATCCACAGAGCAACATCTCAGCAGGAGGAGTGATCACGGCTCTATGCTTCCAGAATTGACTGCCCTAGCAATGACTGCTGCTGTCCAGGAAGCAGAATAAAACTTCTGTAAAAATGCCTGATCTCTGGGAGCATAGACACCAGTAACATGTAGATGAAAACAGAGCCAGAGGCTTTAAAAATTCCTTCCTCTCACAGCAGTAGTCCAAACTGTATCAGAATCCATGACGCGGGCAGCATGAGCTGAAGTTAAAGGCAGCCATATCCAACTTGTGAGGTTGTGTGCGTGCCCAGGGTGAGCCATGTGGCCATGTGGTTCTTCCTATTCCAGCTGTCCTCAAGTGAGTGATCACAGAATATGTCCAGTTTGCCCAGCCTTTTGCGGTCAGACACTAGCATTCCTGGGAAGGAAATAGCAAGAGCTAATAAAACCACAAGAGAAGCTGGATAGCACTCGTTTCCGTCGTGTTCCAGTGCCAGCTGCTGCCCCCCACCACCTCCCTGAGACATTGTCCTTATAATAACAAATAACCACATCAGGAGGTGATGTGTTTTAGAAAGAGCTCTCTGGCTGCAACATGGAAATGGGACGAAGGAAGGGAAGAGAGGAGAATATTTCAGCTGTCTTCCTCAAAGATGAGGCAGCCTCCACCCAAGGCAGTGGTAGCAGGGATGCAAAAGAAGGGAGTAGTTTAAGAAAAGAACCAATTGATTTCAGAAAATAGAGGAAAAGAAGGTTTGGGGTTAGGTGCCTGAGCTCTTGATGTTGCTGTCAACCTTCAACATCATTCAGCTCTCAGTGTTAATGTTGCTTCCAATACTCAGGCACTCAGGAAGAGCAGGTTTGGTGTGGGTGTGAGAAGAAATGGCAGGTTCAGTTTGGGACATGCTGAGTTTGTTTTCTACACATCTCAGTGTATAGCTGGGAAGATAGCGGGGAGATGATTCTGCAGTTTAGGATCAGGGAGCTGGGCTTGTCATATAATTTTGGGGAATCATCTACAGGGAGGTGGTGGATAATTCCTTTATCTTCTTTTTTGTTAAATTTATTTATTTTTGGCTGCGTTGGGTCTTCGTTGCCGCGCATGGGCTTACTCTAGTTGCAGGGAGCGGGGCCTACTCTTCGTTGGGGTGCACAGGATTCTCATTGCAGTGCTTCTCTTGTTGCAGAGCACGGGCTCTAGGTGTGAGGGCTTCAGTAATTGTGGCTTGCGAGCTCTAGAGCGCAGGCTCGGTAGTTGTGGCGCATGGACTTAGTTGCTCCGAGGCATGTGGGATCTTCCCGGACCAGGGCTTGAACCCATGTCCCCTGCATTGCCAGTCAGATTCTTAACCACTGCGCCACCAGGGAAGCCCTGGATAATTCTTAAGAATAGAGGATGTCATCCCAGGAGAGCATGTGCATGAGCAGAGAAACTACTGGTCAGTGACTGAATCCTGGCGAATCCCGCTGCCTGAGAGATGGTAGTATTAGGACCCTTCCAAGGTTCCCTCTTATCTTTTTCCCTTCAATTAAAATCAATGCTTTCCTCATATGCTTGACCTGATGACCTTCTTTTCTTGCTATGACCCACTTTTACTCTTTTTGGCAAGCCCAATTTATTAGTTTCCAATTGCAGATCATTCAGTGTGCTCTCTTTCTAAGGAAACATGCAGCAGCCATCTTCGGGTTAATGCTTTTCCTGGTGCTGTCACCTTCTTCTTTCAAAGCCCTTCTTGATTCGCACCACTCCGTAGGAGTTTCTTCAGATTGGGTCTCCCTTAGCTCCAGCAGCAATTAATCAACTCGCGGGATAGTGGATTGCAGGAAGTGGAGGGTCCAGCTATCATTTGTCTGTCTCTCGAACACGACAAGTGAGGGAAGTCAGGTCAGATGATGTGAGATGACTTGCCCAACACTATACTGTCAGTTAGATGTAAAGTAGAGAGTAGAAATCGGGTCTCCTGACACTTAGTCAGGGTTCTTTCTGTTAGGGTGTGATGCCTCATAGTCGTCTTCTGTGTGCCATGGTGATGGTTACTTTCCTTCATTTAAACATCCTGTTTCATTACTACATTCCCTCATCCTTCTTCAGTATAGCCCTACAGAGAGGCAGAGCAGCTATTGCTATTAAATTGTCTCTCATTTGATATGGATCACTACCTTTATTCACTCGTGCCTTGAATGGACATTTCTACCACACATAATCCAGAGACCAAGGAAGTAACAAGGCAGTCCTACAAAAATACGTGTTATTGTGAAAGCCTCAGGGATTGATTGATTGACTAGTGTAAGTGCCTGATAAGTATGTCTGCTATGACTAAGGTAAAGGATTATGCTGGCTCTTCTCTAACCACTTACACACACACACACACACACACACACACACACACACACACACACACACACACACACACACACACACCCACAATCTCTCTGCCTTACCACCAACCTCTCCCTCACCCCAACTCGCACCCTGTAAGGCTGTCCTAGATGCTTTCTGCTGAATTGACCTCTAAATAAAAGATTAACAAGAGGATCAAATATTTTGCAAATTCATCTCAAGTTATTATTGATTGCTGTAAACATGTGGGTGCTTCAGTGGTTATTTTAGGAGGAAAAAAAGATCTCGTGTGTGTTTACCTAGCTAGTCACTAGAAGATATTTGAATGTGTTAGCTTCATATATGGCTGTTTATCTAGTATAAAAGAGACCCACACCTTTTCTAGGCAAATTAGTGAGAACATATCTCCCCCACCCAAATCCTTCCAATTAAAGGTAAAAAAAATTGATAGTGAAATATTTAGTATTTATTCTAATAACCTATGAATTATGGACAAAGCAAATTGGACACAGTAAAATAATATTTGTATGTGTTGGTATGTTTTCTAGTACATGGGGGCCCACTGTATATTTATTTTGTGTAATCCATTTGTGTTCATTTTAAAGCAGTCAGAACAGTCTTCCTGTTTTACATGATAGATTTTTTTTGTGTGGTAAAATATATGTAATATAAAATTTACGATTTTAACCATTTTGAAGTGTACAGTTCTGTGGCATGAAGCACGTTCACATTGTTGTGCATCTGTGATTATAGATTTTAAAATATGGCCTTGGGTGATACTGGCTATATCGGACTTGTCTGCAGCATGAATCTTGATTGGGAAGACAGGCATTGCATCAAAAAGTAGAGGGTACTTGCACAGGTTAACTTTTTAAAAATGTTGCATCGCCTTGTATTGTTTTGGCTTCACGATACTTGGTCTTCCCTGTGTGTCATATATTAAATAATTGAGGTAAATTACATTTATATTTATATTGCACAACACTTTCTAGTAACTGGAGTCATGTGACACATTGCAAAACATGGCATGGAAATCTCTAGCTTGGGTGGAAAACCAAACCCCCTAATATCCAGTCTGGTTTCTCTTTACAGGATAATTTAAAGCCAACCTTTAAAGAATTCACTTTAAATAAACCTACTACTCAGTTAATAAATTGTCATTTTTGAGCATTTACTTTGTACCTCCTGCTGTGCTAAACATTAGATTTATAATTATCTCATTTAATTCTTGAAACAACTCCATTATTATCTCTATTTTACAGATGAGAAAATTGATACTGAGTTTACCTAAGATCAAGCAGATGGTAAATGACACAGTCAGAACTTGATCTTAACCATCCTGCTATACTCCCTTCCTCCTAAGAGTGTCAGGTAAGAACTAAGCCTAACAAAGTAACTAACAGATTGAAGACATGCGATACTTCTTTATTAAGTCATTCAGAAAGAAGGTCCTATTTAGGTGATGTGGCATAAATTTAGTTTAACCACATTTTAATAGGAAGGCCAGGAAGAAAACCCATGGAAAAGATCATTTAAATACAGATTAAACTTGGGTTATTCCTCTTGTCGTTACGGGGTGGGTGAATGTTTCTCTGTAAGAGGTTGTGCCAGTAGGATGCACTCCTGTTCACGCTGATCTTCATTACTTAATAGAGGCAAGCAGGATGGAGGGAGCAGTTGCTGATTCTGTTTCACTAGATGGAATACTGAGTAATGAACAGGGAAACTATATAGATCTGATTTTTAGATTGTGCCTTTCAGTTTCTCTAAAAGATATTGTCGGTGTTTTTTTAAGCGATGTCACATTCTATGTAAAACTCCTTTTAACATAGCTTATTGGAGAGGTGGTGTAGCAGATGGTGTGAATTCTTCTCCTTTGTGAGCTTGAGCCTGAGCAAGCTTCTTAGTTCCTCCCATCCTCACCCTTCCTACCGTTGAGTTGAGGTCATAATATGTACCTCACTAAGTGCACAGTAAAATGGTAGCTTTCCCCTTTCCACCTCCCACCACCTTTCTCCATTCAACAGACAATTACTGAGAACTTCTTGTGTGTTAGCTCCTGTCTTGCACACTGAACTCTTCTAAGAGCTCATAGTGAGAGGCAGGGAGGCATCTGACCAGCTATTTGTGATGCAGTTTAATAGAAATGGTAGAGCACTCACCATTCCCTCGATGCCAAAGAAGCACCAGGTACGGAATAACTACTTGTTGGGGGTGGGGGGAGGGGGTTGAGTGAGTAGCAGTGTTTATTTTAAACATCTTTTGTGTTTAACGGTCATTCAGTACTTGGTGAACCTTAAACTTTTGTGTTTTGTGGTTAGAAATGAGCTTGATGTAAACACTAGTCTGATTTGCAATGCATGGCAATTTGATTTTTGTCGTTGGGTTAGCAATGTGGTAGAGCAGATATAGCATTCCTTATAGTGATCACGATCAGAAGTTACTGGTTTTATGAGACTGAAACCATCCCTGTACCTGAAATATTGTTAGCTTGATAATAGCATACAGGGTTGCAGAACTACGACACTTAGGGAGCATCTCATATGTGGCAGGCCCTGGGTGACAAAGTCCTTACCTTCCCAGAGCCTGTGGTCTTGGGGGAAGGTGGACTGGGCAAGAAATGGGCACAGAACAGCATGGTACACAGTATCCTTGTTGGGTGGTATCTTGACGCTTCTGCCGGTCCCAGCTTTATTCCTGTTGCATTATACTGTTAATTTGTACAAAAGAAGAATTTTGAAATCATAATTTGATATGATATTAAGGTCATTTAAGACTGCTGTGGCATTTATGCGTTGGTCCGTCACTGATTCACGTTGACTCACTGTCATTATAATGTAGCCGGTCAGGCTGGGTTTGGCAGCGCTTCTGCATTCAGACTTGTGAGATGTCATGTTTGGTGAGTAAGCTGGCACATATGAAATTTTCTCCTTTCTTTCTGAAGGGTGAAGGCTTAGCCTCTGCCTCTGAATCTCAGCAGGTGGCAACGCCCGAGGCTCTGTCCCCACTGCTTTGCTTATCACCCTTCCAGGCCCACCGTGTCTGTACAGCAGATGTGTGCACAGGTCTTCCAGAGAGCCAGGCCTGCTCCTCCATACCCTTGGTTCCTAACTGGGTGGGGAAACCTGATCTGGTATTATTGGTTCACTCAATAATTGCTTACTCAATATTCACGATGAGCGCAGGGGCAGGACTGAGACATGGGAGCCCCCTAGGTGGGCTATTAACTTGTCACTCTGGGCAGGCTAACGATTTGATGTCACTTCAGACTGCTATTCTTTAAATATTTGTTCACAACATTTTTTGTGTTTTTTTTTTTTTTTTTTTTTGCAGTACGCGGGCCTCTCACTCTTGTGGCCTCTCCCGTTGCAGAGCCCAGGCTCCGGACGCGCAGGCTCAGCGGCCATGGCTCACAGGCCCAGCCGCTCCGTGGCATGTGGGATCTTCCCGGACCGGGGCACGAACCCATGTCCCCTGCATTGGCAGGCGGACTCTCAACCACTGCGCCACCAGGGAAGCCCCACAACATTTTGAAGAGAAGCCAGGAGCTGTATGAGAGGGAGGAGGGTAGCCAAAGAGCCCCTCTAGTTCCCCCTTCTGCCAGTTCCCAGGATCTCAACTGACCAGAAGTCTCTTTGTCTTTCCTTCCAACCACATTCTGAACAACCCCTGAGAAAAGTCTGGTAGATACTATTTTAGTTTAATTTAGCTAACTTTCCAAAGATGTTTCAACACCCCATTGATGAATTGGTACAGGGAAGCTGCCGTAATATCGAGGCGCTTAACCTAGCCTCGGAAAGAGATACTGGGATAGATCCTGAGAATATAGGTAAATAAGATTCTGCCCCAGTCCTCAAGGAACTTGAGGCAGTAGCTTATTACATGTCATAAAACAGTGTGAGAGAACTATTGATAAAGTATTCCAAGAAAGCAGATGGAAGAGCAGTGAACGCAGCCTGTGGAGGTCAGCGTGGCTTATGGCGGTGATTCATGGAGTGATCCTAGGGTGGGACGGATGGTGAAGTGAAATGTCCCTCTCTTAAGTAAATCTGGTATTCAGAGTTTGAACCTTTCAAATTGATGAAAATAGGATACTTTAATTTTACGCAACCTAAAGCCTTAATCTTATGGAATTGCACAAGGCAGGTTGAATAAGTGTGACATTGCAGGGATTCTTGCCATATTGATCTGCAAAGATTCTTGACTTCTTGCTAAATCTTAAAAGGAATCTAGGGCTTCCCTGGTGGCGCAGTGGTTGAGAGTCCGCCTGCCGATGCAGGGTACAGGGGTTCGTGCCCCGGTCCGGGAAGATCCCGCATGCCGCGGAGTGGCTGGGCCCCTGAGCCATGACCGCTGAGCCTGCGCATCTGGAGCCTGTGCTCCGCAACGGGAGAGGCCACAACAGCGAGAGGCCCGCGTACCGCAAAAATAAAAATAAAAATAAAAAAGGAATCTATCACTGAAAGACAAATTCTCCCAAATGGAAAGCCTTTCTCAGATTCTAAAATTTTATAGTAGGCCTTTGCTTTTACTACAAAGGAGTTTGTTTTGTCAGTCTCCACTGTCTCCACTGACCAGAAGGAAATAAGAGCACCCAGACTTCTCAGTTTTCAAAGTAAAAGCCTTTTGGCCTTTTGTTTTTCTATCAGAAAGCTGATTATCCCCTATTGCTCCTTAATCCACAGTCACTTGGGAGCATTCCCTTCTGTGTCCCTCACTGGGAACCTTCTGAAAGGAGCTCTTATTTGAGAAAGGGAGCTCTCAGTGCTAGGCTTGTCATCTCCAAATCTTCCAGGATATATTTTTTTAGGTTATCTTGGAATTGAATTTTTCAGTGAAAATACACATCTTGTGTCTTGCCCCTGGGGAGAGTAAATGTTTTTCAGAGGGTAGGTAAAGCCGGTTTTATAACACCCACCCAGCATAGCTAGCTGGGGAGCCCACTGATGCTTCCTCAGCAGCTGGGTCTGTCACAAGTACTGTGACAGTCCAAGTCCTGTTTTGATCTTGCCTAATATGGACTGTTTATTTCTATTCTTAGAAGCGTTGCCATTTAGTACTTTCACATTTCATTCTTGCAACTTATACTTTGGTTCGCTGCTGGGGAGGAAGAAAGGTGATAATGTTTGCTGTTGTTTCTAAAATTAGTTTGAGTGATTTTAAGCTGGATACAGAAACTGAGCTACATTTTGTTTTTTTACTTGGCAGCAATGGCTGCACTCTGAGATGACAAGTTGTCATTATGAGAGAGCGTTCATTAAGTTCTGCATTTATATCTTCTCAGCAAAATATTACTCTGGTTTAGGTAAATGTGAAACAGAAAGGAGGAATGAAACTCATTGTTAAAACATGTTGGGAAGCATTCAACCCAATTCAAAGAAATGCACAATAAAGCAACAAGATCCTTTTCATGTGTGGAATTAGCAAAGACTTTTATTTTTAATGATGATTCCCACATCTGGTGAGAGTCCTCCTCATATTGTTTATAGGAGAGAAAATTAGTATAATCCTCTTGGGAAGTAATTTGATGTTATATATCAGAAGCCTTAAACTGTTCATGCTCTTTGATCTATTACTCTTACTTTTGGAGGTCTATGCAAAGGAAATCATATGAACAGAGTTAGAGATGTTTACAGCATTATTACTAATAAAGAGGGAAAACATAAGGTTCAGTAGGGAAATGATTTTGTAACCTATGACATAGCCATGTATGAACTACTATGCTTCAGAAATGATGTTTCAAGAAACTACAACAACATCGAGAAAGCCTATGAGAAATGATGAGGCAAAAAGAGATCTCAATATCATAACACTGAACTTTATAATGGCATAGTTGTGTAAAACTAGCAGGCCAGCAAAAACAAAAACAAAACTGGAAGGGGAAAACGATCCTAAACATTAAGTTGTTTTTTCCCCATGTTTCCCTATTTTCTGTAAGAAGCGTAGATATTTTCCATGAGTTTTTCTATCTTTTATTTATAAAATGAGTGGTGCCTCATAATGCTTACCTCTTTCTTCATTAAAAGTTTAAAGGTCATATTTTATGCCTTGTAAATTGCCATGGTGATGGGAATGTGTAGCTTGTGACAGTGATTTTGTTTGTCTCCCTGGGTTTTAGTTGACACCTTTTGTAAGAGGTCAGAAAGTCATCTCTTTAACAGCAGTGGCTTTTTAAAAAAGTTATCTTTTATATGTTTCATAAAGTTATTATAGATGTTTGAAACTTTAGAACCACATAAGTGGATAAATTGTCTTGCAGTCCTATGATGCATAAAATATAACAATATGTTTATGATTTCTCTTTAGGAATTTTTCAAATAGAAACTAATTGCAGAGTTTCCGGTTGACCAGGCATTCATAGGGTAAGATTAATATTCTGAATTGTGAACACATGGTAAAGATAATTACTATTACACTGGTAGCTTGGGGCAAATAAGTACTGAATACTTAGTGTGTAAAAAGAGATTACTATTCTTACAGATGTTTTGAGTAAAGTCCTTTTGATGTTTTTAAACCAATTAAACAGAAAATTAAATCTGTATACATTTTGGTAAAATGTCATCTTCCTATCCTTTGTTAGTTTTGTATGTAGGAAAGGATATGTGTACGTGTTTGATATTTGTCATTTTTTAACATTAAAGATCTAAGGAATATAATAAATGTCTATGAGAGACTTAGACTCCATGACTCCATGTCTATATTTTTCTGATCTTTGTTTAAGGTAACATTTTTAAAAATTAATTAATTAATTAATTTGGCTGCATTGGGTCTTCATTGCTGCGCATGGGCTTCCTCTAGTTGCGGCGGGCGGGGGTTACTCTTCGTTGCGGTGCACGCTTCTCATTGCAGTGGCGTCCCTTGTTGCGGAGCATGGGCTCTGGGCTCGTGGGCTTCAGTAGTTGTGGCATGCAGGCTCAGTAGTTGTGGTGCACGGGCTTATTTGCTCCGTGGCATGTGGGATCTTCCCAGACCAGGGCTCGAACCCATGTCCCCTGCATTGGCAGGCGGATTCTTAACCACTGCGCCACCAGGGAAGTCCCTAGGGTAGCATTTTTAATGTATAGAATTGGTTTGCCATGTTTCGGTAATGAAAACATGGCCATGCTTTCCTAGAGTAGGTAAGTCAGAAATAAACAAGTTCTATATCCCGTTGCTTCCTGCAAACATCATTCATCTTTTACAGTTGTGGAAGTTTAATCTTGAATTAGCTCTGTGGCAGAGCTTTTGACTTTGACATGATGAATGATTAATCTGTACACTGTATTAAATTGCATGGCTCTCCAGTGTTGTGAATATGACATATGTCTTAAAGCTGTGTCACCCAGCTCTGAACATATAGTCCAGGTAAAGCAGTGGTGAGGACAGTAGATCTATCCCCTGCCGTATTCTGAACACCATTCTTTTTACAGATGAAGGTAGATACTTGGACTTCTCGAGTATATCCGCATTTCCCTGCTGATTCATTGAGTTGACTGTGAATTCTTAAAAGCTAGTAACAGATCAGCTACTTTTCTCCTTATGACTCTTCAGTGGCTCTTCCACCACTCCTATACTACTTACTATCCAAACTCTTTATCTTGACTGCAGGCCCTCTGTTACTGTACTTTCCCCAGGCTTCTGACATTCCAGCCAGGTGTCCTCCCTTCTGATCTGCACGCATCCTAAGCTTCTTGCTCCTTCTCCCTGGAATGATCTTCCCCCGTATCATCATCTGGTAGGCTCCATTTAGATCTGTGTTCTAATGGTAGTCCCTCTAAAGAGGGCTTTCCTCACTCCCCAGTCTGAAGTAGCTATGTATTCTTCATAACATTTCTGATTTTATCATGTGTGTGGATTTGATTTTCTCTCTTTCCTTACTACGCAGTAAGGTCCCTGAGAGCAGGGATCTTGTGTCTTGCACATCTATATTTCCCTAACACTTAGAACTCTGCCTGGCACATAGTAAACATTCTAAATATTTGTTGCATGAACAGACTAAATCCTGACCTTTGTTTGACAAGTACTGCTTTACCATTCTCAGTAATGTTTCACCCATTCTCTTTGGATATTTTGTTTGTGTAGAACCGAATGCACTGCTTACTTTTGGCCATCATCCCACTCATTTTGGCACTGAAATGACAGTGTAAGATGGTGCTGCTAACTCTCAACTATGTATGTCTTCTCTCCACAATAGGATTGTAAATCCCATGAAAGCAGAAACAAGGCCTCATATTTCCTTGGTATGCCTTTGTAGTCCTAACCTCCATAATTGAATGTATATAAATGTTAACTTTAGAGAAAGGGTTAAGACTAGTGGCTTAATCATATGTTTAAGTATTTCTAGAATACACTGGTTTGTGTGTCCCAGAGCTAAAAAAAAATCTCATTTTGATTTATAGTTTTAAAAAATTATAACACAGAAATGTTCTGGACTATTTTTGCAACTTCATGTTCCAAAACCCTGTTTTATTTGGCCTATTATTACTTAGGGTAGGTGACCAGAAGCAATGCTTTCAGCCTCCCAGTTCTTTTCAAATTAGGCAAGGTGGCCTTGAGCCCATGTTCTACTACCCTGTGACCCTAGAGAAGCTGCTTGAACATCTTTGAAATTTAGTTTCCTTATTTGTGAAGAGTTAGACTCTGATCTCTGCGGTTTCTTCTTGGGTTAAATAGTCCATATGATTCTGCTCCTGTGAAAGGTAGGTCACCTATGGAAGAATTACTGTAGAAGCAAATGGGCTGATGATCAGTGCTATCAGCTAGTCATTTGAAAGGAGAGCAGGTGTGATGCCCCAGGGACTGCACAGGGACTGGGTTTGGCTCGACTTTATGGCTTGCGACTCTGGGGTGATGGGAGGGGGTCAGGAAAACGGTTTTATAAACAATGAAGATGGCGGAGAAGGGTTTGAGATTGCTGTCTGTTTACACATTCTAGGAATTATGTAGCCACTGGTGGCTTATGCTCTAGTGTTAATATTACAGTAATGGGACTGCAGCTTCTCTTCATTTTAAATGTATTCTAGATAATTTGGTAGCTTACTTAAAGCATCAAAGAATTGAGAGGTCTTTTTCTAAAAACACAATTACCATCTAAATTAAATGCACGATGTATTTCGTAACCATCAGAAACAAGGAATAGTGAAACAATGTTCCTTAAAGTTCAACAACTCCGATTAATTAGGATTTCTAGAGCTGTTCACATGCTCTTAATTGTCGTATTCAGTAACTTTCTCCTGGGACTTCAGATGATATGGGTAATTTTTCTAATATTTAGCATATTATTTGATTGTTTCACAGATCCATTTCCACTCTACGGCTTTGTGTTAGAAGCTGCAGAATGATAGTTACATCACTATTCTCCTTTGGTTTCTCTGTTTTGACTATGATGTCAAACCCTTTGACTTCTGTGCTCCAGAAACACTGTGCTGCTTTTTCACCTCACTGACCCTGCTATTCTATCCCCCTTTACTGTTCCTTGTCTGATAGTCCTTCCTCATCTGATATGTTATAAAGGGGAGAGAGATTCTATTCTTCACTCACTAAATGCTTTCAAAGAATTAATTCATTTCTGTGGCACCATCTACTACTTAAATGCTCTCAACTTCCTATAGTGGATTAAAGATGGCTGCAAATACTTTGTGATTTTTCCCATCAAGAGATGGAGTCTATTTCCCTTCCTTTTGAATCTGGGCTGGATCTGTTTCCTTTTCTCCCCATCAAAAGGAAGAAATGGTGTGGAGTAATTTCTAAGGCTGGACCTTGAGGAGATTTGTAGCTTCTGCTTTTGTGTGCTTGTAACGTTCCTACTTAGAACTTAGTCACCTTGCTCCAAGGCAGCCTAAACAGCCATGTGGAGGAGTGGCAAAGCCCCTGGTCATTAGCTCAAGCTGAGCTCCAGACCAGCAGCCAGCCAAAATGCCAGCCCTGTGACTGAGGCATTTTGGACCTTCTAGCCATCACAGCGTTCCAGCCAACACCATGTGAAACAGAACTGCCTCATTATCCCACAGATTCATCAGAAATGATGAATGGTTATTTCAGCTGCTAAGTTTGGGGATGGTTTGTTACATAGCAGTAAGGAACCAAAACAAAAATTGGTACCTAGAAGGAAGGTGTTGCCACAAGAAAACATCTGGCATTGGCTTTGAGGCCAGGTAGCAGTGAACCTGAAGGGGAAGTAAGAAGATTATTGGACTTCCCTGGTGGCGCAATGGTTAAGAATCCACCTGCCAATGCAGGGAACACGGGTTCGAGCCCTGGTCTGGGATGATCCCACATGCCGTGGAGCAACTAAGCCCGTGCGCCACAACTACTGAGCCTGTGCTCTAGAGCCCGTGAGCCACAACTACTGAGCCCGCGTGCCACAACTACTGAAGCCCGTGTGCCTAGAGCCTGTGCTCCAAAATAAGAGAAGCCACTGCAAAGAGAAACCTGTGCACTGCAATGAAGAGTAGCCCCCACTCACCGCAACTAGAGAAAGGCTGCACGCAGCAATGAAGACCCAACGCAGCCATAAATAAATAAATAAATAAAAGTTTTAAAAAAAGAAGATTCTTAATGGTGGCTCGAAGAGCAGTGAGGAAATTGCTATTGGAGGATATAAAACGGTACCTTTGTTATGTATTGACAAAAAAATTAACAAGATTGACACAGTAACATGGAAGATAAAAAATGAACCTAACTGATTTGTGGATCTAGCTTAGATTTCCCATATTGGAAGTACCAGTTGACTTTTTTAAACCACTTATGACCAAAGTATTGTAAGAGAGAGATTAATTGTAGAAGAAATGGTTCAGATTTTAAGTAGACTTTAGAGGACATATTTCCAATCCAGAATTTTCTGGGGTCGTGAATAAAACTGTTTCTTTCAAAGTAAGAAATGGCCTCAGGTTGAAAGATCAGATCCAGAGTGGCACTAGTGCAGTAAAACTTGGTCTTAAGGTGCAAATAAAAGCCAGGGCACAGGTATAGGACCCTGTATTAGGACTTCAAAAAGATTTAAGGCAGTGCGTCTTCTCAGCTAGATAGAAAGGCTTCTAAGAATCTTAAGGGTGTTGTCCCATAGCATCCTGGACATGATTTAGAGGACAAGATCCTAGACTTCAAGCCTGAACTTGATGCCGTAGCAGAATAAAACTTCTGGGGGACTTGGCAGAGGGTGAGGCTTTCATGTGGGAGGAATGTGAATCATTTGTGGGCAGAGAGTAGACTGCAGTGGATTAAGCACGGCTGCACATTCTTTGCCACTTTTCCCACTGAGAGGAGGCATTTGCCTCCTTGAATCTGGGCTGGTACCTGACTCCTCTGACCAACAGAATATAGTGGACATGACACCGTGTAGCTTTGAGAGCTATCCCATAAAAGAACTGCAGGTTTTATCTCTTTGCTTGGAATGCACTATTTTAGAACCCAACCACCAAGCTATGCGAGGACACTCAAACAGCCACAAGAAGTCTCACACAAAGTACCAGCCAGCAGTCAGCACCAACTACCAACCTGATGAATGAGGACATTTTGGACCTTCCAGCCATCTTTGTGCCAGCCAACACCAGGAAATAAAAGAACCACCCACAGAATCACAAGAAATAAAACTATTTTAAGCTATTAAGGTTTGGAATATGCAGAATAGTTAGCCAAATCCTTCCCATCTATATGCTTCCAAGTTCTAGCCTCTCTGTGGAAAGGCTTAATCACCTTAGATACACCCTGCCTAACATGTGAACGTAATATTCTTCGGCCTTCTGCATTTTTGTACGTTCAGTTATTTATTGTACAAATACTTACTGTACACTATGTGCTATAAACTGTGGAAGATCCTATAATACCACAGGATCAGAATCGGAATCCTTTGACCCCGTTTCTCCATGGACCTCTCTTAGGACATTTGATGTTGCTAAGTGGCATTGAATTTTCATTTACAGTGACTATTTCATTCACTGCCTTCTTTTCAAATATATTACAAAAGTTTTCCATATTATTTCTGGCCCACGTGATTGAAATAGCCTTTCAAGCCCCTTGTTTCTAATCCTTCTCGTCAAATCCATCCTGCAAATCTCTCTAGTTCAGTGACTCAGTATTCCCCCACCTTACACCTGAATCTCTGAAGGTTCCTGTAGTTGATGGTAGCTGTTACTTTGTAGTTTGTGGGGAGCACTCTAGACATCTGAAACTTCAGGAAGACTTAAAAGGTAGGCATTTTCCCCAGATATTTCATTGCCAATCTATCTTGTGAGTTTTCTCCTCCTGGGAGATTTGAAAAAAAAAAAAAAAATTGCTGGCCTCACCTAGACCAACTAAAGTGTTCTTTAAGAGTGGCCCTGGGTTTAAGTTTCTTATAAAAGTACCCCAGGTGATTCTAATGTGAAGCCAAAGTTGAGAACCACTGTCTTAGATTTGTGATTCTCAAAAAGTGGTCTCTGCACCAGCAACATCAACTAGGAATTTGTTAGAAATACACATTCTTGCGGCCTAATGCAGACCTAATGAATCAGAAACTCCGAGGGTGGGACCTATCACATTGTGATTTCATAAGCTCTCCAGTGATTTATGAACATTGATGTTAGAGAAACACTTTACTAGATGAATCCTAGTTCCCTTCTAGATCTCAAAACTAGTGTCTGGCTAGTGATCATTTAAGTGCTTGCAAAATGCTAAGTAATTGTCATCAGTTCTCTGAAGAGTGGTTCAGGGGGTTATTTATAATAGTATAAAGCAAAGGAGCAAATTAATCCTGGATACTGATGCATCGTTTCTCAGAGAGAGAACTCAAAGAGCTCGGTGCTTTGTGACCACCTAGAGGGGTGGGATGGGGAGGGTGGGAGGGAGACGCAAGAGGGAGGAGATATGGAGATATATATGTATGTATAGCTGATTTATTTTGTTATAAAGCAGAAACTAAGACACCATTGTAAAGCAATTATACTCCAATAAAGATGTTAAACAAAAAAAAGAAAGACAAAAAAAATTGCAGTTAGATATATGTTAGAACCAAGAAACATCTTTTTTTTTCAATAAATTTATTTTTATTTATTTAATTTTGGCTGCATTGGGTCTTTTGTTGCTGCGTGCGGCCTTTCTCTAGTTGCGGCGAGCAGGGGCTACTCTTTGTTGTGGTGCACGGGCTTCTCATTGCAGTGGCTTCTCTTGTTGCAGAGCACAGGCTCTAGGCACACGGGCGTCAGTAGTTGTGGCACGCGGGCTCAGTAGTTGTGGCTCGTGGGCTCTAGAGCACAGGCTCAGTAGTTGTGGTGCACGGGCTTAGTTGCTCTGCGTCATGTGGGATCTTCCCGGACCAGGGCTCGAACCTGTGTCCTCTGCTTTGGCAGGTGGATTCTTAACCACTACGCCACCAGGGAAGCCCAGAGCCAAGAAACATCTTGATGAGAAGTAGGACTAAGCATTTTGAAAGGATGTAAGGCGATTTTAAAATCAATTTTCAGTGAGAGTAGTATAGAGAAACCCCATTCTGTATTGTTTGGCTGTGTCCCTGCCTGGGGCCAGAGACAGAGAGCTTTGAAGTAGCATCCAGTTCTCATCATACAATGACTCTAAATACCATCTGATCATCATTTGTTTATTTTTTCACTGGTTGTTTTGGAAATGCTTTCAAAGTAAAACAAGGACTAGTGGGAAGTAAAGACTGGCTAACTTGAGTGTTGTTGTTCCAGTCTTAGAGACTTTGGGGTGAGATTGTCAGATGAATTCATGTGCTTTGAGAAGCTTTTATGATTTTTTTAACGAGGTTTAAAAGCTAAAGGAATGGGATTAGGACCATAAAATCCTTTACTTTTAACATTGTTTCTTTGAACTGATTTAGTGCATTTGTATATTAGAAATAGAGATCTGATTTGGATTGGATCCTCATTGTTTGCAAAAATCCGGTCTGGAAAAAATTTCCTGGACACACAAACAGTATTAAATTTTGTAACGACAAAGGGCAGCTATGCTCTAACTCTCCAGTTAAGCACTTCAATTAGAAAAATTAACATCATTTAACATATAGGAATGCTTGAGACTTTTCATACATCATTAAATCCAGATGCTATATATTTATATAAAGTCTTAAATTGTTCAGTGGAAAATGTTCAGTAGAAAAAGTCTAGCTGAGAAAGCAGATTATATAGTATGTAAATGGAGACATTGTGGAAAGCTATATCCTTTGTATCCTTGTCTTTCAAAGATTAAAATGGAACCCAGTTATAATGCAGATGTTGGGGTAAGTTGATGTCTTAGTCCCTTCAGGCTGCTATAGCAAACTACCACAGACTGGATAACTTAAACAACAAACATTTATTTCTCACAGTTTCTGGAGGCTGGGAAGTCTAAGATCATGGCACCAGCAGATTGTGTCTGATGAGAACTCACTTCCTAGTTCATAGATGGCCACGTTCTTGCTGTTTCCTCACATAGTGGAAGGGGCAGGAGAGCTCTCTGGGGTCCCCTTTATAAGGGCACTAATCCCATTCACGAGGGCTCCACCCTCATGACCTAATCACCTCCCAAGGCCCCACCTCCTCATACTATGACATTGAGGGATTAGGATTGGATTTCAAAATATGTATTTTTCAGGGACACAAACATTCAGTCCGTCGCAGTTAGGTAAGGGAGTTAAATATTCAACTTTTTTTTAGCTTTTGAAAAAACTCAGACTGGCTTAATTGGATTAAATGGTCTGGACAGTGTGGTCTGGTGTGGACAAGCCCTAAGATTTTAGCCTGAGGACCTGGGTTCTAGTTGTTACTATTTCTTGCCAGTTTCGTCACCTTGGACGAGATAACTCCTTTGGGCCTGCCTTATTTTCCATGTTAATAAAATGTGAAGAAAAATATTTATCTTAATGGTTTGTTGTAGGTATGAAACAAATTAATGTAAATGAAAGTGCTTTGAAAGTAGGAAAACAGATATTAGATTATTAATAACAGATTTTTATTTGTTCTCTGATTGACGAGGAAGTCATCAAAGGAAATCTGAATTAGATGATTAGAGGAAAAGTTTATAATTCTTAAAAAGATGAACAGGAAAAATTCTTTACAAATAGTTCTCAGTTAGAATAAATATGGCAGGGCTTCCTGGTGGTGCAGTGGTTAAGAATCCACCTGCCAATGCAGGGGACACGGGTTCAAGCCCTGGTCCAAGGAAGATCCCACGTGCCGTGGAGCAACTAAGCCCATGCGCCACAACTACTGAGCCAGTGCTCTAGAGCCCATGAGCCACAACTATTGAGCCTGCGTACCACAACTACTGAAGCCCGCACGCCTAGAGCCCGTGCTCCACAACAGGAGAAGCCCCTGCAATGCAGTGAAGAGTAGGCCCTGCTTGCCGCAACCAGAGAAAAGCCCACACACAGCAACGAAGACCCAACGCAGCCAAATAAAAAATAATAATAATTAAATAAATAAAATAAGAACAAGAATAAATATGGCGAACTTGTCGTCAGTTGTGGTTTGCTAACAGGTTAGTTATAGTAGTTTCTCATTCTGATTATTTAAAAATATTACTGTAGTTGGAGGTTTGTGACTCTTCTTTCTTTTTGTGCTTAAAGTAGAAAATATATTTGCAACATCTAAAGGAAACTGTATTGTGCAGGAAGTATCATGACAGCTGGGTAGCATTCTGGAGTTATGCAATAAATTCTTTCCTGGCACATTACAGATGCAATGCAGTAGAAGAATATGTAAAGTGTTTCAAAGATCAAATGTCTTTATTGTGCTTAACTACACATAAATGCAGTTGTGTATCGTATGTTGTCAGTCTTTTAAAAATGAATTGTGAATAAGAAACTCATATTCCAGTGGTGCTAAGTATGAATTAATACATGCTGAGTTGTCACACACTAACTGTGCTTTCTGGCCTGCAAAATAATTTGATCTTCAGTAGTAATTATAAAGAAGGCTTTACACATGGATTGGTAAAACCAAAGTAAATTTCAGACATGCTAACTCTTTGATCTTTGAAAATGACAAGGTTGCAAGAGTATTGCTAAAAATACCTTAAATACAATTTGGGGTCAGTACTCTGAGCCGGATTTTGAGTACTTAATAAACCAAAAAAGGATTGTGTTTTCCAGGCAAATATATAAACCTTCTCAACAAGTTTTCAGAGGATACATAGGCACTAAAAAATGCAATTTTCACACCCAACTAAAAAAATTTTGTGTGTTTTAGAATGTTCTCACATTTCAAACTAATCAGTATATATGTAATTTAAGCTATTGCAAATGATTGAAGTAGATGCTAAAAATGACTTATATTAATCTATAAGGTGAGAAACAAAAACCAATAGGTTTTAATATAAAAGGTAGCTACATTTAATAATGTCATAATTTCAGAGAATTTCAGTCATATTTCTGAGCTGTGTCTTAAAAAGTTATTGACTTGTAACTGTATTTAATGAATCAGTAGGCTAAATTTTAAGAGCACTGAGTCTCATTTGGATAGATGTATCATAAAGTGCAGAAATTATATGGTTTGACAGGCCATCTGATGAATGCAAATAAGACCAACTGTGTATGAGGATTGAATGAGCGAAATTAGCATATGCAGACTGCTTGGAAGAAGCTAAGTGTTCATCTAAGTGTTGTAGATACAGCATTTTAAAATATGTTAACATCTAAATTTCTGTAGAAACTTCTCTGTAAGTTAAGGAAGGTCAGAGGCTGAGTGCAATCTGGTATGTGGATGGGGTCTTATATAAATAGCTTTGCCAGAATGTCTCCCAGTGTGAAAAGTAAACTGGTCTATGAAAATCCACTTGCCATGTAATGTTTTATGATGGAGAAGGTCTCTAACGACAGTATCTCCAAGTTTGTTTGTTTGTATGACCACAGCTATTTCAAGATATCTATACTTTCTCACAGAATGAAGACAATCACAGAGATGGTGTGTCTAAGAAATTTCAAAAGGTGTAGGCCTCCTGACTGAAGCACAGTCAACTTATTGGATTTATTTTTTTTCATTATAGTAAGTATAAATATTTAAAGTATATTGTTTTGGCCAATGTTGACTTGTGCTCTTTGTTGAATAAATATTTGCTGTCTGTCAAATACCCTCATCGTTAGAGCTGTTTGTGTTTACATTCTTCTACAATTTCAGTTGTGTATCTGAAATGAATATAACTCCCAGCATCTTTGAGGGGACAAACAAAGCCATAGACTTTGAGCTGGCAGAGCCCTTAGAGATGATCTCATTCACTTTCTTTATCCATTACAAGAAATTCCTTTGCAACATCCTTGACGGATGGTCATCTTATTCAGGTCAGCCCAGGTAGGAGAAGGGCCCGAACTATTTCACAGAACTATTTCTATGGATGTTCTACTACAGATTAAATCAAAATGTCACTTTCTAAAATGTGCACCCACCTAGTTCTGCCTCTGGAACAAATCCACTTATTCTTTAATCCAAGAGGTAGTCCTGCAAAAATGTAAAGATAAATTCTCAGGTTCCCCTAGTCATCTTTTATCTCAGCTGAGTATCATCAGTTACCTGTGTTCCTCCATAGGAAATGGTCCATAGACAAGTAGCTCCTGATTATTTTGTTGCCCAATTAGTTTTTAACCTATGACTGAATGTTGGGTTCCAGGTGTGATCTTACCAGGCAGACACAGAAGGATTGTTGCGCCTTTATCTGGGTTCATGATTTAATATGGCCGCAGATTATAGTCATATTATGGCTATATTTAGCATAAAGATAGCATATAGCTATATTTTGCATAATAGCTATGACACAATTAGCTTAATGCGTGCATTCATGTCAACTAAAATCCTTAGGTATTTTTCACATGTTCATCCAGCAATGATTTCTGCCCTCCTTTCCTCCCATCATGTTGATGCTATTTTGGGGTCTAAGCCCAGACTTTCTGTCGCATATAATCCTCTTGTTTTTGGTTTTTGTCTTGTCTTGACACACAGTTATGATTAACTGCAGTGGATTGAAGCAGAAGGGGAGGAGTTGAGAGTTAGAAATAGACCCACTAAACTAGAGTAAGGGAGGGAAACTCTGGAAAATTATTTAATCAAGCCATAGGTCCTAAGAGAAAGTTGAATCCATATAATATGATGATGGCCAGAGAGGACGCAGGTGGAAAGTGGTGCTCCAGATTAGTAGTTAAAATCAAGGATCCTGGGATACCTTAGCAAGGGGGAGAGCATGAAGGTATAGGGTTCAGAGTCAGATGGTCAGGAATATGTTAGGGCTGACCAGCAAAAGAAAAGACAGTTATTCATAGGTATCAGAGCCTCTGTAATGGGATTCTAGGGTTCAAGGCAGGGTACCAGTCCCTTGAAGGAAGACTAATGAGAGCAAAACAGTTTTTCTTGGGGGTGCTACCAGTACTAGGGTATCTAGAAAGAAACTCAGACCCAGAAAAGATAAGACTTAAGACTCAAAAAAGTGTAAGAGAAGTCCATGGATGAAGGTTGCAGCTGAACCACCAGCAAAGATGCTACTGTGATTTTTTTTAACCAGAATTGTTATAAATCCAAATATTTCCTTTATCTGTCTTACTCTGTGCCGTCCTATAGGTGGTCTGGATTTTACTAGTTAACAATTTTTTAAATGATTTAGGTAAGGCTGAATACTACATAAATCATTTCTGTAAAGAGCATTGTCTGAATACTTTAAATACGAAAATGCAAAATCCACCTTGTTTTTGAAAGCAAAAATAATAATAGCATGTGCCCTTAATCATTTATACTATTAGTACTTTGCCATCAAAACATTAAACATGAGAGAGAGTCCCTTCCGCAGTGTTGTAACTGGGGCTTCCTTCCCCATCCATTTTTTAAGCCATTACCATTTTGTGCCAGCTTTTAAGTATTCTAAGTTGGATGCAAACGTAAGTTACAAAGCAAGAGCTTGGGGGGAAAGGAGATAATGTATTAAATCACAGTTTGTTCTGAACATAGAACTGGTACATCCCTCTAATCCTAAGGGATAATTTTATAAAGCAGTGCTTGCTCAAAGGAAGTTCCTTGTCATGGTTGAAACACAACTCTTAGGTTGTACCCGACGCTCCAGACTTGGGAGTGGAATGTGAAAGAGAGCTTATTCAGACCATTTGGAAGGTACAAAATGTGGCTGTTAGAAATTAGTAGCATAAGAACAAGTTTTCCTAATGTTGATTGAAGAAAATTCGGCTTCTGGTTTTTAGTAGCTTAGCATGAAGTGAAGATGCAGGAGGAAACTAGATAGTTGCTTCACGTCCTGCACCAAATAAATACCTTTACAGATCCAATCTGGCTGTCACCAAATGGTCTCTCATCTAAGGGAATTTACAGTGCTCAGTTGGCATAGCCTAAGGTTTCGAATGAAACCAGGAAACTTTGATACCTTTTGATCATCAGCCCTGCTTCCCAGGTTTTGCCCCTGAGTTAAATCCTACTTGGTTATGTACAAGCCTTAGAGTTTAAGCTTATTTGGGGTACTTGCTTCAGTGGTTTTTCTTTTATTTTCCTCCTCCAGTTTCTGTCCTCCTACAAGGGAAAGTCATGATTACACTAACAGAGCTAAAATGTTTAGCAGACGCCCAGTCGTCTTATCACATCCTAAAACCGTGGTGGGACGTCTTTTGGTATTACATCACCCTGATCATGCTGCTGGTGGCCGTGCTGGCTGGAGCCCTCCAGCTCACACAGAGCAGGGTTCTGTGCTGTCTTCCGTGTAAGGTGGAATTCGACAATCACTGCGCCGTGCCTTGGGACATCCTGAAAGCCAGCGTGAACACGTCTTCCGATCCCGGGACGCCGCTTCCGCTCCCCCTCAGAATCCAGAACGACCTCCACCGACAGCAGTACTCCTACATCGACGCCGTCTGTTATGAGAAGCAGCTCCACTGGTTCGCAAAGTTCTTTCCCTACCTGGTGCTCTTGCACACGCTCATCTTCGCAGCCTGCAGCAACTTTTGGCTGCACTACCCCAGTACCAGTTCCAGGCTCGAGCATTTTGTGGCCATCCTTCACAAGTGCTTCGATTCTCCGTGGACCACCCGTGCCCTGTCAGAGACGGTGGCTGAGCAGTCAGTGAGGCCCCTGACACTCTCCAAGTCCAAGGTTTTGCTTTCTTCCTCAGGGTGCTCAGCTGAGGTTGATTCCAACAAGCAGTCATTGCCCTACCCGCAGCCTGGCTTAGAGTCAGCTGGCATAGAAAGCCCAACTTCTAGCGTCCTGGACAAGAAGGAGGGCGAACAGGCCAAAGCCATCTTTGAAAAAGTGAAAAGGTTCCGCATGCACGTGGAACAGAAGGATATCATTTATAGAGTGTATCTGAAGCAGATAATAGTCAAAGTCATTTTGTTTGTCCTCATCATAACTTACGTTCCGTATTTTTTAACCTACATTACTCTTGAAATTGACTGTTCAGTGGATGTGCAGGCTTTTACTGGATATAAGCGCTACCAGTGTGTCTACTCCTTGGCAGAAATATTTAAGGTCCTGGCTTCATTTTATGTCATCTTGGTTATACTTTATGGTCTTACCTCCTCCTACAGCTTGTGGTGGATGCTGCGGAGTTCTCTGAAGCAATATTCTTTTGAGGCGCTGAGAGAAAAAAGCAACTACAGTGACATCCCGGATGTCAAGAATGACTTCGCCTTCATTCTGCATCTGGCTGATCAGTACGATCCCCTTTACTCCAAACGCTTCTCCATATTCCTGTCGGAGGTCAGTGAGAACAAACTGAAACAGATCAACCTCAACAACGAATGGACGGTCGAGAAACTGAAAAGCAAGCTTGTGAAAAATTCCCAGGACAAGATAGAACTGCATCTTTTCATGCTAAACGGTCTTCCAGACAATGTCTTTGAGCTGACAGAAATTGAAGTGCTAAGCCTGGAGCTGATCCCTGAGGTCAAGCTGCCTTCTGCGGTCTCGCAGCTGGTCAACCTCAAGGAGCTCCACGTGTACCATTCATCTCTGGTGGTCGACCATCCTGCCCTGGCCTTTCTAGAGGAGAATTTAAAAATCCTCCGCCTGAAATTTACTGAAATGGGGAAAATTCCACGCTGGGTATTTCATCTGAAGAATCTCAAGGAGCTTTACCTGTCAGGCTGTGTTCTACCTGAGCAGGTGAGTACCATGCAGTTGGAGGGCTTTCAGGACTTGAAAAACCTGAGGACCCTCTACTTGAAGAGCAGCATCTCCCGGATCCCACAAGTCATTACAGACCTCCTGCCTTCGCTGCAGAAGTTGTCCCTCGATAACGAGGGGAGCAAGCTGGTTGTATTGAACAACTTGAAAAAGATGGTCAATCTGAAAAGCCTGGAGCTGATCAGCTGCGACCTGGAACGCATTCCGCACTCCATTTTCAGTCTGAACAATTTGCATGAGTTAAACCTCAAAGAAAATAACCTTAAAACTGTGGAAGAGATCATTAGCTTTCAGCATCTCCAGAATCTTTCCTGCTTAAAGTTGTGGCACAATAACATAGCTTATATTCCGGCCCAGATTGGGGCATTATCTAATCTAGAGCAACTCTCTTTGGACCATAATAACATTGAGAATCTGCCCCTGCAGCTTTTCCTATGCACCAAACTACATTATTTGGATCTAAGCTATAACCACCTGACCTTCATTCCAGAAGAAATCCAGTATCTGAGTAATTTGCAGTACTTTGCTGTGACCAACAACAATGTAAGTAAATCCGTTCTGCCCTTTATTTGGCCAGTCATTTGAGCATCTGCTGTTGCAGTGTGTGATGTAGTTAAAGATAATGGACTTTAAGTCATACTAAGCATCCTGAGCTCGGCCTGACTACCACTTCTAGACATGTGACCATGGACCAATTATCAAAACACTGAGCATCAGTTTTTCATCTAATTTACAAGTTGTCATGGAGATTTTATGAAAAAATATATAAACATTTGGCACAGTTCATGGCACATAGTAGGTACTCAACAAGTGTTCTCTTTATCCTCTTTCTCTGTGTTTTACATAAACGTTACAATTGAAGTGTTTTAAACTAATTAATTAGTTACGGCAGGGCTTGCTTTCATTTCGGAAAAGTCTTAAGTATTTAGAAAGTTTCATAAAACTTTTCAGCTTTCCAAATCTGTCATAGGAGGACTTTTTGTTAAAAATACTGTGATCATGAATTATTCATAAGTCTTTTTTGTGATACAGTAAGAAAGACTTGAAATGTCCATGCATGTCTAGAAAGACAATTCAAAATGAAAGGCCTGGTTCTATAATGCAACACTAGGGCTCCTTAGAAGCTTTTTCCAGCATCTGTGCTTTAAAAATGAACCATAATTTGCAACAGTAAAGCCAAGTTAAGGAAAAGTTAACTTTGCTGAAACAAGAAAAAACAAAATAAATGAGCAGTTTCCTAGGTTAAAATGTGAAGGAGGAGGAAAAAGACAAAAAATCATGCGGGCTGAAAGGGCAAGAGAATGACGGTAATATCCATACGGGAAAAAGAAAAAAAAATCTGTCAGAAATCAGGTCTGCCAAAAGATGAAAGTGATCCTCCTCTAGTTAAAAATGGGAACCGTTTTCTTCTGCTCTACCCAAAAAGGTACTATCTCCTGGACTTTTTATAATTCATATTTCATGCTAAATATAGCTACCAGCATAGTGTTGGCTAGTAAACATGTTAATCACCAGACAGTATTTTCAGAAACCATGGATTGTTGGAAAAATACCAGAGAGGTGGGGAATGAGGCACAATTCATACTGACTTTTAGAATGCTATGATTTTACTCATACGTAAAAGGATAGAACCCACTATACAATAAACAAAACATCTTCATGTCTTAAAGGATCAGGAGGTTTTAAAACCCCTTTAAGGTTGATCTAGATTAGCAGTTTACATCAGAATTACCTGAAGGGCCTGTTAAAACACAGATTGCTGAGCCCCACCCCACAGTTCTGATTCAGTAAGTAGGTCTGCAGTTTGCAGTTCTAAAAATCTCAGGTGAAGTTGGTGCTGCTGCTCTGGTGACCATACTTTGAAAACTACAGGTCTAGAGATTTATCAGAAGTGTTGTTTAATTATGCAGTTGATTAGTATTAGTATTTTGGTTATACTTTTTCTGTTGTTAAACCTATAATAAAAAGTATAAATAATTCTTTTGAAAGGCATTGGTTTCACCAAGTTGCTATACAGTTAAATCACTCCATAATTTTTTTTTTCTTCCAGTGTGAACAGATTAACACGCTTTTATTAAGCAATCTCTGAATATATGTAGGAAGAATAATACCCCAAGACCCTTCAGTTCTGCTGCTTAGGGTTACTCCATGAGACAACAACCCATTCTTTTTTTATAACAAAGTGAATCAGTTATACATGTACATATATCCCCATATCTCCTCCCTCGTGCGTCTCCCTCCCTCCCACCCTCCCTATCCCACCCCTCTAGTTGGTCACAGAGCACCCAGCTGATCTCCCTGTGCTATGCGGCTGCTTCCCACTAGCTATCTGTTTTACATTGGATAGTGTATATATGTCCATGCCACTCTCTCACTTCGTCCCATCTTACCCTTCCCACTCCAAGTCCTCAAGTCCATTCTCTACATCTGTGTCTTTATTCCTGTCCTGCCCCTAGATTTGTCAGAACCTTTTTTTTTTTTTTTAGATTCCATATATATGTGTGAGCATATGGTATTTATTTTTCTCTTTCTGACTTACTTCACTCTGTATGACACATTCTACGTCCACCCACCTCACTACAAATAACTCAATTTCATTTTTTTTATGGCTGAGTGATATTCCATTGTATATATGTGCCACATCTTCTTTATCCATTCATCTGTCGATGGACACTTAGGTTGCTTCCATGTCCTGGCTATTGTAAATAGAGCTGCAATGAACATTGTGGTACATGACTCTTTTTGAATTATGGTTTTCTCAGGGTATATGCCCAGTAGTGGGATTGCTGGGTCGTATCGTAGTTCTATTTTCAGTTTTTTAAGGAACCTCCATACTGTTCTCCAAAGTGGCTGTATGAATTAACATTCCCACCAACAGTGCAAGAGGGTTCCTTTTCCTCCACACCCTCTTCAGCATTTATTGTTTGTAGATTTTTTGATGATGGCAATTCTGACTGGTGTTAGGTGATACCTCGTAGTTTTGATTTGCGTTTCTCTAATGATTAGTGATTTTGAGCATCCTTTCATGTGTTTCTTGGCAATCTGTGTATCTTCTTTGGAGAAATGTCTATTAAGACCTTCTGCCCATTTTTGGATTTGTTTGTTTGTTTTTTTGATATTGAGTTGCATGAGCTGCTTGTAAATTTTGGAGGTTAATCCTTTGTCAGTTGCTTCATTTGCAAATATTTTCTCCCATTCCAAGCGTTGTCTTTTCGTCTTGGTGATGGTTTCCTTTGCTATGCAGACTTTTAAGTTTCATTAGGTCCCATTTGTTTATTTTTGTTTTTATTTCCATTTCTCTAGGAGGTGGGTCAAAAAGGATATTGCTGTGATTTATGTCATAGAGTGTTCTGCCTATGTTTTCCTCTAAAAGTTTGATAGTGTCTGGCCTTACCTTTAGATCTTTAATCCATTTTGAGTTTATTTTTGTGTATGGTGTTAGGGAATGTTCTAATTTCATTCTTGTACATGTAGCTGTCCAGTTTTTCCAGCACCACTTAGTGAAGAGGCTGTCTTTTCTCCACTGTATATTCTGGCCTCCTTTATCAAATATAAGGTAACCATATGTGCGTGGGTTAATCTCTGGGCTTTCTAACCTGTTCCATTGATCTATATTTCTGTTTTTGTGCCAGTACCATACTGTCTTGATTACTGTAGCTTTGTAGTATAGTCTGAAGTCCAGGAGCCTGATTCCTCCAGCTCCATTTTTCTTTCTCAAGATTGCTTTCGCTATTCGGGGTCTTCTGTGTTTCCATATGAATTTTGAAATTTTTTGTTCTAGTTCTGTGAAAAATGCCATTGGTAGTTTGATAGAGATTGCATGGAATCTGTAGATTGCTTTGGGTAGTATAGTCATTTTCACAGTGTTGATTCTTCCAATCCAAGAACATGGTATATCTCTCCATCTGTTTTTGTTGTCTTTAATTTCTTTCATCAGGGTCTTATAGTTTTCTGTATACAGGTAGTTTGTCTCCTTAGGTAGGTTTATTCCTAGGTATTTTATTCTTTTTGTTGTAGTGGTAAATGGGAGTGTTTCCTTAATTTCTCTTTCAGGTTCTTCATCAATAATGTATAGGAATGCAAGAGATTTCCGTGCATTAATTTTGTATCCTGCTACTTTACCAAATTCGTTGATTAGCTCTAGTAGTTTTCTGGTAGCATCTTTAAGATTCTCTATGTATAGTATCATGTCATCTGCAAACAGTGACAGCTTTACTTCTTCTTTTCTGTTTTGGATTCATTTCTTTTTCTTCTCTGATTGCTGTGGCTAAAACTTCCAAAACTATGTTGAATAATAGTGGTGACAGTGGACAACCTTTTCTTTTTCCTGATCTTATTGGAAATGGTTTCAGTTTTTCACCATTGAAGACGATGTTGGCTGTGGGTTTGTCATATATGGCCTTTATTATGTTGAGGTAAGTTCCCTCAGTGCCTACTTTCTAGAGGCTTTTTATCACAAATCGGTGTTGAATTTTGTCAAAAGCTTTCTCTGCATCTATTGAGATGATCATATGGTTTTTCTCCTTCACTTTGTTAATATGTTATATCACATTGGTTGATTTGCGTATATTGAAGAATCCTTGCATTCCTGGGATAAACCCCACTTGATCATGGTTTATGATCCTTTTAATGTGCTGTTGGATTCTTTTTGCTAGTATTTTTTTGAGGATTTTTGCATCTATGTTCATCAGTGATATTGGCCTGTAGTTTTCTTTCTTTGTGACATCTTTGTCTGATTTTGGTATCAGGGTGATGGTGGCCTCGTAGAATGAGTTTGGGAGTGTTCCTCCCTCTGCTATATTTTGGAAGAGTTTGAGAAGGATAGGTGTTAGCTCTTCTCTAAATGTTTCATAGAATTTGCCTCTGAATCCATCTGGTCCTTGGCTTTTGTTTGTTGGAAGATTTTTAATCACAGTTTCAATTTCAGTGCTTTTGATTGATCTGTTTGTATTTTCTATTTCTTCCCGGTTCAATCTGAGAAGGTTGTGCATTTCTAAGGATTTGTCCATTTCTTCCAGGTTATCCATTTTATTGGCATATAGTTGCTTGTAGTAATCTCTCATGATCCTTTGTATTTCTGCAGTGTCAGTTGTTACTTCTTTTTCTTTTCTAATTCTATTGATTTGAGTCTTCTCCCTTTTTTTCTTGATGAGTCTGGCTGATGGTTTATCAGTTTTGTTTATCTTCTCAAAGAACCAGCTTTTAGTTTTATTTATCTTTGCTATAGTTTCCTTCATTTCTTTTTCATTTATTTCTGATCTGATCTTTATGATTTCTTTCCTTCTGCTATCTTTGGGGGTTTTTTGTTCTTCTTTCCATGATTGCTTTAGATGTAAGGTTACATTGTTTATTTGAGATTTTTTTTGTTTCTTAAGATAGGATTGTATTGCTATAAACTTCCCTCTTAGAACTGCTTTTGCTGCATCCCATAGGTTTTGGGTCGTCGTGTTTTCATTGTCATTTGTTTCTAGGTATTTTTTGATTTTCTCTTTGAATTCTTCAGTGATCTCTTGGTTATTAAGTAGCGTATTGTTTATCCTCCATGTGTTTGTATTTTTTACAGATTTTTTCCTGTAATTGATATCTAGTCTCATAGCATTGTGGTCAGAAAAGATACTTGATACGATTTCAATTTTCTTAACTTTACCAAGGCTTGATTTGTGACCCAAGATATGATCTATCCTGCAGAATGTTCCATGAGCACTTGAGAAGAAAGTGTATTCTGTTGTTTTGGATGGAATGTCCTATAAATATCAATTAAGTCCATCTTGTTTAATGTATCATTTAAAGTTTGTGTTTCCTTATTTATTTTCATGTTGTATGATCTGTCCATTGGTGAAAGTGTGGTGTTAAAATCCCCTACTATGATTGTGTTACTGTCAGTCTCCCCTTTTATGGCTGTATTTGCCTTATGTATTGAGGTGCTTCTATGTTGGGTACATAAATATTTACAATTGCTATATCTTCTTGGATTGATCCCTTGATCCTTATGTAGTGTCCTTTTTTGTCTCTTGTAATAGTCTTTGTTTCAAAGTCTATTTTGTCTGATATGAGAATTGCTGCTCCAGCTTTCTTTTGACTTTCATTTGCATGGAATATCTTTTTCCGTACCCTCACTTTCAGTCTGTATGTGTCCCTAGGTCTGAAGTGGGTTTCTTTAGACAGCATGTATACAGGTCTTTTTTTTTTATCCATTCAGCCAGTCTGTGTCTTTTGGTTGGAGCATTTAATCCATTTACATTTAAGGTAATTATTGATATGTATGTTCATATTAAGACATATGTTCATATTAAGACAATATTACCATTGTCTTAATTGTTTTGGGTTTGTTATTGTAGGTCTTTTCCTTCTCTTGTGTTTCCTGCCTAGAGAAGTTCCTTTAGCATTTGTTGTAAAGCTGGTTTGGTGGTGCTGAATTCTCTTAGCTTTTGCTTGTCTGTAATGGTTTTAATTTCTCCGCCAAATCTGAATGAGATCCTTGCTGGGTAGAGTAATCTTGGTTGTAGGTTTTTCCCCTTCATCACTTTAAATATGTCCTGCCACTCCCTTCTGGCTTGCAGAGTTTCTGCTGAAAGATCAGCTGTTAACCTTATGGCGATTCCCTTGTGTGTTATTTGTTGTTTTTCCCTTGCTGCTTTTAATATTTTTTCCTTGTATTTAATTTTTGATAGTTTTATTAATATGTGTCTTGGTGTGTTTCTCATTGGATTTATCCTGTATGGGACTCTGTGCTTCCTGGACTTGATTAACTATTTCCTTTCTCATATTAGGGAAGTTTTCAACTATAATCTCTTCAAATATTTTCTCAGTCCCTTTCTTTTTCTCTTCTTCTTCTGGGACCCCTATAATTCGAATGTTGGTGCGTTTAATGTTGTCCCAGAGGTCCCTGAGACTGTCCTCAATTCTTTTCATTCTTCTTTCTTTATTCTGCTCTGCAGTAGTTATTTCCACTATTTTATCTTCCAGGTCACTTACCTGTTTTTCTGCCTCAGTTATTCTGCTATTGATCCCTTCTAGAGAATTTTTAATTTTATTTATTGTGTTGTTCATCATTGTTTATTGGCTCTTTAGTTCTTCTAGGTCCTTATTAACCATTTTTTGGTATTTTCTCCATTTTATTTCCAAGATTTTGGATCATCTTTACTATCATTACTGTGAATTCTTTTTCAGGTAGACTGTCTATTTCCCCTTCATTTGTTAGGTCTGGTGGGTTTTTTTGCTCCTTTATCTGCTGTGTGTTTCTCTGTCTTCTCATTTTGCTTAACTTACTGTGTTTGGGGTCTCCTTTTCACAGGCTGCAGGTTTGTAGTTCCCGTTGTTTTTGGTGTCTGGCCCCAGTGGCTAAGGTTGGTTCAGTGGGTTGTGTAGGCTTCCTTGGGGAGGGGACTAGTGCCTGTGTTCTAGTGGATGAGGCTGGATCTTGTCTTTCTGGTGGGCAGGTCCATGTCCAGTGGTGTGTTTTGGGGTGTCTGTGACCGTATTATGATTTTAGGCAGCCTCTCTGCTAATGGGTGGGGTTGTGTTCCTGTCTTGCTAGTCGTTTGGCATAAGGTGTCCAGCACTGGAACTTGCTGGTCGTTGAGTGGAGCTGGGTCTTGGCGTTGAGATGGAGATCTCTGGGAGATTTCCCCCGTTTGATATTACGTGGAGCTGAGAGGTCTCTTGTGGACCAATGTCCTGAAGTTGGCTCTCCCACCTCAGAGGCACAGCCCTGACTCCTGGCTGGACCACCAAGAGCCTGTCATCCACCCGGCTCAGGAAAAAGGGAGGAAAAAAAAGAAGGAAAGAAAGAAAGAAGAAGATAAAATAAAGTTATAAAAATAATAATTAATAAAAAAATTTTAAGTAATCAAAAAAAAAGAAAGAAAAAGAGAGCAACCAAACCAAAAAACAAATCCACCAAGGATAATAAGCACTAAAAACTATACTAAAGGGCTTCCCTGGTGGCGCACTGGTTGAGAGTCCGCCTGCCAATCCAGGGGACATGGGTTCGTGCCCCGGTCCGGGAAGATCCCACATGCCATGCAGCGGCTACGCCCGTGAGCCATGGCCGCTGAGCCTGCGCGTCCAGAGCCTGTGCTCTGAAACGGGAGAGGCCACAACAGTGAGAGGCCTGTGTACCGCAGAAAAAAAATATATACTAAAAAAAAAACGGACAGACAGAACCCTAGGACAAATGGTAAAAGCAAAGCTATACAGACAAAATCACACACAGAAGCATATACATACACACACACAAAAAGGGGGGAAAATATATATATATGTATACATATTGCTCCCAAAGTCCACCTCCTCAATTTGGGATGATTCATTGTCTAATCCGGTATTCCACAGATGCAGGGTACATGAAGTTGATTGTGGAGATTTAATCTGCTGCTTCTGAGGCTGCCAGGAGAGATTTCCCTTTCTCTTTTTGGTTCACACAGCTCCTGGGGTTCAGCTTTGGATTTGGACCTGATTCTTCATGTAGGTCACCTGAGGGTGTCTGTTCTTCGCTCAGACAGGATGGGGTTAAAGTAGCAGCTGATTTGGGGGCTCTGGCTCACTCAGGCCGGGGGGAGGGAGGGGTACGGATGCGGGGCGAGCCTGCGGTGGCAGAGGCCACTGTGACGTTGCACCAGCCTGAGGCGTGCCGTGCGTTCTCCTGGGAAAGTTGTCCCTGGATCACAGGATCCTGGCAGTGGCGGGCTGCACAGGCTCCCCGGAAGGGGGGTGTGGATAGTGACCTGTGCTCGCACACAGGCGTCTTAGTGGCGACCGCAGCAGCCTTAGCATCTCATGCCCATCTATGGGGTCTGTGCTGATAGCCGCGGCTCGTGCCCGTCTCTGGAGCTCTCGGCAGGTCCAGACTTTTTCCCGGACTCCCTCCCAGCTAGCCACGGTGCACTAGCCCCCTGCAGGCTGTGTTCACGCCGCCAACCCCAGTCCTCTCCCGGCGCTCCGACCGAAGCCAGAGCCTCAGCTCCCAGCCCCGCCCGCCCGGCGGGTGAGCAGACAAGCCTCTCGGGCTGGTGAGTGCCGGTCGGCACAGATCCTCTGTGCGGGAATCTCTCCGCTTTGCGCTCCGCACCTCTGTTGCTGTGCTCTCCTCCGCGGCTCCGAAGCTTTCCCCCTCTGCCACCCGCAGTCTCCGCCCGCGAAGGGGCTTCTAGTGTGTGGAAACCCTTCCTCCTTCACAGCTTCCTCTCACTGGTGCAGATCCCGTCCCTATTCTTTTGTCTCTGTTTATCCTTTTTTCTTTTGCCCTACCCAGGTACGTGGGGAGTTTCTTGCCTTTTGGGAGGTCTGAGGTCTTCTGCCAGCGTTCAGTAGGTGTTCTGTAGGAGTTGTTCCACGTGTAGATGTATTTCTGATGTATGTGTGGGGAGGAAGGCGATCTCCGCGTCTTACTCTTCCACCATCTTGAAGCTCCTCCTGACCACTCCATACATTTTTGAAAGTTGTGGCTGGTTAAATTGTCAGCGGGCCATGAATTATCTAAATGTACAAGCAGGTTAACGGCTTTCTGTAGTTCAATGTTAACTTTAAGATCATTGGTACCTTTGACCCCAAGTTTACTGACTTCTTGATTGTGGCTAAAAGGGAGACTAGGTGTTAGTATCAGACACATTTTGTCTTGAAGGGTACTTTGTAGCATATGAAAAGTCTTATGCTGAAGAAAGTTTATGGCCAAAGTACAACGGTGTCTTTGGCTGTGTTGTCTCAGAAGTGGGCTAGCCAGCAGTTGTGGAGCGCCCTCCAGGCCATAATGATGACTGTGACACCTTCGAATGGGTTAGGATCACTTCATCAGAGCTATGAAGAGACTTACCTGCTAAGGATGTGGAGAAACTGGAACTCAGAAGACAGTGACCAGACAGATGAAACGTTCCTCTCTGATGGTATAGTGTATCCTAATTATAGGAAGTACTGGGGAGGGAAGGGAGAGAGAATAGTCCACAATATTGGTCTTCGAATATTTGGAAGACCTTACATAGGAAAGAAAGCTTATTGGGAGTAGCTGTAAGTGTTAGAGCTTGGACAAGCAGGAGATTTCTCATCTTTCCCCAGAAAGCTGTCCAAAGACTGAATGAACATTTGAGAAGGGAGAAGTGATTTTCTTATTAATAAAACTGTCCAGATATAAATTGTCAACCACTTGGTAGGAATATTGTTAAAGGGATTTAAGGATTCATGTTTCATATAGGGATTTAACTCATTTCAAGGTTCCTTCTTGAAACCTTGAGGTTCTCATGAGTCTATGAAGTAGACCAAAATATGTATAAAAATTAGAAAATAAAACATCAAACCTGCTGCATAAATACTTAGATGTGCATATACTCAGAAACGTGAGTTGATTCCTCCACTTGGAATGGAAGTTGGTAAAGATTCCTGAAAGAACAGTTTTTAAAGACTTCTTTTTTTTTTTAAACAGCTTTATTGTAGTATAATTGCTTTACAATGGTGTGTTATTTTCTGCTGTATAACAAAGTGAATCAGCTATACATATACATATATCCCCATATCTTCTCCCTCTTGCGTCTCCCTCCCACCCTCCCTATCCCACCCCTCTAGGTGGACACAAAGCACGGAGCTGATCTCTCTGTGCTATGCGGCTGCTTCCCACTAGCTATCTATTTTACATTTGGTAGTGTATATATAAGACTCTTCTTTTTTAAAGACTTGGGCAGTGTGTTAGGTTTATAGTTGGAGGTAACAAATACTAACTCTGGGGCTACGCAGAAAAGACATTTATTGAAAGGCTGTCATGTATCTCATCACTGAAAAGGCTGAAGAATGAAGCTTGGAAAACAATCAAGCACAAAGTTAGATAGCGAAAGAAATGCAGCCCAAATCATAGTACAAAAGTCAAATGAGGAAGATACCTTGACACTGACCATACCAGCACTGCACACCAATGCTATCCTGAAAACGATGCTGCTGCTACTGTGGCCGTTGCCCTCCCACAAAATCGGTTCTTCATGGTTTCTGCTGCTTTGTGACACAAGGCCCACCTCTGAGCACCTGATAGAGCTTAAGAATGCTCACACTTGAGCTGTAAGTTATCTGGGAACACAAGGATCTTGTGTTTGCAGTTCCTCTAGTTGGAAGTGGGCTCTGCTTCCCACCAAGAGTCCCACCAAGATAAGGTAGGGAATTCTCAGGACATAGAAGATGTGGGGCAGCCCCCCAAATGACAGACATTCACTGAGAGGGCACTCCAGAGTTTACTCCACTGAATAGTAATAAGTTTTATCACAAAAAAACATTAAACATTTTTGAGCATATTTTTGCTGCAGGATTCCTCAGAGACGTTAACATATGAACATGCATCGTGCTTCTCCAAGAGGGAGATACGGTGTGCGACGTTTGCCGCACATAGTTGAGCAAGGCGTTCTTTTCCATGGTAATTCTTGAGAAGAGTGTTCCTGAGAACATTGACTGGGGAAATGTGAAAGGACTATAGAGATCATGCCCAGAGGATTGCAACAGGCATCGGCAGATGTAATAAGAGATGGAGCCTTTAGAAGGTGGGTCAGGGTGGAGAGTGCCTTGAATTCTACCAGTCTAGTTCAGGTTTGAGTCACTGGATAGTAGCTGAGGTGAGGCTTGAGCCTGAAAGTGCCAGTTAGCCTGAATCAGTACCTTCAAAGGAGGCTCTGGTTGTAGCATACACAAGGGTTGGGAGAGGACAATCAAGAAACAAAACCCAGTGGAAAGGTTTAATCATTATGATTTAGAAGTAGGAATATAGATTAAGAGACTCTTGTATCTGAAAGGAACACTGTGGGTCATTGGTCCTGAGGTCAGCAAGCTACAGCCTGGGAGCCAGATCCTCCCACAGCCTGACCTAAGAATGGTTTTTAAATTTTTAAGTGGTTGGGGGAAAAAATCAAAAGAATAATAATAATATTTCATCACATATGAAAATTATATGAAATTCAAATTTCAGTGTCCATGAATAAGTTGCATTGTTCTCCTTAGTGGGCCTGTATTACAAAGAAATTGTACTCAATTGTGTTATTGTATTTTTAATTACATCACTTAAATGTATGAAATGTTTTCTCTTTTGTTATTGTAAGTACCTACAGAATATTTTCAGTTTTGCCACTTGCCCTGCAAAACCTAAAATATTTACTGTTCTGCTCCTTTAGAGAAAAACTTTGCCAATCTCTGTTCTAGTCCACCGCTTTCACTTTACTGATACTGAAACTGAGGCTCAGAGCAATTTGACTGAGGTCCGAAGCTTCCCAGCGATGGATCTGGGATGGAACCCATGTTCCAGCTCCTGCTCTAGTGCTCTTTCTCCTACAGCTCAGATGCATCAGTCCACATGATGTTCCACGGGAAGCAGTGGTGTGTGTAGATGATGGGAGAGGAAGAGGCAGCATCCACCTCTATCCAGTGCCAAAGTGTAACTGGATTATGATGGTGTTGAATGTGATGGAGAAGCACAGGAAAGGGGGAGGATTTAATAACCTCCCTCAAATCTTAAAAACCACTCCAATTTGCACCTAGGTCTTCCAGTTTCTCCATTTCAGCATTTAATGCAACTCAAAGACTTTAGCCAGAAGGTGAATAATGTAGAAATTCCTTCTGCAGATCATTTATGTAGCAGTGCTCCTTGTTGGTTTTGATATTACCACTTAGATATGGAAGTATTCAGCTTTGCTTCTTGAAATGATTGGATTTTATAGATTCAGGTTGACATGTTCTGAGATAGCATGTGTCAATGGGCAGAAAAATAGGAAATCTGACACTGAAAAGAATTCTGAAATGAGGTCCCAGCCTCAGAGAAACAGTGGAATATTTAATTATCAATGTCAGCCATGAATGTAGGATGAGAACCATCCTTCCTTTGATGTTCTGGGGGCTTCAACACATTTTGTTGAAAGTATTTGGTTGCCAGAAAATTCTAGGATATAGAGTGATAATGTAACCATAGTGAGTTTTTTTTCAGTTTATTTCATAGTTTGTTAAATATATGTAATACAGTTTATTCTATAAAACCATTCTGTTTATATAGTTTATCATCTGATAGTCTGTAAACATTTCTTTTGATTTTTGAGAAGAAATCAGTGGTCCACTGGGGAATTTTTTTCCTTTCTGGCTCATGTATTATATGGTTTAAGAAAGAGCATGCTAAATGAATTCAGTATAAATAAATGCTATCTAGACATTTTTTTTTAATTTATTGGCTCAGGTAAAATTTGTAAGTCGATTTTTCAAGATAAAACTGCTGACTTGAAAGAAAGTCTTGAGTCTCTAACACAGCTCCCCAGCCTCGTGAGTTAAGGCCCTGTGCTTGAGCTGCGTGATGATGCTGGGAGAAAGCCCCTGAGACGGATACTTACCGCTCAGGAAGTGTGCTGCTGACCACAGTCCTTAACTCACTTTTACGACACAACTGAGGGGCCAACCCCAGAGGCTCGCTCTCATTGCCTGGTGAAATCCCTCGCCTGTACTCTGGGGGCTGAGAAGAAGCTAAAATCACAAATTGAGAGAGATGAAAGAAGATGGGTGAGACATGGTAGTGTTGACAGCCAGACAGAAGGAGAATGAGGACAACGGCTTTAGGGTCTTCATTCAGTAGGAAATCAGTACAATCAAACAAGGCACCTGCTGGGGGCCTGGAAGCTGAATGAGGAAGGGAGATTGGGATTCCTTGATGCAGCCCTGGTTAAGGCACTCTTCTTCCTAGCAGCCGTTGTAGACTAATGATTTCTATAATTGTTTCATATTTCTCTCCCCCTTTAGACCGGTGCTTCTCAAATGGGGGCAGTTTTACGCTGTGGAAGACATTAGTCAAGAGACATTTTTAGTCGTCACAACTAGAGAGGGGAGTGGTGCTGGCATCTAGTAGGTAGAGGCCAGGGATGCTGCTAAAACATTCCACAATGCACAGGACAGCCCCACAAAAAGAATTATCCCACCCCAAATGTCAACAATGCCAAGGTTGAGAGACCCGTCTGTCTTGCTCACTACTTTATCCCCAACACCTAGCTGGGAACCTGGCACAAAATGAGGCTCCCAGCAGGCATTCACTGAATACAGGTGAGCCAAGTCTTCCCTCTTCCCAGCCTCTTTGCCTAAGTCACTCCTTTCGCACCAGCAGGTACTCTCAACCCTGAGCACATTGCACAGGACTGATCATTCCCTCTACTTGTACGTCACTGACACTACTTTTGAGCTGCAGACAATCTCTAATCAGAAGGAGGTTACATTTCTTCTGTCTCTCATCTCTCTCATAGCTCTATACTGAAATTGACATATCTATGGTTTTTCATCTGCATTCTTAAGAAGGAGTGAAATAAAAGGGTAGATATTTTCCTTTGCTTATACCTAGTATTTTGGTGTAGAATGATGAGCTATAATGCATGGCTGACTTAGCAACAGTGATCATTAGATTTATTTTCAAGGATAGCCATCACTGAGAGTATATGTGGGTGATGGAGGAGAAGGCAATTTCCAACATAATGAGCATTTTTGAATGCAATCTGACCAATTTTTTATGCTGTATAGGGAATGTTTATCCTTTGGAAGAGACAGTTCTGGAAGGCCCCGGAAGTTCCAGCAGAGAACTGGCTCCGTGGGGCTACACTAGCCCATCAGAGGAACAGATTGAAATGTGCAGCGCCCCTTTCATCCCTGTTTCTAACAAAGCCGCTTCTGGAACAAAGGAGCCTACATTGTTTCATAGTTGCAAAGATGCCTGGTCCAGGCCTGTATAAATATGGGGAACGTTACAGGGTGGGGTGCATGCAATCCACCTCTTCCTGGAGCGCGCTTGCCCCTCAGTGGCAGGATGAGAGCTGAGGACATTGAGTGTGCTCAGCCCTTCTCTGGGTGTCTTTCCCCAATAAACCCTATTTCCTATACATACTGTGGCTCCATTAGAAACTCCAGTGCAACCTTCCCACCAAATAGGGGAGCAGTTCAGTTGAGCAGTTGTAGGAGTTGACCTAATTGCAGGCTCTTCATCGTATTTTAAATGATTTCTCTGTGTCGTATGACTTAATCGAAACTCTCAGAGAGCAGGAAGAAGAGTAGATACTCGTGAGTGTGTATGTAGAGGGGAGTGAAATGTGCATGTATAGATTGTCATATCTTGCATGGATTGTATATCTATAGATTGTGTATCTATATCTATTGTATATCTATAGATTGTATATCTATATCTATAGATTGTCATATCCTGTATAGATTGTCTGTCATATCTTCTTGTCTCTACTCCTGTCAGCTTTTTTTTTTTTAACAGAATAAAGTTTTCAGTCTCTACTGTGAAACCCTAAAAAATAGCCTTGTGTCTGTTGTCGGGATGTTTTTGAGAGTATAGCTCATTATCCCACACAGTAAACTCGTTATGAGGACTCTTGAGATCCCTGATTTCTGACTAGGACTCAAGAATAATTACACTTCTCCTCAGTCACTGTTTTGTTTTGTTTTTTTTAGATGTTGGGGGTAGGAGTTTATTAAATAATTTATTTATTTTTGCTGTGTTGGGTCTTCGTTTCTGTGCGAGGGCTTTCTCTAGTTGCGGCAAGCGGGGGCCACTCTTCGTCGCGGTGCGCAGGCCACTCACTATCGCGGCCTCTCTTGTTGCGGAGCACAGGCTCCAGACGCGCAGGCTCAATAGTTGTGGCTCACGGGCCCAGTTGCTCCGCGGCATGTGGGATCCTCCCGTACCAGGGCTTGAACCCGTGTTCCCTGCATTGGCAGGCAGATTCTCAACCACTGCACCACCAGGGAAGCCCACTGATTTGTTTTTTATCTCAGGGACAATGAGTATGTAACCGATTAGGTTTCCTTTGAGAATTGAGAGTTGCTTGTTAGAATGTTCAGAGCCAAATCTGTTGCCCACGCATATGCAGCAGGGGTTTATAGAAGTTCAAGGTAGCCTCAATCCTGACTCCATGTCAGGATGTCCGTATTTTTCCTTTATCTTTCCCATCTACTTCAAGTGTATCATCATTATTATATGTACCTCTGTAAAATGTCTAGAAATGTTTTTGGGAAAAGGTAGGGGTATAGATAAATAGATGTATTATGGTAGGCCATCAAAAAACAGTTTTACTGGCTTCTTTTTTTCCCTTTCCAGATTGAGATGCTACCAGATGGGCTGTTTCAGTGCAAAAAGCTGCAGTGTTTACTTTTGGGGAAAAATAGCCTGATGAGCTTGTCCCCTCACGTGGGTGAGCTGTCGAACCTTACTCATCTGGAGCTCATTGGTAATTACCTGGAAACACTTCCTCCTGAACTGGAAGGATGTCAGTCCCTCAAACGGAGCTGTCTGATTGTTGAGGAGAATTTGCTCAATACTCTTCCTCCCCCTGTAACAGAACGTTTGCAGACATGCTTAGATAAATGTTGACCTAAAGAGGAAAATAATTTTTAAAAGTACACTCCAGGGCTTTATCTGAGAACTCAATTTACCTAAGTTATAAAGATGAACAATGGATAATTATGACTAACTATAACCAAATGTCTTATTAAAGCAACTCAGTGTCTATCCCTAAATTAAACAGGTAAAAAGTATTAACACTGAACTAAAGTTTTGTGAATAATTGATCTTTAACTTATGGAAATATAAGAAGTACGCTTGGAGGGTGGAATGGGGACAAGAAATTATTGAATCTCTACATTGCAGTTTGTATCTTTTGAAGATTAGGTATTACTTATTTGCATACTTGTTTTAACTGACTTCCTGTTTTGATATTTATCACCTAGACCATAAACTCATCAACATAAATTCCCTTGATGTGTACACTGAGCACTGTCTTTGATTTATGGTCTTAAATATTTTTAGGCAGGGTACATTGTGCTAGGCAGAATTCCTTCTGGCTTAATTTTTACTTCCTGTCCCAGCTTGTTTTGAGTCTTCCTCCATCTGATTTTCTCTTAACAACAATGATGAACCCTGAGAAAGTGCCTGCCTTTGGCCTTTGCATAGAACAGGAGCAGGGTACTTAGGACATGTCACCCTCGGGGCATCCTAAAAATTAATGTATACTCAAATTTTTTCTTGTATATCATCAAAGCCTTTTTTATTTGCTAATCATTTTTATATTAAATGTAAACATACAAATATTTTTATTGTATAATCTTGGATTCAAAATCTGTGAGAATAATTTTTGTAAGGTACAGAGAAACACATCCTTTTCTTTAAGAATTTACTATTAATATACTTGGTTTTGGCTGCGTATGATTCTCATATTTGTGCACATTCTGTTCCAAAATGTTTTTGTACTCTGCAACTAATTACTTTTGGATAACAAAAGCCTTGTGTTTCATGCCCTAAAATATTTGGGGGGTTTCCTTTGTAAGAGGATGGCCACATCATCTACCTCTCTCTTCCCTAGTGCTGTGCTATTGTACGGGTACAATTCTTAATTACTTCAAAAACTGTGATGGAGGGGAGAGGTGCAGATTTGAATCTTTAAAACTGATTTTAAAGCATTCTGTAGAAATTAAGTAAGAGTTAAGCAAAATACTTTCTTCTCCATCTGCATGATCTCTAGATAGGATTATAATGTAAAACACTCAGCTTAAAATTCAGCGCTTAAAATGAGTTCTCAGAGCTCACAAAGAAATAGATCTGGTTAACTGAAATTCATCTCATGCCTTTGTCTAACTTTTCTGGAATACATTTTGCTCTTTTTTATAAAGAGCTTTGTGTTTGGCTTTTTATTATCATACATATTGTAAAATGAATAAAATCGACTGACTCGTTTTGGGGAAACGTACATTTTCAATGTGTTTTTCTCTAATGGGTCTAGGCATTGTGATGCTGTCTCATTTTGGATGTAACTATGAAGTAATCTATTAACTGCACCTAGACAAAACTGGAAAACACTATGGGTAAAGAGTACTGTAAACATGGAATTGTGTTGTATGGTATGTTTTTTCTTGCTTTGTCCCTTCCAGAAAGATGAAAGTCTAAATGATGGCAAAATGTAGCTTCCCTCACCTGCCACACACCCCTGGACTAACATTCAGAGAAAAGAGTTGTTCACATCAAATGAAATTTGAGTAATAGCTATAAAAAATAGAAAACACCAAAGGCTGCCTAAAACATTATTGTTTATTCTGAATGACAAAGAACAGTGTAAAAATGCAATTCTTACCAAAACTTGCCTTTAGTCAGAACATTCAAGTTCTCAGGGAGCCAGGCATAACTGATGAAACTTTCTTGTAGGATTTCAGAAAACAGGTTCTGACCATATCTAGGGTTTTATGTTATTTTCAATCTTTTGAATGTTGAGTTCTTTGTCATTTTAATGTTTCACATCTCTGTTGCACAATAGAATTGTCATGTGTACCGATTCCAGTGTTGGATAGGATTATCTTACGTTTGGAACATGAATATGATACATGGAAATATGTTTAAATGTTTTGGGCCATATAATTAGCCATAATGTGTATGAAAGATCTTACCCCCTTCTATAAGGAAGAATTTTTAAAACAAATTTCAGATTTGCTACTATTCCCCTGACAAACTACAACTCCTCCCGGCTAGTCACCAGTTCTGTTCACCTGCAGAAGTCACTAGCCAAACCTTCCTTATCACCCTTCTAAATTTCTGGAAGCAAGTTACTATCAGGATCAATAATGAGTTTTGTAAGCTTCTTTCCAAACACTAGGGTTTGGTTACTAATGCAAACTCTGTTGTTCTTCATGCCATAGTTTTTAGGTTTACTTTTTTATTTCAATCCTACACTCCAGTGTTTAGGTAACTTTTGAAATGATGCAGCACTGAGGCCATGAACTCTGAGACCACCACTTAACACACAAAATTGTGATGTTTGATGCCACCTTTACTGCAGTGTTGGAGCAGATATTCAATTTGGAAGAGGATTTTAAATGAAGAAAATTAAGTTTATTCAATTATAATTTTAAGACTTTAGTTGATTTCCAAGAATGTGTAGTGCATTTTCCAAAAAATAAATATGGATGTTATTCAGAACAAAGTTGAAGGCTTATGCTAGCATTGGTTCATTTTATTTACATACACACACACAGATACACAATGATGAGCTTGCACACACACACAGACACACACACGCCCCATGTATACAAAATGTAATTTATTAGTTTTGGATATGTTTAATATTTCTCCAAAGTTGTAAGAGGTTGTAGGTTAATGCTAGGATATTAATTCTTTTTTATTCCTTACTTGTAATCATGGAGTATTCTGTTCTCTTAGTTGTAATGTTAAAACTAAATGCTCAAACTTGGTCAGCGACCTAAGTGGTTTTGAGCATTCCTTGTAAGGTGTGGTGTTCCTTCACTAACATACATCAGGGTATATCTGTGTGGCACATAGATACAGTGTTTTCATTCTTCATCCTCAGTCTTCATTGTTCCTCTGATATCACCATGTTTCACTGTCACTTAGCAAATGTTTGTGTTAAACAGGGTAAATAGAGATCCTCAAGGTCTCATTGTTGTGGCATAGCTCCAATGTGTGTGCTGTGGTGAGCTGCAGTGAGTTATCTGCATAACATTATTGTTTGATAGTGAAAATATTTGTTTCTGTTCTTCAGTGTCTCATGATTCAAATTTTGTATGTTGAATTAAAGTATTGCATAATATTGATGGGTTCAGAAACCATTAAAATAATCAAACAATTATTCTGTGGACTTATAGCTTTATTTCCTTGTATTTTCAAGCAAATGCTCTTTCCATCGTCACTTTCTCTTAGCATTGTCCCATCCACATAAGGTATTTTGTTTTCCCTCTCCACTCACCCATCTCCTTAAATTTATATAGTAACAAAATATATTTGTGCTAGAGAACTTGCGATACTACTTGAGCGTGTATTTATTTGGGGGGAAGCCAGAGCCTGTAATTATGCCTAATTGAATAGTTCTCCTTGACCCATCCCTGCAGTGTTTAGAGCTGATCCAATGATCCCTCATCTGTACCAGCAGCATGAGCATATAACTGTAAATCCACTTTGTTTTCAGGAACTGTATATTGCATCAGAATCTGTGTTTATTTCTTTCTGGAAACAAGAGGAAGGCTGGTGGGAGAGGGGAGGAGTTATTTTGCATCCTGGTTTGAATTATGAAGACATTATATACATGAAATGGCCTAAACTAGTAACTGTTGCAAAATGCCCTGGATATAATTATTTCTTATCTTCAGCTGGATATGAAAGCTGAAGCAGTGAAAAAACTGCAGTCCTATTTAATTGGTTTCTTCCTGTTTTTGGTCCATCACTTCTACATCCACTGGGAACTATCTACTAAGTACCTTTGGTAATGGACTACATTCTCTTCAACTTTTTTTTTTTATATGAACAATTTCATCAACCCTAAAGCATTAACATAGAACATATGAACCAAAGTACTGAGTCGAGCTGGCTTCTGGTTGAAATTAATTCATATTTAAATTTTGCATTTGTCTTGTATAGAACACTGCTGCTGAGAAAAAACAATTAGGAATGCCTCCTGCATGTTATATATTATCTCTAACAGAGACGGTGCAATTTAAAAAATACAAAGGGGCATGGAATTAGAATGCATGTGTTTGTGTATATATGTGTTGTATATAAACCTAAATATTTATGCTTAAATATTTTAAAACTCTTCAAATGTTTCACTCTCAGCAAAATAATGGGCCAATCCTGAGTAGAGACATTTTCTTTGATTAGCTTCACAGTGAAGGCTAGCATTTGTTTTTTTGTCTTTGCCACATGTTCTGAAACATGTACATAATTGGTTTTCGCTTCTGATAATGGATTACTAGAAAATGTGAGATTGTTTTGAGTTGAATGATTTTGGCCCTCAGGTTTACCATGTAAATCTGCATTTTGGTGGTAAATCCCTCTGCCTGAGATTCAGTAGGTTTTGGTAAACTTTACTGTTTTTAAAATAACTTTTGTGTAAAATAAAGATTCAATTTTTATAGTAAATGGCAAATAAAAACAGATTCAGTGTTGGAAGAAGTCGACTGGACTAATTTTACCTGTATACACGTATCAGTGCCCAAGTTTCCAGAAGTGATTCCCTCCCCTTCTCAGGGTTTCCTGTGCAGTTGTACTGTTATATTGTTCACCAAATGATGGAGTTTAGATTTACATACGAATCTCATAACAGTAGTAGGAGTTTTCAATGTACACTACAATGGCCACAAATTATCGAGTCCCTGAAAACTGTTGAATTGATCCTAGAATGCACTGTGGGGGAGCGTTGAGGGTGTGGAATCTGTCACTCCTAATAAGTCCATCTGTCGAATAGTGTTCATCCTTGGGGACTGATGTTCACAAACCAACCCATCTCTTTCCCTCTCTTCCTGGCTCCTGTTTCTCTATCTACTGTTAGTTTCGCACTAACATTGAATAGTGGACCAGGTAAATAAAAAGTAAAAAACTACAAGACAAGAAATGTTGTGAAGGTTTAGTAAAGGGAGAAAACACTCGAATTATCGAGTAAATTAGGCACCTAATAGTTTGAACTTTTGGATAGAAGACTCTCTCAACCACATACACAGTTTCGGAAACACATTAGAAAGCAGATAGTAAGAACTTTTCTCTGCTGGAGGACAGAACTCGTTATAGACTGAACCAGATGATGAAGGAAACCAGATGGTCCTATTCTTCCCAGGAAATGCATACCTCAGGCAAGGCTTTCCCTCACCCTAAATGCCTCAGGAATGGGAATATGTTGAGGGAACGAAGCCAGTGCCTGACCTAAGGCGTCACTGCAAGGTGCTTTGGGCGCTGGGTCCTGTCTAACAGGCCACGGGGCAGTCACCTGCCCCCACGAGCATGGGGACAAGGGTGGCTCCACGTTGTTCAGCACTCGCCTCCACTTTCCAAAATCACTCTTCAAACATGCGGTGAAGGGGGCCTGGCTGTGCAGACAGAGGCTGTGTCGGTACTGTTGAGGCCACCGTTTGATGCTCTGGAGATGCAGCTCGTGTTTGAGTTTCTGACATGAGTGGATTCTCTGAAATCCAGGTTCCTAGCTTGTTTTCTGTGTCCCTCTCATCTCCGAGGTCAGAGGAAAGCAGTTTATCCAAAAGCGCAAAGCCAGACCTTGAACTCAGCCCCATATTTACAGAGGAATATGTATCTACTATGCCAACGAAGGATCAGAAAAAAGTCATTTTTCAACATGCGAAAAATGCAGTCATTTTTCGACTTGGAAAATACAAGTCTCTCTTCACCCTGTGTTGTCTCATCATGATTTAGACAAGAGTTCTAAGTCTTGCCTCCTAAATACCAATGATTCTATAGAACTGCCTGTGTGCTGCTGAGAAGCTTTTCAAATTATTTCTTGTAACAAATACCTTAAATTTTGTTTGCCTTTTTACACAGGCCTGTTGTTTATTCATTTAGGGCTCAGGCACAACGTTTTTTACTCTCTGCCTCCCTCTGCCGCTGAGATGAGAAGAAATCAAATAGAAGTTCGCCTGGTTCCTATTTCCTCCCCTTTTATTCAGTTTGTCCTTGCCCTGCCTTTATAAAATGCAGCCCCCAGCCCCCGCAAGGTAAGATCTTGAGAATTCAGTGGCCCTCACTGAATCTCAGTGACTCCATCTCAAATGAGATGCACTTAGAAAACCCCATGCAGTGCCCGGCACCAGGACCAGACCAGACATGCAGGTGCCCTGGGCAGGTAACAATTTGTCACCCCTTTAAACATGCTTTGAATATTCATTCAATATGTACTTGGTAGAGATGCGGGAAGCTGCTTTTCTATTAGTAAAAATCATGAACCTTTATGTCAGCTGTCTATATCCTTCTCCAAAAGCAAAACTCTCACAAGAGTAAGGTAGAGCTTAAAGATGATTGAGCAGAGAGACAGGTGGAGGTAGGGGGTCCTCATAGCATTTCTGTCAAACACTCCCAGTAGACAGTCTCATTTCCCAGGCCTCATGAGCAGGCCTCTCAGCTGCTGGGTCTCCCCTCTCTTTTTCCCCCTCAGAGCGTCCTACTCTTTTGGCCCTTCCCAGATCTGAGGCCCTACACCCTCCAGTCTCTCTCTCTGACTGGGCTGTTTAGCATTGTCCTAACCACATATTCCAAGCCTACACAAATCACCCTTTACTAAATCCCAACTTTGAGAGTATTAAATGCCCATCATATCAAGGGAGATGTTTTAGTTTGTACTCATCAAAATAGATGTCTTTCAAGGGGACTGCCCTGGCAGTCCAGTCGTTAAGACTTCACCTTCCAGTGCAGGGGGTGCTTCCAGTGCAGGGGGTACGGGTTCGATCCCTGGTCAGGGAGCTAAGATCCCACACGCCTCGTGGCCAAAAAACCAAAACATAAAACAGAAGCAATACTGTAACAGATTCAATAAAGACTTTTAAAAAGTGGTCCACATCAAAAAATATCTTAAAAAAAATAAAAACTAAATGTCTTACAAATCACAGTGTCCAGGGGAATGTGATTGTCAGCTGGCGAGGTGTGCTTGCAACCTTAGGACCTGAGGCAATGGGATTCTAGTAGGGAAAGGATGGTTTCTCAGTTACCTCAGGTTGTGGTAACTTTATCAGAAGAGGAATAATCGATTTGGACCATTGCATATAACATGCTGAATAAAGTCAGAATGTATTTGGAAAAATAAATGTCTTTCAGTTATCAAGATTCTCCCTTCAAGGTGGTTTCCTGTCACAATTTTCAAATTCCAAATAACAGACTTATTCACTATGCTGAATGGAAGTAGGACCAATTTGCATTCCTTAGGCTGGTAACCTAATGAATGGCATGTGAAAACCCGCATTAACTGGTCCTGACCTATTACCACTTATTCCGATAATATTTGGTGCTCCTTGTAAATTAGTACCCAGGCAAATGTTTAAACACTGCGGGGGACCACCTATGTGAAGAGAGTTTCCTTCTAGTCTTTCCTTGAACTGGATTAGGATTCACATCCTTGTCTTATTGCCTCTATAGTATTTCATAAAGAAACTACTCAGATCATTATGAGGAGAAAAGAGCCATTCTGTCACTCTTTTCGTAATAGTCTGAACCAGTCTCAGGCAACTGCTCTGTGAAAAGGGAAATCCTGAAGAAGTAGCCAAGTGAAGGAGCATTGATTCAGTCTGCATTAAGAGGCCTGAGGGAAATTTGCTGGACCTGTGATACCTGGGCAGAACAATACATCATAAGCCTCATTAATGGCTTCAAACTGAGGAAAGATAAAAATCTAATCATTTCATCCCTGCTGCTTCAGCTTGGAGTCTGTCACCTCGGGAGAAACGTCATATCGGGGGAAATCCATTACAACAGCAACATTATTTACCTCCTGCTACGGGCCAGGTGCTCCCCCAGGTTATTCATGCGTGCTGTCTCAATCCATCCAACAAGGTTTTATTTGGTGTGTTATTCCCATTTTACAGATGAGAAAACAAATGAAAAAATAACTTTCTCAGGCTTCCCTGGTGGTGTAGTGGTTGAAAGTGCGCCTGCAGATGCGGGGGACACGGGTTCATGCCCCGGTCCGGGAGGATCCCACGTGCCGCGGAGCGGCTGGGCCCGTGAGCCATGGCTGCTGAGCCTGAGCGTCTGGTCCGGCGGAGCCTGTGCTCCACAGCGGGAGAGGCCGCAACAGTGAGAGGCCCACGTAACGCAAAAAAAAAAAAATTAAAATAATTAAAAAAAAATAACTTTCTCAACATCTCATGACTGTTCAGAGAGGAATCCTGTTTAACCTACAGGTCTGCAAAGCCGTTTCTTCGGAGGTTTAGGTAAACAGCACCCAAGATTAGCACTTTACCCCCTCTCACCCACCTGGGTGTTTGAAGGCTCACAGATCATGCTCTGGTTTTCAGAGCTCACTGATCTCCTATCACCTTTACGCCCAGCGCTTCCTCCTATTCCATATCTATCCTAGTTTGCCTTCTCCTGAGCCAAAGAGTCACCTCCTATCCTTTTTATTTTCCCCCTTCATCTCCTAATGTAATTCTAGAATTGTGGGACTTTCCAATTGGAAGAAACCATGGAGACTTTTTCCGAAGAGGAAAGCCTAAATGGCTTGTCCGAGATCACAAACCCACTGTCTGAGGGAGGTGGTACCTAAGTCTGCATGTCCCCCTGTTTAGTGCTCTTTCCACTCTCTGGTCTGGCTCTCAGGAGCACGGATAGTCTATAAGCAAAGCCTAGTGGAAGAGCCCAGGCCTTCTCCCTAACTGCAGGTCCTGTGCCTTCTCTAACAAGGTGCATTCATTTTAGTTACGTCCTGCATCCTGATAATAACCCTTCCTGTGCCCATGCAGTACTGGGCTCAAAGCAAGTGAGGCTTCTTTCCCCATTTCACTTGTAAGAAAACTAGACTCTGAAAGGAACCATCGGTAGTTACCATTACTGAGAACTACAAAAGCATTTGTCATAGTAACAATCACGAATGTTTAAAATGCTCCATTTTATAGAAAAAAGAAATTGGTCCAGGATGGTTAAATGACATATTGGGTTATATGTTAGATTATATAGCTAGGATGTGGCAGACCCAGGTTTGAACTGGAGACCCTGTACCACCAAGTTTCTGCTTTTTGTATAGTGTACGCTCCCAAGGTCATATGACAAGCAAATGATGGTGGCGTGAGAACAGCCTAGGGTTTCCACATCTAATGCAGTATTCTGCCCTTTAGACTGTGCAAGGCATTCTGGGAAAAGATTGATATGCATGCAGATACATACATATACACAAACACACAGTTTTAAACACCCTTTAGTATAAATATAACAATTTCATCCAAAGGACTAATGTAATTTTAAACTTCATGGTTATTTTTGAAGCAGCAGAGTTTTTATTTCAATGTCCTAACCTAAACTATGAGCACATGTGCTCTCATTAGAAGAACAGAGTGCCATTCTGAACTTCAGACCCTGTGGGAGACGATGGATGAAGAAGGTACAAATGGGGCTCCCAGTCGGTTTGGGTTTTATGCAGAATTGCAGTTCTCGTTTAACTCCCTGAGAGTCTTGATCTATTATAGGGAGAGGCTGGCAGACATTTTAGACTTGCAAAATGACTACCAATCACAGTTCAGGCTGAATTGGTTCTAAATTCGTTCTGCTGATGTAGACGTTTGGAGAGTGAGGAGGAGGGACGGGTGATGCTGTCCTTATTGAATTCCTCCTGTGCTACAGATAAGAAGCTGTGCTCCTCACCCTAAGCAGATGGTGTGTCCCTCCCTGGCTCTGCCTATTAGCTGAACACACACTGCTAAGCATGGAGAAAGCCTCACCTCAAGCTCTAAGAACCCACTCCCTGAAGCACTGGTTCACTTGGCATTTCCCCTTGGTTTTTACAGAATGCCTGCCCTTCAAGACAAGGGGCATGTCAGACCCACTGTGAGCTGCCCAGATCAGCCGCCTCCAAGGCCCTTCACACAGTGGGACTGCAGCTCTCACATGACACTCCACCCCTTCACCAAGCTTGTCTCAGGAAGAAAAGATGACTTACCAAGTGACTTTGCACCATTACATTAGCTGCTTTTTATATTCTTCTAGAAGATGAAAGAAACTGGCCCGCCTCCCTTTTTCTTTCTGGTGGTGAGTCTAACTCCTCCAGCTTAGAAAAGACCGCCCACAGAAAATTATTTTTGTAAGACTGGAAATGAGCCAGATGGCTGGGGTGCTGCCTCAGATAATCAGCAGAGGCCCCAGCTGAGCTCCTGACCGGAGGGGCTGCAGGAAATCAGCTTCTCGGGGTGAGCTGTGGCTCGGGAGTTTGGAGATGCTGATGATGCCAGAGGCCAGCTCATAATGGGAGAGAATATGGGGTCCTTGTGACTTCTAGGATTTGGCATTGGCCCTTGCTGCTGCCGTTTCCAGTGTGATCTGAAGACGCCAGTGTGCTCAGGGTCCCCGTCTAACAGAGGCTAATGAGAGGATGAGCTTAGGTGTTCCCTGGTGTGCCTTCCAACTCCAGTATTCGGATCTATATAAGATGCTCAGTGAGTGGGAAGTGTTGATGAGGGTTAATAATGAGTAATTTTCTTAAGAGCTTGAGCATGTCCTACATTTATTTTTTAGCTTTGTAAATGACTCAGTTTTATGACATATGAACAAGTCTTTTATTAGCTGAAGAACTTAAAGCATAATAGCCAGTGAAGGAGGATGGGATGGTTTTCAAGTGTTGCTCTGCCAAGCACCCCACCAGGAGAGCCAGGTGTGCGGTGAAGAGGAGCCACGTAGGGCAGGGCAGATAGGAGCATTCCCAGGAGGGCCTTCATCAACTCTGGCTACATTTCCCTTACTAGGAGAAACGGCCTCAGGTTGCACAGGTACAAAGGTGACCTGGGAGGTTCTCTTGGGCTTTAACACCAAAGTGTGAAATCTGAGGCTGATCTGGGACCAACAGATGCCTCCAAGTTTTCAGTTTTGGGTTTCTGTTTCATGGGACTCTGGGCCTAAGTGTTTGGTCAGCTAATAGGTTCCCAGTTGGAGAGACACACCTCCAGGCTTGGGTGTACTGAGAGATGTCAGCTCCTCCCTGAATTTAGGGTAAAGCCCCAATTGGGTACCAGCTCAAGGGCAGACTGTGTGCCCATCAGGCACCAGACCCATGGTGGGCTGTCCTGGAGCTGTGTGCTGTGTACCTGTTCTGTGCTCTGGCGCCCAGCTCAGGACTTCTCCAGGCTTCGACCTGGCTCTGCTGTGTCTAGAAGAAGAGGAGAAAGCAAGTCCATTGTCTTAGAGCTGGGCTGTCAGCCAGCTGCCAGGAAGGCTCTCAGCTGCATCCTGGGCTGGTGTCTCATCTCTACCAGTAAGATTTGGGTAACCTTATCTCTCTGAGCTTCAGTTTCCTCATCTGTAAAATGTAGACCCTATTCTACAAATATTTAGTGTCTGCTCCTAACCAGGGCCTGCCTTAGGTATTGAGGATACAGTGGGATCAATGGGAACAAGACAAACAGGGTCCCACCATCATGGAAACAAACCTCTCGGTCTCAGGAGTATCCCAGGAAATTATGTACATGCTTAGCATTTTGTCTGATCCCCAGTGGGTGCTCACTTCGTGTTAGCTCTAATGAGTTTTCCTCCAAAGGTGGTAAAAAATCTTTTAAAATACGCTCTTTTCCACCTTGCTCTTTACACATGTATTTCTTACTGCCTGGAAGGCTCTTCCATGCTCCATTTGTCGCACTAACTCGGGTTCACCCACTTCTCCAGTTAAATGCTCACTTCCTCACGGTAGCACCTGCCTGACCAGATTTACATTCCCCCATTGTGCGTTCTCATGGCAACTGGCACTCTACTTTGAGACAGTATTACCTTGGTAATACTAGATACCATTACCTTGGTAACTACTACTTGTTTAACATCTGTGTTCCTGACTAGACTGTAAACCTGGTGTAGACAGCGTCCATGGCTACCTGAGCCTCAGCACAGGGCTTTGAGGTTCTCTGTGAATGTCTGACCATCCTACTGGCTGACATGTGTGAAGGGCGTGTTCTCCTCCAAATGAGAAAAGTACACCAGACCAGGACAAGAAGAATCTGACCCATCAGGAGCACATGGGCCCTTTCTTTCCTCCCTTTCTTCTCTCTTCTAATATGAAGAGGAGGGGCAACCAAGAGATGGCTGAGAAAACCATGCCCTGGGAAGCATCCTAATCTCCGGGGGAACAAACAGGTGAACAAGTTACGGTGCAAAGGAAGGCATGTTGGGTTTCCCATTGGTAAGAAGCATTTATCCGCCAGCACTGAGGGCACTGCTGAGAACAGGGCAGTCAGAATCTTCTTTGAGAAGTCAAGTCACACTCTTTTTTTTTTTTTTTTTTTTTGACATGAAAGTGTTTTACTGTACCAGGAGTTCACAAATCTGTGGACAGCACACCCCAGTGAGGATTCCACATCATTGGGGAGGGCAGATGCAGTGGTGCTCAGCACCTGGACAGAGACACAGACAGAGCCCTTGGACCCACTGTTCACACAGCTTCACATGGGGAAGGGTAGGGGGAGAAGGAACAGGCAGGGTCGGGTGTAGCCCAGCTGTGGGTTTTGGAGAAAGATTGCATAGCTCGTTAAACCTTGTCCTTTTTTTTTTTTTTTTTCACTTTGCCCTGGGCAACCAGGGTGCCTGGCCAGCACTTGGACAAGTCAGCACCCCTGCCCTGTTAGGGGTTCTGTCTTCCCCTCCCAGTAGGGCCATTTCTGATGGGGAGAGGACCAGGGTGGGGGGAAGCTTGGGGGGGGATAGAGGGAAGGCCTGTGGACAGACCACAGGGGGACAGGGAAAGGCCCTGCTCCTCACATATCCCCCCCTCCCTGGTTAAGTCACACTCTTGTCTGTTCTCTCACTGCCAGGCAGCGCGATTAAAAGAAGTCTTGGGGCTTCCCTGGTGGCGCGGTGGTTGGGAGTCCGTCTGCCGATGCAGGAGACACGAGTTCGTGCCCCGGTCTGGGAAGATCCCACATGCTGCAGAGCGGATGGGCAGTGAGCCATGGCCGCTGAGCCTGCGCATCCGGAGCCTGTGCTCCGCAGCGGGAGAGGCCACAACAGTGAGAGGCCCGCCTACCGCAAAAAAAAAAAAAAAACACGAAGTCTTGCCTCTTGTAACTGTAGAGAGAAGAAGGTTGAGAAAATGAAATCCAAGGCCACATGACGGGAATGACGTCAGCATCAGAGATGTAACTGTGTTGACCCTTTACTCTGTAGCCCAGTATGGAAGAAGCCCCCCATCCCCACTTAAGTACCTTGAGAAAGAGGCAGTCATTTACATGTGACTCACTGGAAATATTAATGTTCTTGCCCTTTGGTGCACTGTGGGATTTAACAAAGCAGCCATGTGACCTGACCCCAGTGGTTTGCTTTTGGCCAGATTCCAAATCCTCGGGGCAGTGCTGGACTTCCCATGTGCATTCCTACAGGCCCAGCGCAGGGAACGGCGTGGCAGTCCTCTGTGCCAGGCCTTTCCAAACCTCCATGCCTTTGCCCATGCTGCTCTCTAAATCAGAGGTCCCTTCCTTCAGTATAAATTTGGAAGACTGTCTATCATCTATCTATCTACCTACCTACCTACCTATCTACCTGTCAAACTTCCATTCATTCTTTAAGACTAAGACAAAATATTTTGTCTCTGACCACCTTCCTTCCCCCAAGCTGAAGTTCAGTGCTTTTATTCCTGAACTTTATAATAACGTAGTGAAGTTATTTATAGATTTCTTCCTCAGTAAATTGACAACAGAAACCAAATCTTGTTCGTCTTTGTATCCCCTTCAACTAGTACAGCGCCTAGCACATTGTAGGTACAGAATGAATGAAAAGCAGAAAGCCAGGCATTGGCAAACCTCATCCCAGGGCCAGTGGGTCAGCCAGAAAGCTTAAGGACAAGTGTATGTGCCAGAAACTGCTAGTGGGTACTTCTGTGGACAGACTGTGAAAGAATAAGTTGTCGGAGGCTTGTGGGCAAGCTTGAGGAAGTTTCAATAGAACTTGGGGTACATGATTTGAGGGTATAATGGGTATGATGAGGTTATAGCATAAAAATCTTATGTTCATTCTACAGATGAGAGAACTGAGGCTTTGTTAAATGTTTCACAAAAACACACACAGTTAGTAAACAAAAAAATCTGGTTTAGAATCCAGATCTGATTTCAGAGTTTGTGTTCTTAGATACTATGCAAAAACTCAACCAAGGCTACAACCACAACCTGGACCTAGTGTCCTTGAGGTCTTCAGGGAACATTCCCCCAGCTTGTTAAGTGACTCCAGAATGTCACTAACCCTGACTAGGCCCACTTCGGTTTCCTCTTCGGTAAAATGAGGAGCATTGAGCTAGGTGACTGTTAAGGCCAATTTTAGTCTCTGAAATGTCATGATTCTCTGTGGAATACAAATGGACTTCCTACCCTGGAAATCAGCATGGTCAAAATGTAAGTGCAGGGCTTCCCTGGTGGCGCAGTGGTTGAGAATCTGCCTACCAATGCAGGGGACACTGGTTCGAGCTCTGGTCAGGGAAGATCCCACATGCCGCGGAGCAACTAGGCCCGTGAGCCACAACTACTGAGCCTGCGCGTCTGGAGCCTGTGCTCTGCAATGAGAGGCCACGACGGTGAGAGGCCCGCGCACCGCGATGAAGAGTGGCCCCCCACTCGCCGCAACTAGAGAAAGCCCTCACACAGAAACGAAGACCCAACACAGCAAAAATAAATAAATTAATTAAATTAAATAAAAATTTAAAAAAACCCATAAGTGCACTCATTTATTGGCCCTGAAAGACTTTCACAGTTTGCAATCGTGACTCCAAAACACAACAAAGGCTATAACATATTACCCTAAGTATTATCTTAAAGGTTTAATTATTCTTCCCGAGTGGGCATTTAAAATATGCCCAGGCACTGAAGTATGACTCTTGAATTCACAGAAAGCATCCATTTCCATGAATAGTCATACTTAACTCACAGCAAAGTTTTCACTCACTCTCCACGGCTTAGGGCCTTTATTCTACCTGTAATTCTGTATCATACTGAAAGAAAGTTCAGCATCACACTACCCGGACCTGCGGCACCCCGCCCCATCACATAAGTCTCCATCAGACATACGTGCACTTCTCTGCCTTCAGGCTGAATTTTAGGGTAGAGCGCCTCTGAAAATGTCTGCGTGGTTCAGAATGAACTCTGAAATGAAAAGTTCCCACCCAAACCACTGAATAACATTGTGTTGTTGTTTTCATCAAATCTATGCCGTCGCTCCTTTGATTTGGCTTTCATTTGGAATGATCTGTCCGATGCCATTTTTTCTGAAACATTCAGAACAAGATACAATCTCATTATGGTCAGCTACATAGAGTGGACCTTTCAGAGCATAAAGAAACATCTGTCCTCCATCTGTGGTGTCTAAAAAATAGGACTTTCAATAGAGTACATTGTAGGACTCTAATGTTTTTAAAGGGCAAGAAATCCATTTTTGACTAAAATCTCCATAAATATGTCTAACAGAATATTTTCATCTTACATACTGTTTTTCAAAGAGCATTTCAAAGGCCACTAGTGCAGAGCATTTAGTAAGAACATAATCTTTAGGTTCAACCAGATCTGGTTCAAATACTTGTTCTGTCATGCAGTAGCTATGTGATCTTGGAAAGTGACTTAATCTTGATAATTTTAGGTTTTCTCATGGGTGTAAAATAGAATAATTGTACCTGTCCTAGGAGATCATGTTTTCAAAGAGAATGACACTTAGTAGGGCACTAAATAAATGTCAGTTGTTGTTCCTGCTTCACTGTTGCTGTTGTTAATACTTGAGGCAGAGTGGCCTGATTCCTCATGCAGCTGAAAGAACACGGGATTTGGAATTAGAAGACCTGAGTTTGCACCCCACTGCTGCCACTTACTAGTTGGGTGACCTTGGGGAAATCACTGAATCCTTCTCAACTCAGCTTCCTCATCCCTAAAACAAGGAAAATAAAAACTAACTTACCAACAACATATGTGAGGTGTAAATGAGGTGATATATGTGAAATTTCTGTGCCAACTGCCAAACTCTGTATGCATGCATTATTGTGTCATTGTTAATATTATGGACTCAGTGTAAGCGTCCCCTCCAGAATGCAGATGTTGAAACCCTAACCCCCAATGGGATGATGTCAGGAGGTGGGGCCTTGGGCAGTAATTAGATTTAGATGAGGTCATGAGGGTGGAGCCTCCACAATGGGATTAGTGTCCTTATAAGATGAGAGAGTGTGGAGCTCCCTTTCCCTCTCCCCATCTTAATTCAGCTGTTACAAGCCAGGAAGAGGACCCTTAACGAGAACTGAATTGGCGACATGTTGACCTTGGACTTCTGGCCTCTGGTACTGTGAGAAATAAATGTCTGTTGTTTAAGCCACCCAGTCCGTGACATTTTGTTATAGCAGCACCACCACCAGAACTGAAGAACAGATATTTTTTTTCAGGAATTTTCACTTACAGAAATCTTGGTTATGTGCTCAAGTGATGATAACTGATTTCCACTTAGCCTCTGAAGTGAAGATTCTGGGGATGGAGTAAGGCAGCACCGAGGATAGACCGTCTATCTTCCCCAACAAAATGTCACCATTATTGGGTGCTTGTCTTAGAGCTGACCTCTGTGAACATTTAAAGTCCACAGGTCTGAAGAGGTGCTGAGACAGAGAAGGGTTGTTGACTATGGTCTCTTCCTATTGTCTGTTGTTTTGATGTTATAATTGTTAGTTTCTCAGATCTCACCTCCCAACCCCTCCCTGCATTTATTTTATTTTACTTTTATTTATTTATTTTTGGCTATGTTGGGTCTTCATTGCTGCACGGTGGCTTTCTCTAGTTGCGGCGAGCGGGGGCTACTCTTCGTTGCGGTGCGTGGGCTTCTCGTTGCAGTGACTTCTCTTGTTGCACAGCGCAGGCTCTAGGCACGCAGGCTTCAGTAGTTGTGGCACATGGGCTCAGTAGTTGTGGCTCGCGGGCTCTAGAGCGCAGGCTCAGTAGTTGTGGCGCACAGGCTTAGTTGCGCCACGGCATGTGGGATCTTCCCAGATCAGGGCTCGAACCCATGTCCCCTGCATTGGCAGGTGGATTCTTAACCACTGTACCATCAGGGAAGTCCCCCTCCCTGCATTTAAAACAATTGGCAATCCAGCCCCTCTCCAACCTCCTGGGTACCTGATCCCTTTGTCCTCCCCCTAGGGTGGAAGTCCTTGGGCTTGGGGCTTTGAAACCTGCCAGACTTAAGTCTGAATCTTGCCTTCCCAACTTTCTAGCTGTGTTACCTTGGTCAAGTCACTTAACCTTTCCACACCTCCATTTTCTCCTCTGCAAAATGGGAGAGAATAACTGGTTGGGAAAATTCAGTAAGACAGTACATTTAAAATTCTTAGAGCCACGTCTGTCAGCCAGGGTCACTCACCAGCTTCACCCTCTTCCCTTGAGCTCTCATCTTACCCCCTGCTTGCTTCTTTTACCTGATTACTGACACCTCTCTGGGGCCTTTGCTGAGACTGATCACCAAGAGTCAGTAGCTATTGTGCACCTGTAAGAAAGTGTCCTTGGGAAACACTAATCAATACTGTATCTCAGTAAAAACAATAGACTCAGTTGAATGCATTTGCTGATTGAATGTTTGAAAGAGAGAGTGTGTAAGCTTGGATATTCACAGTATCTCTGGTGGATACACACACACAAAAATGATAACACTGTATACCCTTTTCTCTGCATATCTTCTTGTATTTTCTTTGAATTTTGCATCATGTACATGTAATACCTATTTAAAATTACTTTTAAAATGTCAGTGATGTTGGAATACATTCTTGGCTTAGAAACTCTAGAAAGAGTTCTCCAATGCCTTGAATGTTAGCATAGACTCCAAAACTTTCTAATATATGGACAGGGGAAATTGTGGTTCTTGAAGCTGAAAACCACTGTCTAATAATAGCTTGTTAAAGGCTAGAAGAAGAGAGTCTAATCCTGCGGCCTCTTTGCCTTAGAACATCTGTAACCTCTCTCCTCAAGATTTGTAATCATTTGTCACCAATAATAGTAGTAATGTTTATTGAGACCTTACACTGTCAAGCACTGTTCTGCGTACATTTCACACACTACCTCACAACAATCTTGTTAATCTGTGTGAATCTGCACAACAGTCTTGTGAATTGAGACATTGTTATTCATATTTTACAAAGTAGAAAGTTGAGTCTCAGAGAGTTTGCTAACTAGCAAGTGACAGAGCTGAGATTCAAACCTGTTAGAGGTTTTCTAATGTTTCTTTTTTTTATTATTATTTACTGGATAAATTTGACAGATAACATTTTGTAAATTTAAGGTGATATTTATTTATCACATTACATACTTATAGTACAGTATTACTGTCTCTATTCATGAACTGTACATTAGATCTCTATGGCAAATCCACTGCTCATTACAAGTCTGTACCCTGAAACACCATCAATCTTATCCCCCCACCCCTGATCCTCTAACCACCATTTTATTTTGGTTTTTGTTTGTTTGTATAGGTCAAACCTGTTGTAGCTTTATAATAAGGGGCATTGGACTGTTATAAGGATTAAATTAATTAATACATTCAAAGTGCTTAGAACAGGATTCCTCGTAGTATTCCTCCCCATTAAGCGCCAATATTAACATTCTGGAGTCAGGGAGGAATTCTGTAAGTTAGAAACATGAACAAGTCAGCAAAAGTACATGAGGTCGTTTTTATAAACTGAAATGTAAGTTAAAGTCCCATTTATTCTGTGAGCTCTATGTTATTCAGGATAGTTTTCCCTTTGTTTTTATTTCCTATGTATGCCATTGCCTAGAAGATCTCCTGCCATAAATTTTAAGTTATTTGTGCCCCCCTCCAGCATTTTTATGTTTTTCATCACAGAGATTTTTAACATAAAATCAGAGAAAGGCAGTATTTTTAAATGTAGCCATTAGGATGACCACCCACACCAGCAGAAGCTTTGTGATTGGATCTTCCTTCGTGGTTTTGATTGGGGTGTGTTCCTACCTGTGGGAGGTAAGAACAAGTGAAGCAGGAGACTTGCAGGGCAATTTGCTGTTCCAAGTGGTTAAGGCATAAAGACACTTTGAGATCCTGTTTGCAACATGTACAGGAGAGGGAACCACATAACTGCCTGCTATATAAAGCAAAGGAACAAGTAATATCTGAGTCTGACTGACAAAATACACCACATTTCTACAGTCAAACGCCAGGCTCATAAAAATATAAAGCAAGAGAGGAAAATCCCTCCATTTTGCCACCAGAACTACCCTGTCCACCAGCCACATGTGGCCACTAAGCTCTTGAAATGGGGCTACTTTGAATTGAAATGTTCTCTAGGTATAAAATATATGCTGGATTTCAAAATATTAGTGAAAAACAATAAAACATACCAATAGTTTTATATTGATTACATGTTGAAAGGCTATAAGTTGAGTGTTTAGGGTTAAATAATGTAATTAAAATCAACTTCATTGCTTTCTTTTTATTTTGTAAAACGTGGATACTAGAAAACTTAAAAGTACCTGTGTGGCTCACATTACGTTTCTACTCGGTAGAACTGCTCTAGACAGAAGTCTGAACTTTACGCTGACCTGACCCTTAAGTCTCCAGTACCTTAGTACCTTAGAACTATATAAAGTGACTAAATTCAAATCTAGAAACAAGTAAATTTATTGTGCACATATTAAGAATACAAAGATTAACAATACAGAGTTCTTGTCCTTAAGATAAAGGAAGTAAGTTTCACTGGGTCCTACTTGAGGTCCTGGGCACCCTTGCAAGCTAGATATAATTTCCACTGCACAACTCAACTCTAGCTTCACAGTCTTCTCTGTTTGGAGGCCCAGAAAGCTTCTCCAAACCGATACGTGCACAGATATTCTCTTCCCCATGATCTTTCTTGACACCCTTAGTCACAAATACCCTCTTTCCAACTCTAGCCTATGTGTCAGTCCACTCAGGCTGCTATAACAAAACACCATAGGCTGGGTGGCCACCCTGGACTTCTTGCTACTCCTCAACAACAGCAGGTAATCTCCTTCTCAAGGCCTCCACCCAAGTGCTCCGATATCAATGTGGCTCATTCTCACTCCTCCTTCAAGCCTTTCCTCAGCTGCTTCCTCTCCAGTGAGCACTTCCTTGACCCACATACTTTAAACTGGTAATTGCTCAGCCCAGATACTCCCTTCCCCTGCTTTATTATAACCCTTATCACCCTTATATTATGCCTCCTACTCTTTTATTGTTTATCTCGCCACAATAGAATCTAAACTCCACAAAGGTGGGGACACTATTTTGTTCACTGCTGTCTTCCCAGTTCTTAGAACAGTACCTGCCACAGATGTTCAATAAGTATTCAGTATTTGCTAATGATTGAATGAAATTCTCAGAGCAGGATAACGAGGCACAGAGAAGCTCAGTTTTAAGGTCACAGGACTAGTCTGTGCCAGGGTCAGAATTAGAATTCAGCCAGCGCTCATTTCACCCTCTCAATCTGGTTCAGCAACTGAAAGGGGGCTCCCCATCGAACCGCAAGAGCTGGCCGGCTGTGCTGTGCTGCAGGGGAAGCACACACCAAGGTTCAAACGCAAATCCTGCTGGAAGGACTGAGCTGAAACAGAACCAAGTCTTTTGGCAGCACCGTTGACAGTCTCTGAGATTAAGGAAAGTCATTTGAAGGCATATGCTGAAGCTTTCCAGTTTTAAGACTGGCTTTAACTGCTTTTCTTTCAGCTGTAGCTTTCTGGGATGATGAATGTACCATATGTCTGTATCTCCAGGTTCCCATACAAATTAGGAAACTAAAAATGCCCGATGATTACAACAGATTTCTGCTTGTTTCCATGGGAAATCAACTGCTGTGAAACCTTAGGAAACGGGAGGGAGACTGTTCAGCTCTAGGTGCTGTCTGGGAGTGGCTACACTCTGCCTAGGCTCCAGTCCAGTCTGTTCACAATTTTGGACAGGTGAGATGCTGTCCTAGGCTACTTGCCCTGATTGTGGCCAAGTGCCACCGTGAAGATCAGTGTGTCTTGTCTGACTCCTTTGAGCCTCTGCCACCAGTGGACTGGGCACTCTACTCCAGGCCCTGCAGTGTTAGATCCTGAGCCAACCATACTAGGTAGGGCCCCTTCCTAACGACAAATAGACACTGAACAGTGCCGAAACCTTAGCCTCATCCTCCCACTGTGGTTTCAGCATGTGTTGAGCCCACTAGCAGCTCTTCTGGTGGACAGAGGGATGCACCCTCAAGGATTCTTGCTTGCAGACTCACTGCTGGCTACTCACAAGTAGGCAGAGTTAATCTGGGGAAGAGCGGGGTGTGTTCTAAACACAAGAAGGGGTCCCTGGGCAGCTGCACCAAGGACGTCTCTAGGAGGCTGTGATGGTTGCTTGTTGCCACCTGTCCCAGAATTAGCACCAATTTGCCTAAAAGAGAGAATGCTGAGAGAAAAGTTTGCTAAAAGAGTTCAGTGTTGCTTACCAGCGGCAATCTTTGACTTATCTGGGGAAAACTGGCTCAGGTGCTTACTATAGCCTAAGTTGAGGATTGATTAAACCACCTCCACTCTCCTCTAACCTCCAGGCAAGTTGAGGGTGAAAAGATAACCTTTCTCTGCTTTCCTAAACCATAGTGTAACTCAGGCTGCCAAGGTGAGGCCCAAAGCTGGAAACTTGGCAGTAGAGTTGAGTGTAGAGTTTAAATTTGCATCCAGTCGGCTTACTAACTCACTAGCTGGGAGACCTCAGGGAGCTCAGAGCCATAGTTTGAGAGTCTGTAGAGTGGAGATGACGATACCTCCTCCTCAGCGAGGTTACCAGGATGAAATAAGCTAACTTAAGTGAAAGCACTCATCCTGAGCCTGGTAGGCGATAGGTGCTCAGTGCCTGTGGCTTCTCTTTTTCTTTCCCTTTGTTGCTATATTTTACTGGCAAAATTGGAAACAGATAGCTTGTTGAACAATAAATAGGCAATGCCTTCCCTCCTCCCATAACTATTACTACCAGCAGTAGCAGCTCGATTCTTCTCAGAATTACTACTGGGGATGCAGACAGTACAGAGAATTCCAAGTCCTGGTACATAACACCCCTATTTACTTGTAACTCATCAGCCAGGCTTGGTTGTCTTGCCTAGGTGGAATATTTCTCAGAGACACTAAGTGGAAAAGGACACTTATGTTGTCTTCTGCCAAAATAAACCATTGGTAGGACCTTGTGGAATTAAGACCATAGATCACAATGCATTCCAAATGCCTTGCCCTAGGCTGGTCAAAATATTTGGACTCCTCTTTAAATGACTCACAGGCATGATTCTTTACCATGAGGCCATCCTAACAGGTTCCAGGTAAGCCAGATTAGAGGAAGCAGAGTTATCATTTTGTGGTCCTGGGGAGGCCTTTAGTAAATCAGTCTTTCCATTACACCTAGGATGTACAAAATCATGCTCTGGTAACTTGATCTGTTTCCATAGATTTCCAGGAATAGCTTCTCAGTACTGTAGGCTCTCTTTCTACCCCAACCCAGTCCTGACACTGACCACCCAGAGTTGGTACAGACTCCACAGGTTAAGGGCAAAGTCCCCCGCAGGACCGCCCTCACTTCAGATGCCAGCCGTGAGTCTTGGGAGCTCGCGAGGCCACCCACTCTTCTACCCAACTGGCTACAAATTTGGGGGTTCCATGACTCCCTTCATTTTGAAAATTCACTAGAATGACCCACTGAGCTCAATGATTACAACTTTATTGGATACAACCAAGAGCAGCCAAATGAGATGCGTAGGATGAGGTCTAGGAGAGAGCACACAGCTTCAGCGTCCTCTCCCCATGGAGTCAGGGCATGTCACTCTCCAGGCACATCTGTGAGTTCATTAACTGGGAAGCTCCACTGAGCTCCAGTGTCCAGGGTTTTTATTGGGGTTTCATTGCATAGACATAATTGATTAAATCATCAGACTCATGATTGAACTCAATCTCCAGGCACCCCCAATCCCAGAGGTCAGCCTGGCCCAAAGTTCCAACACTCGAATTACATGGTTGGTCCTTCGGACGTCCAGCCCCTATCCTGAAACTATCTAGAGGCCCAGATGAGTCACCTCATTAACTTCACAAAGGCACTTCATCACTCAGGGAATTCCAAAAGTTTCAGAAGCTCTGTACCAGGAATAGACAAACACCAAATATATTCTTTATTATACCACAGTCTTTTATTATTTACAAACCATCAGGGCTTTGAGTTTAAACTTTTTCCTTTGTGCAGTGGGGACTTACTTAAAGCAAGTTGAAGTTATCATGTATTGAGCAGCTACTATGTCCAGCCATTCATAGTATTTGGGCAATAAATTGGGCGATTGCATGGACAGTGGTCTGGCTGAAGCTAAGACGGGAAAACTGGGAAAGAGGTAGTAGCCGCTGTGTAGCCACGAAGTGGTGAGAGCTAAACTGGCAGAGCAGAACTGCAAATGGAAATGGAGGAAAGGGAGGAGTTGAGAGAGATTTTGAAGGAAGCTTTCGACTTATCATTTAAAGTTTTGTCTCCATTATAAGAGGCCACACAATGGACTGAGAAGTTAGAACTACTTGAAGAGTTAAACTATCTTCTAAAGATATCCAAGTAATATTGACCAAGTGGGTCCCCTGTGATTAACAGAACTTTGTATTCTAAACATTAAAAATTCAACTGTACACACTGCTATATTTAAAAAGGATAACCAACAAGGACCTACTGTACAGCACAGGGAACTCTTCTCAATGTTATGTGGCAGCATGGATGGAAAGGGAGTCTGGGAGAGAATAGATACGTGCATATGCGTGGCTGAGTTGCTTTGCTGTGTACCTGAAACAATCACAACATTGTTACTCGGCTATACTCCAATATAAAATAAAAAGTTAAAAGAAATTCAACTAACATTAAAGATCTTAATCTTCACTTCTTGAACAAGTTTCAGGCCCCCTGTCCTGATCTTTAACGCCATATTCCCATTCATTCTTCTGAACAAAATATGTGGACTCCTCTTGTCTTCAAATGGAAGACTGTTTCTGTTCTAAAATGAATACTGTCAGTTTTTACCTTTCAAACAACTTTCTGAAATGTGTTCACTTCTGAGTTCAAGGTCCTTCCTCTCCTGTAGATCACAAATTCATGATGTATCCCTGTATAAATCATGTATAAAAGAGAACCTGTAATATTGTTGTGTGAAAAACCAGCTATTTCTTCCCGCATACAGATTTAAGTAAACAATAAAAGTAATATTTCAAAATTCTCAGTGTGTATTTTCTTTCCACACTAATTATTAAAACAGTGAATCGCTCATATCAGAGGAAGTACTGCAATATGACAAATATTTCAGATAAGAATTTTTCCAAAAAAAATTTAATGGATTTAAATTTGGGGGTGAAGAGATATGATGATTATTTTAATGTATCATGGGTGATATGTTACACTGAAATAGAAATGAAATAGTCAAAATTATATATAGTTTACTCAGGCAGTAAGCACTCATTATGCTTACTTTAAAATTTTTTTATTATATATCAAGTTAACAAGTTGACTTTTAAGAAAATTGGCAACTGGCAACTCTTCATGTTTGTCAATATACTTAAAAAACAAGCTTGATAGAAAGACTCCTCCTTTGACATTTTATTAAAATAATTAAGTGAACAAGTAATTTTTGAACATCAACTATGTGGGAAACAGAAAAAAATGTAAAGTGTCAAAAAAGAAGATGTAATTAGCTGTTGAATATTAATGAAAGTTAACATTTATTGAATGTTTACAATGTGTCAGGCACTGTGCTAATCTAATCATCACAGACACACTATAAATTAAATACTATAACTATCCCTGTTAAACTATGCCTGAAGCTCAGAGAGGTTAAGCAGCTTATCCAAGTTCTCACAGCTATGGAAGATAAAAAGATGATTCATTACTGTAAGAGTTTACAGAAAAAGTGTTTTTTAAAAAAAACTTTATGGAGAGAGAATTTGAATAGGACATTTTAAAAGGCTGACAAAATTTGGAGGAGAGTGGAGAGATGAGAAAAGAGAAATGAGAGAAAGCAGAAGGTAGTGTGAAGACCTGTACAAAATCAAGGTGGTAGTAAAGAGTTACAAAGGCATGTGCCAATGGGATGAGAGTGTCCCCTCAGAGCAAACAACTGCAACACTTCCGAAGGTGATTTGGCCAAAAAATGTTGGATCCATAGACATTCAGTTATCATATTAGTTACAAAAACACACAATGCAGATTAAAATCCAGATAAATCCAAATCCTTTTAGTTAAGGGATTACACTATTTCTGTGCAGCTACTTGAGGTCTCACAGAGGTCAGGAGATGGAACCACACTTGTGTTGGGGGAGGTCACTGAGAAGACGTGACCACTGGTTTGACCTGCAAGCTGGACCCGAGCAGTTGGAGGAATCCCACCGCTCCCCTGTCCTTGGAATATGTGCTCCACTTGCTTCCGCCATTCCCAGAAGCTGCCCCAAGAATGAAGCCTTCAAATAATAACGTGGTAATGAGACTATCTAGACTGTGTACGCGACTGAACCCAGTTAAGACCTCAATATAAACTCTTAGATTCCAGCGGGCAGGTGCAGAAATCTACTTGTCCTGCATCTGCACAAGACAAGCCTTGTAAGTAAATCTCCGTATGAAGCCTTGCACCTACCAATCTGGAGTGGTCTGCTTCTTTCTTCTGTCTCTCCCTGCCCTCCCAGTAAGGAAGCCAGCAGCAGATCACAACCAGGAAGCTCCCAAGGAGCTTTGTGAACCATCAACTCACTCCTCTTAAACTTCTAGATTCACTCCAGATTTGAAACTTCTTCCAGTCCTCGACAGAAAGAAAAATACCGACCAATCTCCACAAAAGTCGTTCCACAAAGACCATGATGACTCCTGCATTTTCTTCTGAAAATGGTGGCAGGAGATGCAGAAGTGGATCTTGTTCTTGCGGCTGAAATTTGTGCCACACCATTTGTCTTCATTAGCCAGACACTGAACAGATCTAACCTTGCAGAGAGTTTCACGTGAAACCTTCCTATCACAAATTTTCAGAAATCATTTTGGAGTTCCAGAGGCTGGCCAGCAATCTACAAATGCTGTATATTAAATGATCTCATCAACCTAAGTAGTAGTCAGCCAAGATTTTAAAAATTCCTTTCCCCTTAAAGCACTTAGAAGTCCCCTATTATTGCCCACCTCCATTCTCCTTGGTAGATTAGCTGGGATAAGCCGCCAGTCTGATTTGAAGAAAAGTACTGTGATGTGATGTGATTGTTAGCCTAGACAGGGTCACAATGTGTCCATCTGGGGACTGTGGCAACCGTGGGTGATTTGGGGACTGGTAGTAGCACCACTCCTGATCATGAAAAATTAAAGTTTGCCCAAGTAAAGAACTGGTAACTTTAAAAGTATTGCTACTTTTTCTTCCTTCTCTGGATACAGACTGAAAGACAAACACTCAAAATTTTGTATTTGTTTTAGATTATTAAAAGATTTTTCGAATGCTTCTTGTATCAGGAGTTTAAGGTGCATCAAAATAGAACATTTCAAGGTGGCTTAATTGGAGTGTGTCCCTGCTCAAAATGAGCTACACAATATCTCTCTTCTCAGTCAACATGGGCTGATGTTGGACATAATTCATCCTTAATGGTGGTCCTGACATATATTCATTACGGAGAAATGAAGGACAAAACATTATATCTGGGAAGATAATCTACAGATAAAACTCCAAAGAAGCAAGGAAATTGATGTTTATTTCCCTTAAGCATTACAGGAAAAAAAATCACATTTTCTAGAAGTTTAAAAAATTCTGATGTTATAAGGCAGAAAGGAAGTACAAGAGTAGAGTAAGAGTGTAGGCTTGATTCCATTGTAGGCGCCTTGATTCTATTCCTGGCTCTGCCACCTACTAGCAGCATGACCTTGGGCAAGTCACATTACCTACTTGTGCCCCCAGGTTCCCCATCTGTGAAATGGGGACAGTGATAGTACCTACTTCATAGTGTTGTTACATGGAGTAAATGAAATCATACATGTAAAATGCTTTAGACCCTGCCTGGCAGAGAGCACTTAACAAATGTTAATTTACTACCCTATTTGTGGCATTCAAATCACTGTAGCAAGTTATCAGACTACCTCTTAAAAATTCCAGACCAGGTTGCTCACAAACCTATTATTGTTATGTTCTAAAGTTCCTGAAACCCTTTTGATCAGAAAATATTTGTTTCAAAGCAACTGGTCAAAAGCATAATTACAGAACTCATAATTTTGAGTTCTGGTTTAGCCAATGAAATCAACAGTTAATATGAAATGACATCAGATAAGGTGTAAATAGACTGTTGTAGGGAGTATCTTACAAACTGAAGAATGTTGTTGACATTCAAGAAATCTGGATGTTTTCAGTTTCTTAAACTTGGTCACTGTTATTTTCATGTTATGGTAAAATCATGCTGCCTTTGGCCACGTGAAGCAATTTATCTTATCCAAACTCTAGTCTTTTTTTTTTAATAAATTTATTTATTTATTTATGGCTGCATTGGGTCTTCGTTGCTGCGCACGCTTTCCCCAGTCGTGGCGAGCAGGGGCTACTCATCGCTGCGGTGCGTGCGGTCTCATTGCAGTGGCTTCTTTTGTTGTGGGGCACGGGCTCTAGGCATGCGAGCTTCAGTAGTTGTGGCACGCGGGCTCAGTAGCTGTGGCTCGAGGGCTCTAGAGCGCAGGCTCAGTAGTTGTGGTGCACGAGCTTAGTTGCTCTGCAGCATGTGGGATCCTCCCAGACCAGGGCTCGAACCCGTGTCCCCTGCATTGGCAGGCGGATTCATAATCACTGCGCCACCAGGGAAGTCCCAAACTCTAGTCTTTTCCTTTATCTACATTGCTTTTGGAAGAAGTCAGTGCAGTTAACTCAGAAGTATCCACCCCTCCCGCCCTCAGACACATACTTATCCATTCTTTACTGTAAGATGGTACTTCCTTTTCACTGAGGATTAATTTTTAAATTCCTTTAAAATAAGATAGAAAGCAAGATAGTTTCTAATCATTTTAATGAAATATTATCATGCCGGACAGAAATTCATTGTGCCTTTCCTTGATATCCCATAATCAGAGCACATCACTTCTATCAGCCCTCTACTGAATGTTCCTCAGAAAGTGGGCTGGACAGCTATTAATGTTACAACAGGCCTACAGAAGCACTCATAGGAGAGTATGTTCACAGCACCAGGGAGGGAGAACACCTAAGGACATGAAGTTATTCCACCACTGTCCAATTCATAAGAAGGAAAAAGCCAGTTACTGTTAAGGACTGTGAAAAGCCTGAGACTTTTATTATTTGCAAGCTAAAAAATCAGCCTGCTCCAGTTTCTTGGATTCTGGTAGAAGACATGAAGCTCCTGGATCAGAGATGGAAACATGTTCATCCCTCACAGCAACAGCAGTAGCCAGAAGTATCAGCATTTTTTATGTGTCCATTCCTTGAGCTCTAACACATTAACAGTAGGTTGTGTTATAAGAGAGGGGACCATGAGCTCAGAGAATGTGAACCCTTTATAACGAGTGTGTCTGCCTGTCCTTTGCTCTGGAGAGAGACATTACCTTTATTATACTGGACAGTAAGTATGCATGCCCTTTGCTCTAGAGGCAGACATTATCACCATCTTTAAAGGCTGTTCACTATACAAATATCTTTGAAAATCTAGTCTGGAAGAAAGGGCAGTGAGTGTCTTGCTCATAAGATGTACAGAAATACTAGAGACCCATGGAGAGCTGTCTCCCAGTGGTCATTGATAAACTATTCTATGATACCTCTTCGAGTGCACAGAATGAATGTGTTTGTCTTATACCACTTTCAACTATTTCTAAAAGAATGTCAAAGAACCTGGAGGCCAGTACAAACGTATAAAGGCAAGGGAATATTCCTCAGTGTAAAGGAGCAAGGTTACACTATTACCAGTGAGAATGGGGGCTCTTTGTCCTATTGAAGACAACAGGCACTTTATTGTGGCTGTTTGTAAGGAAAATGCCTGCAGATCGCATCTATCAAGAGGGCTCATCTTTGTAGGCATTCATTAAATTAGTTAACACGGCCTATAATTCCCTTCTCTTTCCAAAGGGAGAAAACCTTACGACTGTTCTGAAGTCTTTAACTCTAGAATAACAATTCAAACATTCTATTCTGAGAGAGTTTATTCTTCTTGGAATGTTGATAGATATGACCAAGGAAATAGTTCCACGGTAAATGAAGTTAGAGACATGCTAGGTTCAGCAAAGTCAACAAGTATTTTTAATGCAGGACTTCTCAGAGCCCTAAGCATGTTAATATGCATTGTGAATCTCCAAGAGGAATATAGTGTTGCCCAAACGACTTTGACCACAGACGCCTATTTCTCAGGGTACTCAAAGGTTCTACAGAATGCTACTTGGAAATGCCTCAGTAGAGGAATGGCTCTGTCTCACTGGTAATGGATAGTGGAAGACAGAGGTGCTTTGAGAAGATGTTGCCTGATTGGTCTGCCCTGCTCTAGACATATTTCCTATAGATAACAGCACTGGATGCCTTCTTGGATTTTTGGTTACATATTGGTGATTATATGCATTACTGACTGAAATCTAGGGAGGATAAATATGTACCATTTTAAGATCAATGTGAAAAGTTCTAGCACTGAATAAATCCTAAAAAATCACCTATTCCAACCCCTTCACTTCAGATCAAGAGAGCAAAGATCCAAAGATATTAATAGGCTTGTCCTAAGTCACACAGTTAGTCAATGACAGAACCACACCTGGACTCCAGTCTCTTAATCTCGGTTTACGCTCTTTTCACTACTAGCAATAAACGTGATCATAAATGATCATTATCATTGATACTGAGAAAGCTAACCAGGCTTTCTTGTTGATTTTTTCCCAGAGAGGTAAACAACATGAGTAAATTCAGGAAATTAATAAATGAACTGAAAAAAGGCTCAAGAAAATGTGTCTTGTGTCAGTATGGGTGGAAGCTTTAAGAAGAGAGCATCCAGGCACGCTTGTAGCATCTTCTAAGTAAACAAAGCACAGTCCATGATACTTTTCCAAAGAGAGAGTCATGTTTATGTGAGTAACAAGGGCATCTTCAATTTCACTACCCTGATAAGGTGTCTTGAGCCATGGATCTTCATGCCTCAGAGAGAGAGAGAGAGAAAGAGAGGCTTTTTTAGTCAAAGGAAAGAAGCAATTCCTTAGGCCTGAAATTAGGCGCTTTGTCAGGGCTGATGTCACTGAAATTTGAAGCAAGTTGATGTTAAAATGTGATCTGAGATGTTCTAAGGTACATTCTACGTGCATAATGTGATACGGTATTGAGAAAAGGCTGAAAATGTTGAGTCCTGGGGAAAAAATGAGTTTCCTTCCATAAGAGGTAAATCCTAATGTATTTTGTTTAATAACTACGGAAGTTCTAAACCCCTTAAGAATGTTTCATTATCTTTAAATAATTTACTTCATGGACAGAGCCAGTCATTTGTAGATTTAATTAATGAGTTAATACATATAAGGTTCTTAGATCAGTGGCTGTACATGATTAATAAACAGGAGCAAGCAAATATTATTTAGTAATGCAGTGATAGCAGTGATATTTGGGTACAAAAAAGTCACTCCTGAGAATGTCAAACTCATTTTTTTTTCCCCCCTCTGAGGCATTTTATTTGCACGTATGTATTACATCCCTAGAAAAAGAATCCAAGGATTTTCCCTCCTGTGTGTTTTCATCTTGCTTCTTCATGGTCCATGATGCCAGCTGAGGTTGTCAGTACAATGAAACCAAACTGACGGGACGGGAGCAGGTTATTCTGCCATTTTTCTAGATCTTTCAGTTGCACATCAAACCTGGGGCTGATCACTCCACACTTATTTAGCCTGCCTGTGAGGTTCACAACAATTTTCCCAGCCCTGTGATCATCGATGATTTCAAATTCGCCAATGTAACCATGCTTCATCATCACGGTGAGAAACCTGACGATGACTTTGGAGCACGGCCTAATAAGAACCTGGCGTTTGCCTCTCTTTTCGGCATTGTTGATACTCTTGAGAGCATCAGCCAGGACATTCATGCGCACCATTATGGCGGCACGGAAAGATGGCGGAAAGAAAGCAAACTCACTTTTTACTTTAAACTTCTACTACATATCTATCACGTGAAAGTTATTCATCATTGGCCCATATAAACAATAATTCTAAGAATGAGGCTCTCTGCCTGGTATCTTTCATATTGCCTAAACTCAGAACCACAGACACTTCATGATCTTTCATTAAGTTTGCTTTCAGTCATAAAATGCTTTTCAATTAAAGAGTAAGCTGTGAAATCACCCCAGGAAGGCACATTTAGGATATGAATACATGATTGAGAAAAGTACAAATGAATGCAATTTCATAAACTACTGAAAAACTACATTGTTAACCTTACTGAATATACTTCATGGATTCACTTTAAAAATAAATATTCCTTTTCCATGGATTGAGTAGTGGTTAAGCCTGAGAACTCTGCAATTAGACTCACCTGGGTCCAAATCCTAACTCTTCCACTCATTGGTCATGTGACCTTTGGCTAGTTACTTGATTACAAAGTGCCTCAGTTTTCCCCTCTCTCAATAGCAGAAAATAACACTGCCTACTAGTGGATGACGACAGCGACTAAATGAGACAATATATATAAAGTTAGTACTTAGCACATACCATGTACCTAGTAAGTGCTTATTCATTATTATTATTTCCAAAGAATATCCCACAAGTTAGTGGTACCAACCACTTCCAACGCGTGTGCATGTGTGTGGAGGGAGGTGTATAAATTATACAGGGCTGATTTTAGAAGAATTTGACCCAAAGTTTTCTAGAATTCTATTTTTAAGTCCTCAATGACACCACCCTCGCCTCAGGCACAAGTTCTTCTGCCTTTTTAGGGTCAAGACCACATTTGACCACATTACCTCTTGGGCAACTTCCTGCTCACACGACTTTTTCTAGGGAAGGTTTCCCTAGCATTTTTATTGGCATGGAGTCAAGGATTTCAAAACTGTTGCTAAAGGTGGGTTTTATCTTGCAGCTATTAATTCAGAAAGTGGTAATGGTTGCAACAATGTTAACAGCTGAAACTTAAAACAACCATGTTTCCTGTTAGCTCAGGATCTTTCCCACAAAGCTCAGAAAAGGTCTGGGGAGCAGATGTGCACAGAGTGGGTAGAGAATGCTGAGTAAAATCCTGCTGGTGGTTTTGGTTTAGAATTTAGATTTTACTTTCACTATTACTGGAAGGATCAACTGACATCACAAAACAAAACAAGCATAGCAGGTTGGTCTTAAAGAATAAGCCCAGCATTGAAAAATCAAGGTTTAAGCAGATACATGTTCAAAATACATAATTTTAGTATAAACTATGAGCAAAAGGGTTCAGGTTTTAGAGCCTGCAGTTTAATACAAATTATAGTGAAAGTCAGAACCCATACAAGAAATTGAAACATTTTTAAACTTGTTCTTTCAAAATTTAATGCCAGGCTCTCTGCTAGGTGTTGATGTAGAGATGAATATACAGTAGAGAAGCAAAACATAAAGAAATAAATGGCAGGACACCAGTTAAGTTCTGAAACAGAGGTTCAAAAATAAGTGCTGTGGGAGCATAAGGAAGTGAGAATTACACTTGGCTGGAGCCTGCAGAGCTCCACAGAGAAGGCGGCTTTTGAAATGTGATTTAAGGAATGATATAGTCCAGCCTGCTTTTTCTTGTAGCTAACAAGACAATGTAATATAATCACCATTTCCATACAATCCACCGGAGCGATTGCAGATATTCTAAGCCTCACTAGAACCTTCAAAAGAAGGTATTGCTATTCTAAGAGACAGATGGGGAAACTGGGCTTCAAAGATTATGAAGCTCAGGGTCACATAGCTGGTTAGTGGTGGACACAGGATTTGAGCCCAGATCTACATCATTCCAAATTTCTTATCATGGTCATGCATTGCTCAGAAAGGTCTACTTCTGCTCCCTATTTGTCAACCAGTACATAGTTAACTTCTGTGTGGAGTCTAAGTATGGAAACTCACTCTGGAAGCCCATTTGGAATGTCAAATTTTGGCCTAAAGAATTGGGTATTCAGTGAAAGATCAAGATGGTGGCTCTGGCCCACAGTTCCCTCTCCTTTCTCTGAACTCCAAACACATTTAGTTAAAAATGGTTTATTTTGACTTATATGCATGCCAGATTCCCTCTCATGCTCTGTGAACACCTTGAAGTCAGGGAATAAGACTTACACTTCTTTGAGACCCTCAGGGTTCAGCCTTCACAAAAGTTGGCTGATTGCTGATTCATCTAGTGTTTTACAGAAGGCTTGATAAGTGTGTGTGTTGACTTACAGTAGGTTGACTGAAGTGAGGTGACTAGACTTACAGCTTACATTCTGTAAAATAAGGACACCTAAGCAGTACAACATAGCGGCTTTCAGACTAGCGCCTCTCAGACTTTAGTGTGCACAGGAATCACCTGACTACACGCAGAACTGTCCAGTTCACCCTACTAGAAAGCAGGCACAGAGTAGACAAAAGTATCACAATTAAGCAACTGTCGGGGATGGGGTGGGAGAACTCAACTTGCAGGGATTCAAATCCATCTCCAAACCTCCTTTCTGTTTCTGGTCCTTTTGTTCTCAGGGCAATGAACTATAGTAAATACAACAGCTACCATTTACTGAGTACTTATAAAGTGCTTGGCCCTGTTCTTGGTGATTTAAGCATGTTATTTAATTCTCACAGCACTCTATAGTACTAATATTGTTGATGGAAAAAAAAATGTAGCAGTAACTTCCTTACATTTACACAAGAAGAGTAGGGACTTCCTCCTGGTTCACCTGTGTCCAAAGTCTAGAATTGTGGTTCCTTGACACTGGGTAGTGTGGGAGCATTTCAGGGATGACTAAGCTTGAGTCTAGGGTGCCAGTGGCACAAGGAAGATAGAGGTGCACTCAGAAAGCCCTTGGAGAATAAAGCCCTCCACAGGACATTAGTGCCCTTAGTACTCACCTCACTGTGCATTTAAATCCCGGCAAGGCATTGAAGAGCTGGAACTACCTCAGCTAGTACCTGGTGGCCTGCAAGGTACTCAGTACTTTTTAGCAAATTGCTAATCAGTCTCTGTCTTTTCCCCAGGAAACTTCCAGGAATTTTTCTGCCTGCTACCTAGGAGAATGGCTCCACTCTAGAATTTTGTGTTGATCTAGGTTAATTAAGGCTAGTATTCAGGTCATCTCCTAAGGCCTGAGAGGGTTTCAGGTTGTCTTCTGGGGAAGACACCCAACCACAGTACTGGAATTGGAAAAAATGTAGGAGTTTGCCAGAGGAACATGGAGAAATCAGTAAAAAGCCTAAAAGGACAACTTTTGGACACATTTTAATTTTGGCATGGGGTAAAAGGAGGTGCCTGCTTTCTTAAGAACCAACCAACCAACTGTGTAAAAACCAACCAACTAGTGAAAGAGGACTAGTTGTCTATGAATTCCTCTTTCGGCATACACCTGTCTTTCCCTGAATGCCAGGACAAAGCAATAGTTTAATTTTTGGTGCTCTTAGAAAAGCTCGTATTGGTAATGCATCCCAGAAGACCCTATATTACTTAGTAATCTTTTCTGGACACTTTTCCACTGGGCAGATTTTCCATACAGATAACTGTCAGCTTTCAAGAAGGCAGAGTTCGCTTTTCATCCTGAAATTGGGTAGGGAAAGGTGGAGAAAAAAATTGTTCAGATCAATTTAAAAGAAAAAAAAAAGGGAAAACCTCTCCCCCATACTCTTTAGACAACAGGTGGTTTTGACGTGCCTGGTCAACTCCTTCATGCACAGCACGAAACTGTAGGCAGAGCGTTCAATTCCAGCGTCCCTGGAACCTGCGGCTGAGAGATCCAGGCGCCCTGTTGTTAAGGTCCGGGAACTTGGGGGTTCCTGCTGGACAGGAAGCTCAGGTGTCAAGCGACCGGCTCATGGGCTTTATGGTCCAGAAAAACTGGTTTTTGCCTTTGTCCTCTGTCTCCTTCGGTGCGTCCCACCACCCCTTCCCACCGTTCTGTTCTTCTGTGCGGGGAGGATGATAATGAAGAGGGATTATCTCTATCCTGACCCCGGTCCTTCCGAGGAGTTCCCAGAGGGCTATTTTTAGGGGTAGCTGCTCCCCTCTAACTTACCCAGGGGAGGAGCTGCGGTTGTGGAGCGAGCGCCGAGCGCAGGGAAGCCTCGGGTTTTCCGCGGATTGTTAGGGATGGCGGAAGGTATTAGCCCCAGCCGATTCCCCCGGCACTGGCCGCAAGGTGGGCGTCATAAAGGCCGCAGTGGCCCCGCCGGGAAGCGGCGGGAGATTTTCTTCCGTGTTCTGAAGGAAGTCCCCTTGGCGGCTGGCCCGGGCTTGGGGTGGTCTCCGCGGGGGAGGAAGTTCCCGGGCCCGGTGGCCTGCGTCACAGCGGGCTGGGACGGCGGAGCCGACCGGTGGGCGGCGCGGCGACCCCGTGGCCGGGCGCTGGGGGGCGCTGGCTGCCGCTGGCCCGGCTGCTTGCAGGGCGGCGCTGGAGGCGGCTCCATCCGCGGCCGGGGAGGCGGAGGGGCGGAGGGCTGCGAGGCTGGGGCGTTAGCTGCGTCCCGGCTCGGAGCCCGCGAAGAGGACTAGGAGGAAGGCGCCTCCGTGGCCGCAGCCGCAGTGCTCCGAGCGCGACGAGCCATGAGCAGCGGCCCCGCGAGCGACCCCGCTGTCGCTGGCCGCCGCTGAGCCCGGCCGGGGGACGGCTCGCCGCTCCCCAGCACCCTTTGCAGACGGCACCCTCTCGCCTAGAGGTAAGGGCGGGGACCGCCGAGGGATGGGATGGAGAGGGACGGCCCGCCGAGGACCGGCGGCTCAGTCCGCTAGGTGCGCTGGGGCCACGACTCGCCCCGCTTCGCTCGCGTCCCTGCCTTTCCCCGGCTCTCCGGAGGGCAGACTGTAGTCTCCTGCCCAGCGTGTGGTCCCTGGAGCCATACGCTGCTGGGGCTCGGGGACCCGCCAACCCCTTCCCCACCCTTCCCCACGCCAGCCCCAGCGTCGGGCGAGAGACCCCAGCCTGGCGCCAAGCGCAGCGCGGCAGGTTCTGCGGACTTGGGGGGATGGGGCCAGGGGACCAGGAGAAAACGGGGCCACGCTGGGAGCGATCGTCGTTCTACCTTAAAAACTCCTGAGACCCCAGGGCCTGCCCCTTCTGGTCTGCTCTTCCCTTGCCGCCCCCGAACCCTGAAGTTAGCACTTTCGGAGAGAGAGAGGAATTAGAAGGTCTCCGAAGGGAACGAGAGCGTGATGTCTGCTCCCCAGCAGGACCCTAGGGGAGAGAGGGTTTCGCCGGATGGCGCGGGCCCCAGAAGCCAGGTGTCTAGGCCGGCGGTCGAGGCCAGGACCGCTGCCTTCGACCCAAACCCAGGCTCGCCGGTCTTGCCCTTTCCAGCTGGTTCTCAACGACGAGATGGTGAGGGATGGAGTTAGCAACTCAGCAACCTTAGGATGTGCTCTGTAGACCCTAATTCCTTCTTCTCTCCCTCCGCCAGTTCTTCCCTCCCCCACCCACGCCTGCCGGGGTACATCAGATTCCGGTCCCTTCAAAACCTCGCTCTGTACCTAGCTTTGAATGCCACGGACACCTAGCCCACATCCCAGGACGGATATTTCAGAGGGTTAGGGCCAAACTTCACTTTCGAATTCTTTTTAAGCATTTTAAACTCCCAGCAAACCAGTTAGGAAACACTTTCAAGTCCCCATCCACCTTCAAGTAAAAAGTAAGACCCGATCAACCTGTGTGGGAGTGCCGGTGTTGGGCAGAGGGAGACTTGAATGACTATTTCATGCAGCCTTATGGGGGAGGAATAGGTAAAGGAAATGGCAGCCCTATTTTAGTCACACGCTTCTTACAAGCCATCGGTAGTGTAAGAAATGTAGCCTTAACCAACGGTCACATTTCCGGACAGGTATGTAGTGGTTTCCTAAGGCATACCTGAGGTTTCTTCATGGACAAGTCATTAAAATGCCATCAAGATGAGAGATGAGGACAAGTGGTCTTAACCCTGTCGGCACAATACTGCAGAATCGTCAGAGCCAATCAGCTTTATGTGTTTTTCTTTCTATTTTTTAATGATTTATGTAAGCCCCAAAGGTAAGCCGAACTTCCCAAAATTTGCTCAGATTCATAAACCATGTGTTGGGTGTGTGGACATAGATAACAGATTAGATGTATACAACTCTTATCTGTGATATTTGCATTTCTTGTGACTTGCTTAAATAGGGAAGACCCTGGATGTGACCCTGATTTGCTTTACTTTCGAGTGATTATATACTCTTTAGGTCAGTGTGTTTGCTTTTGAGGGAGAGGTGGGAAGCAGCTTTGCAAGGATGGATGTTTTTCATGGTTCACATAATAGACTGACCACAGATAAGGCCCACTAACCCAACAACCATATCAGAGATAGCAACCATGTTTAACAACTTTCTTATTAATAAAATTATCAAAGCCTTTGTTAATGGTACTAGTCTCTTATTTCTCAGATTGACTAGGCACTTACCTAATGAAGTGTGTGTTTAGAAGGGAATGCTTTTAGTAAAAGTAAAAAGTATGAGGAACTGTAAGAGAAAAGAATGAATAGTTTTCCACTTATAGGAAGTTTATCTTTTAAAAAACTACAAAGTTAGCAATATTTTTAATTTCTAAGGTATCTAATTTTTACCAAATTTTTAATGATTCTTAATAGTCTGTAGTATTTTTAAGTTGTAGTCATCAATGACTTTATAATAAAGCCCAAGTTTAAAAAGAAATAGAGTGGAAACACACACTTATTTTGCCAAGTGTTGTGTTAATAATTTAATATGGAGCACCACTATAATACGGTCTAGTTGCTGTAGGTGTCTGACACATTATCTCAGAATCTGACAACAAACCCTTAAGGTAGATGGCCATTCACATTTCACAGAAGAAAAAGGCTCAGAGTTTGTGACTTACCCAAGACTCTACAGCTAAGTTAATGCTTGAACGAAGCCAAGCCTCTAGTATATTTTTTAAAAGTTTTATTGGGGTATAATTGATTTACAATGTTGTGTTAGTTTCAGGTGTACAGCAAAGTAAATCTGTTATACGAATACGTATATCCAAAGCCTCTAGTCTTAATGATTTACTTTTTTTATCCAAAGCTGCCTCTTTTTCTTTTTCCTACATAAATTTTTGTTAACTTACCATAATGACTGTATGAGGAAATGGAGATCAAGGAAGTTTAAGTCACCTGTCCAGAGTTTTCCATGTAACTTGTATACAGCAGAATTCGAATTTGGAATCAGGGCCGTTTCCCAAATTCCTGTTCTTGCCACTGATTTCTATTAAATGACTGATTTAGAGCTTAACCTAATGAACATTTCACTCCTGCTCATCAGCTCTTCTCATCCACATGATAATGATGGCCTCATGGGCTGCAACACACTCCCAAAGACTTTATACTCAGTCCCTGGAGTGCTGGCTATATCTCTAGCCCCAGAACACTCATGAAAGCATATTGCAACCAATATGTGAGGTGACATCACTATGCACCTCGAATTCACTTAATTTCTCTTAAAATGTAAATCATTCTAGACTGGCATAGGGTAAAGGGCATGGCCTCAAGATAGGAAAAGCTGATACAAATTCTGGCGCTATTGCACAATACAAGTGCCAACTAACTCACATTATTGAGCTTCTCTGAGCCCCATATTCTTTGTGTGTAATGGGGTTATTAATAAAACCTACCTAGCTGGGTCACTGTGTAGATTAAATGTAACAATACCTGTGAAGGACAGCTCCTGTCCACCTAGTAGATGCTTAATAAATAGTAGGGGTTACTGTATTCTAGCATGGATCGAAATTTCTGCTTTATTTTACATTTGTGTATTTTATGTGCATATAGCGATTAGTCGATGTTGTCAGTCGATGTTGTCAGTCGATTAGTCGATGATTCACTCTTTTGTATAAAGACCTTATCTGGTTTTTAGCATCTTTACCTTTTGTATCATGTCCTTTTTTTGTAATCTTGACTTATAAACATTTACTCACCTTATGTAGTTTTTCTTTTGCTCACTCTGCACATTTTTTGGAACATTACTAGCCATATTTCAATGGGATGGAATTTGTATTTTTTGGCAAATGCACTATCCTGTTTTCTGCCTCTCCTGTGTGGCCTTGAACATCTAGAACATTAATATACTCCCATTTGCTCCCAGTGCTGGCACAGAAGGGCAAGAGGGTAATCTCAGAGCTTTTCTTAAAGTAGATGGTTTGGCAGGTATATTGAAAATTTCCTAAACATATTAAAAGATAGAGAATAACTGAACTCATTTCCAATATCAGGCATGAAACAAAAAATAACTTGGGCTCTTTACTTAGAACTGTAACACACTGTCACAAGTTCTGGGAGTGAATTTAGGATCCCTTTCTAGTGTTGGATGGGTGTCCTTTTAAAATATTCTATAGTCTGTGAGTGGCAGTTGGTAGAGACATGGTAATATTTAGAAAATGAACAGAGTTAAGAAAAGAAAAGAGGAAATCGGCGAAATTCAAAAAACAATTTTAAGAAAAATGCTGTAAAGCTTAGAGAAACAACTGAAAGTGTTCCAGATGACTGAAGTATTTGGGGTCAAAGGCATCCAGGAGAACTATATGTTCTTTAAAGAACCCTTCTAAGAACTCAGAAGAACCCAAGCTCTGCCCATACTGGAGAGGGGTCCGTCGGAAGAGCAAGGAAGAAAATTAGTTTGGCTAAACCCAAACACTGCCCGAGGGCTGGAATCACAAGAGAGAATAAGGAAGCTCTTAGGGAAGCATTTCTCAATCTTTAGTTCATTACTACCCTCCCTCCAGAGTTTTTTTTTAGATACATTGTAATGCCACAGATACACTGGTATACCCATTTATGTACTGTGGCCTGTTGGCAGGCTACAAACCTGAAGATTGGTTTACCCTGCCCCACAGACCCAATTTTTGACAGGGACAGGATTGCCCCCCTGTTGAGAACACATGGTAGAGCATGATTCTGGATTATGTTTGAAAACCATAAAAGAGCCATATGGAACTAAAAGACATGAAGAATAGTATATACGTATACATTTTTTTTTCCTTTATAAAGAGGTATACTTTATTGGCTCTCAAGCTGAAATATGTTTGTAAAAATATGTCTTCCAATTGTCCCAGTTTCATCTTGGCAAAATTATTAAATTCATTAAGTTATCTTCCAAAACCACCTCTACCTGTGTTGTTTTGTTTCTGGGTGGGAAGCCCTCCCCAAACTTTAAATACTCAGCATCTTTTATTTACTTACTTCTATTATGCCGGGAAGGCTCTGATACTAAACATTCATTCTTGTGACTGGTCAATTACACATGAGTATAAATTAGTTTGTATTTATTAGAGCATTTGCATTTTACAGTAGTTATTTATTATTATGAAATACTATGTTCTCTATCTAAGAGATTTTAACTCATAACAAGTAGCTATTTGGGGGTAGGGGTGGGGCTTCTGAAGTCACTCAGCTTTTTCATGTTCGGTTCCTTGCTTTGGTTCCCTGGGGACCATGAGCCTGGGCTTTTGATGTGGAACCTCAGAACTGTTAGGGTTAGAGGAGCTTGGCTTCTTTCAACATTTGGAGGCTCTCAGCCTTTGCATGCTCCTTCCCCGACAACAGCTGATCCTCTTCTTCAGCTTCCATTTTAACCATATTGTTCTTTTCCCTCTCCTTTCCCCTCAAACCTCCAGAAACATCCTTGTTTTTCAACATCTTTTCTCTGTTTGATTTTTGGAGCTGCACTGAAAGTCCCACGGGGGCAGAGGCCATATAGGCCATTTCTGTCTTGCTCACTTCTGTATCCACAGCACCTGTACAGTGCCTGGGACAGAGCTGCTCAAGAAACAGTTGTGGAATAAATATTTAATGGTACATTTTACAGTAAAGTTTCTAACATCTTAGAGTGTATCCATTTCCCTTTCTATTATTTTAAATTCTAGAAATGAAATTTGAGAGTGTAATTAGAAGTTATTCTTCTCAATAGGGTCATGAAATATGTATACAGAAATATTTCTATATGTAATTGGAAATTTGGAGTACTATATAAAATATGAAGTCAGAACATCAAAACCAATCCTAGATAAAAGTCACTAAATAAGCTAAATAGATGAAAGCTTTTGGGTCCTGTGTTCTCCCTGTATATATGACGAACTTGTCAAATCAATAAAAATTACTAACTACTCTTCCTCATATACCTTAGAGATTTATAAAAATTAGAAACAGGTTCAAATATCTTTTTTTTTTTAAATGGGAAAGATATAACCTATAAATCCAACTCCTGGAAAAATACAATAGGGGAATTTTTAGCTAATAACACCTTGATTTTTAAAAATAACTATGAGGATAGCTTCGCTAGGAAAAACCAGCAAGCTAATTTGTATTATCGCCCTTGAAATTAGCAAGGTCCAGGATAATGTTCTTAAAGTCAGCAAAGTTAGGAAATACTGTACAGAAATTAGCAAGGTCCAGGATAATGTTCTTAAAGTCAGCAAAGTTAGGAAATACTGTACAGCATACAAAAAACCTTTCTAGTTAATGCACAGCTATGTGGATCCCTGTAACCAGAAAATGGTTAAAGTTGAGGAGGTAGCAGCTGGAGGTGTGTCTAGGGTTTGGATGTGTGTTGAGTGTTTAAGCATTTTATCTAAGGATCTGGATAACATAACGTGTTATATTTCTGTGAGTGGCTCCACAGTGGATAGAGAAGTACAGTGTTGAAGGAAAGACTGGAAATGAGCTTGGCAAAATAAAATAAAAATGAAAGGAAACAGTCAAAACTGAGCAGTGAAATTCATTTAAGGGAAGTATAGAATTGTAACTTGAAGAAAACTAAATAAACCAACCATACAAATATACTAGATTTTTGTTTGTTTTGTTATGTTCATTTTTGTATCACCAGTATTTAGAGCAGTATATGTTAGCAAAGGACCAGTAAATATTTGTTGAATGACTACATGAATGAAATGCAAGATGGAGAAAGACTAGCTACATGCCATTAGGGCAAAAGTAAAATTAATCCTAAGGAGATGGTGATAGATAACTGTGCGACTGAATAGACTGTTAGAAAACACTTTTTGGACAAATCATTTATGACTATGTGTTAAAGTTTTACTTTAGTCTTACATATAAGAGAAAAGATTTCTGGTAGGTCAGTTTTAAAATTCATCCTGACTAGGGACATTTTATAAGCATATGACTGGTTAGGTATCATTGTTAGGTTAAATAAAAAAAATGTGGGTTCAAGGTCATTAGACTCTTGCCTAACAGTTGACAGTTAACTGATTACCTCTTTAGCTGGTTTCCAAGGACAAGTCTTATCCCCATTCAAGATCATGCAGGAGGCTAGCCAGTGCAATAAGGATGAAAAAACTAAAGACATAAAGATTGGAAAGGAAGAAGTAAAAGTATCTCTCCTTACAGACTTTGTGTTTGAAATCAGGATTCCATATCCCAAGGAATCTACAAAGCAGCAAATAAAGATAAATGCCACACTAATCTCTAACGGACATGTGGGTATTTAAAATTTACAAACAAAATCTTTGAAGTAAATCTGTTGACAGTGACTGTTTCAGTCAGCCCTTGTACCTGAACTTGAAGAAGATTTTACTTATCCTGAAAGGGTATCTGATAACATAATCACATCACTAACATTTTATCTAACTTTTTTTTTACTTGACAGCTTTCCCCTAATGTACTTCAATAAGCAGAACAGCCTACTGTTGACCTAATTAAGGAATTTAAGGAGCAAATCAATTACAACGAATTATTTCCAGCATCTTTTTTACTTATGAGTGCCACATCCTGGATTATAGGAGAGGGAGCACACCTTTGGTGCTCCCTAGAGGCTGTCTAGTGTGTCTCAAACATGTTTTGAATATTAAAAAACTGCTCCTTTTTCTATTGCTCCAAATTTGAAACAATCTCAAAGCAACATTTTAAAATGTTGCCAGATAAGAATGTAGATGCCCAATGATAAAAGAAGGCCATATTGATGGCTGGCTTATTAACTACAACTAAGAAAGTGTTTAAGAAATCTCAGAATTTTAATTTCTCTAGAGGCCAGGAATCTCTTTATTATTCCTCTTGTTTGTTTTCAGTTATTTATAATTTTGAATTATCAAAAATCAGCACAAAAGCAGGAAAGCTAATTGCCCCTTCTGAAAGAACACATTTGGTTTGGGTGAGTGAAAAAATATCTTTTAGCAACTAGGTAGACTATATGGTAAGTAAATAATTTTACAGCTTCATATTGAGAAATTTTTTTTTCCTCAGTTACCAGTTACCTATTCTATTAAGCTAATTAAAAATAATTTTATCTCAATATGTGTTATTTATCATATAAATCACATAAACTAAAAACATGGTGGATGACAGCATTTAATGTGTTATGCTTTGGTTTTTAAGATAAAATTAATTTTATAAAGCATGTTATATAAGACAATTATCGTATTATTATTTAAATGTTATGAAGAACAAATTATATTTATGTATAGATATGATACATAGGTTAAAACCATCATATGATAGTATTTGCCAAAGGTTATTCATTATCTAATTATAATATTAGTCCCAGGTCTTAATATTAATTATGTTTAATTACAATTTACATTGCCACTTAAAAATGATATAATCACAGTTCATATTAAAAATGTATCAGGGAAATATGACATTTCATGGTTTCATATTACTGCAGGAGTATAACAAACATTAAATAAATTGGCACTAGTTATAATTCAGTGTTGTTGAACATATATACAAAGACTTAAATCTTTAGTGTAAATAATGATCTAGGGAGCAGTCTCTTAGAACTATCTGAGATGCTGTGTCCTCAGTTTTATCTGCCAGATAAAACATAATTCAACAACAACAACAAAATGATCTGACCTATGAGACAAATATCAAGAAGTTAGTAACTTCCAATTAAATAGGCATCCTATCAGAGGACAGATCAGTCATGCATGAACTAAAATACATTTTAACAGCTTTATTGAGGTATAACCTACCTTCTATAAAATTTATTTGTTTAAAGTATACAATTCAGTGGTTTTTAGACTAATTACAGAATTGTACAACCATTACCGTAATCTATCTTAGAACATTCTCATCACCCCACAAAAAAGCCTGTAAGCATTAGCTATTACTCCCCACCATACCCCTACTTCTTCTCCCAAGCTCTAGGCAGCCCCTAATCTATCCTCTGTCTCTATGGATTTACCTATTCTGGACATTTCATGTAGATGGTATCACACAATATGTAGTCTTTTGTGACTGGCTTCTTTTACTTAGAATATATTTAAGATTCATCCGAGTTGTAGCATGTATCATTACACCATTACTTTGAGTTGCCAAATAATATTCCATTATATGGGTATACTGTATTTTCTTTTTCCATTCATCAATTGATAGACATTCAGGTTGTTTCTACTTTGGAGTTATGAGGAGTAATGCTTCTGTGAACATTCATATACAAGGTTTTGTGTGGGCATTTGTTTTCATTTCTCTTGGATAGATATGTGCAGAAGTGGAATTGCTGGGTCATATGGTGTCTCTGTGTTTAACATTTTGATATAAATGAAGTATAATTTTTTCATCATCTCCCAAACTAGAATAAAATCAGGGCTAAGACATTTAACTGTCTTCTAAATGAAATTTAACAAAATAGTTTAACTTGTCCAAGTACTCATTATCAGGAATATCAATTGAACTTTGAATTTTATATAATTCAGTCATAGTTTGTGAAGTACTGTTAAAGTACTACTGAATCTCTTTGAATTAAAAGTTCTGATTGAGAAATATAGAAAGAGCTACTGAAGGCTGACCAGAAAACTATTTGCATATTTTTTTAGTTCCTTATCATTAGTGACCTGGATACCACCACTACCTCCAAACTTCCCTTTTGTGCATTTTTCTTCTTTTTGTTGTGGGACAGTGGTGAATATTTTTCATATTCTCTTATTCTAGATATACATATTTATTATCTCCTGCTTGGAATATGTGAATTCATTCCTTTGAGTCTTTACAGTCTTGTTAATTTCCCTCTGGAAAGAGGTAAAGGCACTTTTAAAAGTAAAACACCTTTCATTGGCTAACATTCTTTCAGGCACTACTCGTTTGCCCAGGATGGTGATAGAGGGACTATCTTTTTAAACTGTAGATTCTATCTGTTTTGGTCTATTAGAACTACTCTTTTAATTCACTATCAGACCTAGGAGAAATTTCCCTTAACTCTTTCCTACACACTCTTATGAAATCACCCAGGCAGATTTCCCCTTCTCCCTTCATTTCAAAGTGAATCTATTTGTTAAGGAGGTGTTTTCCTAGCACACACAGGACAAACTTCTGTGACCACTTAACTTTCATTCTTAGAGGTATTCGAAGCAAGGGAGAAGCTATACGTCTAGTAGGTGCCCGAAGAAATCACTGACCACAAAAAAACAGAGCACTATAAATAACCACTTACAGAAACAGGCAAATATACAGAAAACCTCTGAACCAATTCCTACGTACATTTTTAAGTTAGACAAATGCAAATACAAGTGCAAGTATATACACAAACCTACTATAAGCAAAACACAATAAGACTTCTGTGAATGTTGTCAATGGGTAATTTTCGAAAAGTTAAACATGACTCAAATATAGAACGAACATGTCAAAGATTTATTCAACTCCTTAATGAAGGAGCTGGCAAGATGGCAAACCGTTTGGTTTAAAGAGCATTCCAGGAACTATTTTAAAAAGGAATGTTAGGGCTTCTCTGGTGGCGCAGTGGTTGAGAGTCTGCCTGCCGATGCAGGGGACACGGGTTCGTGCCCCGGGCCGGGAAGATCCCACATGCCACGGAGCGGCTGGGCCCGTGAGCCATGGCCGCTGAGCCTGCGCGTCCGGAGCCTGTGCTCCGCAGCGGGAGAGGCCACGGCAGTGAGAGGCCCGCGTACCGCAAAAAACAAACAAAACAACAACAACAAAAAAAAGGAATGTTAGAATAACATTGCTAGGTTAGATACAAAACTAGGTAACATCCTTCAGGGCAATAAAAAACATATGTTTTGGGTTTTCTTCTCTACCGAACAAAAATCTGCAAGTCTGGAATGTAATGAGTAGTAATTAGCAAGTCAAAAAAAAAAGATATTTCCCTAAATTATCCTTGCGTAGGCCAGTTAAACAGTTCTTCAAGATAATAATAAAAGGATATTCTGCCCTCCCTTTGCCTCACTTCCAAGTTTTAGATACCTTTTTCCCTAAAAATGCATAGTTGCTCATCCTAAACTTACTTTATAAGGGCTTTGGTTTTTCTTAGTACAATAACAGACATTTGGCCATTGAATGAGTCAAATTCAAAACACTGGCCATGGAAGTTCTCAAATTTAAAATATGGGTTGGAAACTTTGGGTTCTACACTTGACTTCCCTTCTTGGGAGTTCTTTATTTCATTCAGATATCAAAATACCTCTCTGATCTCATCCTGGGGAGGAGTTCTGCTTTAACTCCAACCCCAAGTTTAACCAATTCTTATGGCCCAGCCTACTCTCCAAGCTCTCAACTTAGATAGTAAATCACCATAAGCCCAGTAGAACAGGAGTGCTTTCAGATAGCCACTAGACTTTGACATTCAAGGGCTCAAATTGCCGTAGATCAGCAAAACATCCCAGGCTCAGGAAGAGAAGCAAGGGATCTCAATAGCGTACATGTCATGAAGTTCCTTGATCCAGCGGCTGCTCTGTTGAGATGAGCAAATCTCCATGGGACCTCCAAGAACCATTACAACAGAAGTCAGCAAACTGTGGCCTGCATAGTTTGGGTCTGCAAGCTGTTTTTGTATGGCCCACTTGCTGAGATTGGTTTTTACATTTTTGAAGGGTTGTTTAAAAAATTTAAAGAATATGCAACATAGACCAGATGTGACCTATAAGGCCTAAATATTTACTGTCTCTCCTTCTATGGAATAAGTTTATTGATCCCTGCATTTGAAAAACAAAAAACAAAAAACTTTGTACTTAGCATGTATCAAAGAATTACAATCGATTTCCTGTTTAAAAAAAAAAAGCTCTCTAGTAGGCTAATTCAAAGATTTGCACTTGGTAGGGACATTTTATAGGAAAAGAAAATGGTTAGAAAAGTGTTAGATTCAACATCAAAAGAAAATAGTATTTGGTTAAAGGCTACTAAACTCTTGGTTGACAGTTTATCAACTGCTTGGGTGGTAACTAAATTCCCAGAATTTCTTAATGTCATTAAAGTTCATGAGAATCAATTAATTAAGCATTGTATCAGGAACATTAATTTCTAGAAGGAGGTTGCAAGTTCTATTACACAAACAGATTTGGAAATTTGTTTTTTATAAGGCAACGTATTAGTATGTATTAAAAGCATACAGTACGTTATAATAAAAGAAAAGTAGATTTGGGTTCTTTTGATGTCACACTAATACACTTTAATTTACGACTACACAAATAAATAGGAAGATGAAAAACTTGGAAAAGAGTCAAAAGACCATGACAAAGAGGGTTACAGCATTGAAAAACTGATTCTATGTGGAATAAATGAAAGGAACTGGGATATTTCAGCTAAGACAAGGAAGACAAGCAAAAATTTAATTACTTCCAGTGATGTGAAGGGATCTCCAATGGAATCTAAAGAGTGATTGTATATATCTTCTGAAAGGAGATAGAAGTTTAACTTACAGCATATGAATTTTTTTTTTTTTTAGATTCTATATATATGTATTAGCATATGGTATTTGTTTTCCTCTTTCTGACTTACATCACTCTGTATGACAGACTCTAGGTCCATCCACCTCACTACAAATAGCTCAATTTCATTTCTTTTTATGGCTGAGTAATATTCCATTGTATATATGTGCCACATCTTCATTATCCATTCATCTGTCAATGGACACTTAAGTTGCTTCCATATCCTGGCTATTGTAAATAGAGCTGCAATGAACATTTTGGTACATGACTCTTTTTGAATTATGGTTTTCTCAGGGTATATGCCCAGTAGTGGGATTGCTGGGTCGTATGGTAGTTCTATTTTTAGTTTTTTAAGGAGCCTCCATACTGTTCTCCATAGTGGCTGTTATCAATTTACATTCCCACCAACAGTGCAAGAGGGTTCCCTTTTCTCTACACCCTCTCCAGCATTTATTGTTTCTAGATTTTTTGATGATGGCAATTCTGACTGGTGTTAGGTGATACCTCGTAGTTTTGATTTGCGTTTCTCTAATGATTAGTGATGTTGAGCATCCTTTCATGTGTTTCTTGGCAATCTGTATATCTTTGGAGAAATGTCTATTAAGGTCTCTGCCCATATTTGGATTGGGTTGTTTGTTTTTTTGATATTGAGTAGCATGAGCTGCTTGTAAATTTTGGAGGTTAATCCTTTGTCAGTTGCTTCATTTGCAAATATTTTCTTGCATTCTGAGGGTTGTCTTTTCATCTTGGTTATGGTTTCCTTTGCTCTGCAAACTTTTAAGTTTCATTAGGTCCCATTTGTTTATTTTTGTTTTTATTTCCATTTCTCTGGGGGGGGGGGTCAAAAAGGATATTGCTGTGATTTATGTCATAGGGTGTTCTGACTATGTTTTCCTCTAAGAGTTTGATAGTGTCTGGCCTTACATTTAGGTCTTTAATCCATTTTGAGTTTATTTTTGTGTATGGTGTTAGGGAGCGTTCTAATTTCATTCTTTTACATGTAGCTGTCCAGTTTTCCCAGCAACACTTAGTGAAGAGGCTGTCTTTTCTCCATTGTATATTCTTGTCTCCTTTATCAAAAATAAGGTGACCATATATGCATGGGTTAATCTCTGGGCTTTCTATCCTGTTCCATTGATCTATATTTCTGTTTTTGTGCCAGTACCATACTGTCTTGATTACTGTAGCTTTGTAGTATAGTCTGAAGTCCAGGAGCCTGATTCCTCCAGCTCCGTTTTTCTTTCTCAAGATTGCTTTGGCTCTTCGCGGTCTTCTGTGTTTCCATATGAATTTTGAAATTTTTTGTTCTAGTTCTGTGAAAAATGCCATTGGTAGTTTGATAGGGATTGCATGGAATCTGTAGATTGCTTTGGGTAGTATAGTCATTTTCACAATGTTGATTCTTCCAATCCAAGAACGTGGTATATCTCTCCATCTGTTTGTGTCGTCTTTAATTTCTTTCATCACTGTCTTATAGTTTTCTGTATACAGGTAGTTTGTCTCCTTAGGTAGGTTTATTCCTAGGTATTTTATTCTTTTTGTTGCAGTGGTAAATGGGAGTGTTTCCTTAATTTCTCTTTCAGATTCTTCATCATTAATGCAGAGGAATGCAAGAGATTTCTGTGCATTAATTTTGTATCCTGCTACTTTACCAAATTCGTTGATTAGCTCTAGTAGTTTACTGGTAGCATCTTTAGGATTCTCTATGTATAGTATCATGTCATCTGCAAACAGTGACAGCTTTACTTCTTCTTTTCCGATTTGGATTCCTTTTATTTCCTTTTCTTCTCTGATTGCTGTGGCTAAAACTTCCAAAACCATATTGAATAATAGTGGTGACAGTGGAAAACCTTGTCTCATTCCTGATCTTAGAGGAAATGGTTTCAGTTTTTCACCATTGAGGACGATGTTGGCTGTGGGTTTGTCATATATGGCCTTTATTATGTTGAGGTAAGTTCCCTCCATGCCTACTTTCTGGAGGGTTTTTATCATAAATGTGTGTTGAACTTTGTCGAAAGCTTTTTCTGCATCTATTCAGATAATCATATGGTTTTTCTCCTTCAATTTGTTAAGATGGTTTATCACGTTGATTGATTTGCGTATATTGAAGAATCCTTGCATCCCTGGGACAAACCCCACTTGATCATGGTATATGATCCTTTTAATGTGCTGTTGGTTTCTGTTTGCTAGTAATTTGTTGGGGATTTTTACATCTGTGTTCATCAGTGATATTGGCCTGTAGTTTTCTTTCTTTGTGACATCTTTGTCTGGTTTTGATATCAGGGTGATCGTGGCCTTGTAGAATGAGTTTGGGAATGTTCCTCCCTCTGCTATATTTTGGAAGAGTTTGAGAAGGATAGGTGTTAGCTCTTCTCTAAATGTTTGATAGAATTCGCCTGTGAAGCCATCTGGTCCTGTGCTTTTGTTTGTTGGAAGGTTTTTAATCACAGTTTCAATTTCAGTGCTTGTGATTGGTCTGTTTATATTTTCTATTTCTTCCTGGTTCAGTCTCACAAGGATGTGCTTTCCTAAGAATTTGTGATTTTCTGCCAGATTGTCCATTTTATTGGCATATAGTTGCTTGTAGTAATATCTCATGATCCTTTGTATTTCTGCAGTGTCTGTTTTTACTTCTCCTTTTTCATTTCTACTTCAACTGATTTGAGACTTCCCCCTTTTTTTCTTGATGAGTCTGGCTAATGGTTTATCAATTTTGTTTATCTTCACAAAAACCAGATTTTAGTTTTATTGATCTTTGCTATTGTTTCCTTTATTTCTTTTTCATTTATTGCTGATCTCATTTGATGATTTCTTTCCTTCTGCTAACTTTGGGTTTTATTTATTTATTTATTTATTTATTTTTTGCGTTATGCGGGCCTCTCACTGTTGTGGCCTCTCCCGTTGCGGAGCACAGGCTCTGGACGCACAGGCTCAGCGGCCATGGCTCACGGGCCCAGCTGCTCCGCGGCATGTGGGATCTTCCCAGACCGGGGCACGAACCCATGTCCCCTGCATCGGCAGGCAGACTCTCAACCACTGCGCCACCAGGGAAGCCCAACTTTGGGGGTTTTTTTGTTCTTCTTTCTCTAATTGCTTTCGGTGTAAGGTTAGGTTGTTTATTTGAATTGTTTCTTGTTTCTTGAGGTTGGAGTGTATTGCTATAAACTTCCCTCTTAGAATTGCTTTTGCTGCAACCCATAGGTTTCAGGTCGTCATGTTTTCATTGTCATTTGTTTCTCGGTATTTTTTGATTTCCTGTTTAATTTCTTCAGTGATCCCTTGGTTATTTAGTAGTGTATTGCTTAGCCTCCACGTGCTTGTATTTTTAAAAGATTTTTTCCTGTAATTGATATCTAGTCTCACAGCATTGTGGTCAGAAAAGATACTTGATACGATTTCAATTTTCTTAAATTTACCAAGGCTTGATTTGTGACTCAGGATATGATCTGTCCTGGAGAATGTTCCATGAGCACTTGAGAAGAAAATTTATTCTGTTGTTTTTGGATGGAATGTCCTATAAATATCAATTAAGTCCATCTTGTTTAATGTATCATTTAAAGCTTGTGTTTCCTTATTTATTTTCATTTTGGATGATCTGTCCATTGGTGAAAGTGGGGTGTTAAAGTCCCCTACTATGATTGTGTTACTGTCGATTTCCCCTTTTATGTCTTTTAGCATTTGCCTTATGTGTTGAGGTGCTCCTATGTTGGTTGCATAAATATTTACAATTGTTATATCTACTTCTTGGATTGATCCCTTAATCATTACGTAGTGTCCTTCTTTGTCTCTTGTAATAGTCTTTATTTTAAAGTCTGTTTTGTCTGATATGAGAATTGCTACTCCAGCTTTCTTCTGATTTCCATTTGCATGGAATATCTTTTTCCATCCCCTCACTTTCAGTCTGTATGTGTCCCTAGGTCTGAAATGGGTCTCTTGTAGACAGCATATATAGGGTCCTGTTTTTGTATCCATTCAGCCAGTCTATGTCTTTTGGTGGGAGCATTTAATCCATTTACATTTAAGTAATTATCAATTTGTATGTTCCTATTACCATTTTCTTAATTGTTTTGGGTTTGTTATTGTAGGTCTTTTCCTTCTCTTGTGTTTCCTGCCTAGAGAAGTTCCTTTAGCATTTGTTGTAAAGCTGGTTTGGTGGTGCTGAATTCTCTTAGCTTTTGCTTGTCTGTAAAGGTTTTAATTTCTCCATCAGATCTGAATGAGATCCTTGCTGGGTAATCTTGGTTGTAGGTTTTTCCCCTTCATCATTTTAAATATGTCCTGCCACTCCCTTCTGGCTTGCAGAGTTTCTGCTGAAAGGTCAGCTGTTAACCTTATGGCGATTCCCTGGTATGTTATTTGTTGTTTTTCCCTTGCTGCTTTTAATATTTTTTCTTTGTATTTAATTTTTGATAGTTTTATTAATATGGGTCTTGGCGTATTTCTCATTGGATTTATCCTGTATGGGACTCTCTGCGCTTCCTGGATTTGACTGACTATTTCCTTTCCCATATTAGGGAAGTTTTCAACTATAATCTCTTCAAATATTTTCTTAGTCCCTTTCTTTTTCTCTTCTTCTTCTGGGACCCCCTATAATTTGAAGGTTGATGCGTTTAATGTTGTTCCAGAGGTCTCTAGGACTGTCCTGAATTCTTTTCATTCTTTTTTCTTTATTCTGCTCTGGAGTAGTTATTTCCACTATTTTATCTTCCAGGTCAGTTATGCGGTCTTCTGCCTCAGTTATTCTGCTATTGATTCCTTCTAGAGAACTTTTAATTTCATTTATTGTGCTGTTCATGATTGTTTGTTTGCTCTTTAGTTCTTCTAGGTCCTTGTTAAACGTTTCTTGTATTTTCTCCATTCTACTTGCAAGGTTTAGGAACATCTTTACTATCATTACTCTGAATGCCTTTTCAGGTAGACTGCCTATTTCCTCTTCATTTGTTTGGCCTGGTGGGTTTTTACCTTGCTCCTTCATCTGCTGTGTGTTTCTCTGTCCTCTCATTTTGCTTAACTTACTGTGTTTGGAGTCTCCTTTTTGCAGGCTGCAGGTTCGTAGTTCCCGTTGTTTTTGGTATCTAACCCTGGTGGTTAAGGTTGGTTTAGTGGGCTGTGTAGGCTTCCTGGTGGAGGGGACTAGTGCCTGTGGTCTAGTGGATGAGTCTGGATCTTGTCTTTCTTGTGGGTAGGACCGCCTCCGGTGGTGAGTTTTGGGGTGTCTGTGACCTTATTATAATTTTAGGCAGCCTCTCTGCTAATGGGTGGGATAGTGTTCCTGTCTTGCTAGTTGATTGGCATAGGATGTCTAACACTGTAGCTTGCTGGTCGTTGAGTGGAGCTGTGTCTTAGCATTGAGATGGAGATCTCTGGGAGAGCTTTCACCGTTTGATATTACATGCAGCCGTGAGGTCTCCCGTGGACCAGTGTGCTGAACTCAGCTTTCCCACCTCAGCGGCACAGGCCTGACACCCGGCCAGAGCACCAAGACCCTGTCAGCCACACGGCTCAGAAGAAAAGGGAGAGAAAAAGAAATAAAGAAAAAAATAAAATAGTTATTAAAAAGTAATTATTAAAAATAAAAATATTAAAAAGTAATTTAAAAAGAAAAAAGAAAGAGAGAAAGAAGATAGTAACCACACCAAAAAACAAATCCACCAATGTTAACAAGCGCTAAAAACTATAGTAAAAAAAAAAAAAAAACCGGACAGACAGAACCCTAGAACAAATGGTAAAAGGAAAGGTCTACAGACAAAATCATAGAAAGAGGCATACACATATACACTCATAAAAAGAGAAAAAGGAAAAAAATATATATATATATATTTAAAAAAGGAGGATGAAAACAACCAAATCAATAAACAAATCTACCAATGATAACAAACTCTAAATACTAAACTAAGATAAACATAAAGCCAGGAACAACTTAGATGCAGCAAGCAAACCCCAAGTCTACAGTTGCTCCCAAAGTTCACCGCCTCAATTTTGGGATGATTTTTCGTCTATTCAGGTATTCCACAGATGCAGGGTACATGAAGTTGATTGTGGAGATTTAATCCGCTGCTCCTGAGGCTGCTGGGAGAGATTTCCCTTTCTCTTCTTTGTTCACACAGCTCCCAGGGGCTCAGCTTTGGATTTGGCCCTGCCCCTGCGTGTAGGTCATCTGAGGGCGTCTGTTCTTCGCTCAGACAGGACGGGGTTAAAGGAGCCGCTGATTCGGGGACTCTGGCTCACTCAGGCCGGGGGGAGGGAGGGGCACGGATGCGGGGCGGGCCTGCGGCGGCAGAGGCCCACGTGACATTGCACCAGCCTGAGGCACGCCGTGCGTTCTCCCGGGGAAGTTGTCCCTGGATCACAGGACTCTGGCAGTGGTGGGCTGCACAGGCTCCCCGGAAGCGGGGTGTGGAGAGTGACCTGTGCTTGCACACAGGCTGCTTGGTGGCGGCAGCAGCAGCCTTAACGTCCCATGCCCGTCTCTGGGGTCCGCGCTGATAGCCGCGGCTCGCTCCCGTCTCTGGAGCTTGTAAGCGGTGCTCTGAATCCCCTCTCCTCGCGCACCCCAAAGCAGTGGTCTCTTGCCTCTTCGGCAGCTCCAGAGTTTTTCCGGACTCCCTCCCAGCTAGCCGTGGTGCACTAGCCTCCTTCAGGCTGTGTTCACGCCGCCAACCCCAGTCCTCTCCCTGCGCTCCGACCGAAGCCCGAGCCTCAGCTCCCAGCCCCCGCCTGCCCCGGCAGGAGAGCAGACAAGCCTCTCGGGCTGGTGAGTGCCGGTCGGCACCGATCCTCTGTGCAGGAATCTCTCCGCTTTGCCCTCTGCCCCACTGTTGCTGCACTCTCTTCTGTGGCTCCGAAGCTTTCCCTCTCCGCCATCCGCAGTCTCCGCCCACGAAGGGGCTTCCTAGTGTGTGGAAACCTTTCCTTCTTCACGGCTCCCTCCCACTGGTGCAGGTCCCATCGCTATTCTTTTGTCTCTGATTTTTCTTTTTTCTTTTGCCCCACCCAGGTACGTGGGGAGTTTCTTGCCTTTTGGGAAGTCTGAGGTCTTTTGCCAGCGTTCAGCAGGTGTTCTGTAGGAGTTGTTCCACGTGTAGATGTATTTCTGATGTATTTGTGGGGAGGAAGGTGATCTCCACATCTAACTCCTCTGCCATCTTGAAGGTCTCTCCTGCAGCATATGAATTTAAAAAGAATTTTTTGACACCAAGTCATCAGACTTTCCACAAATGTTCACAGAGACTGGGTCTTTGTTTTCAAAATTTGAATAGAGTTGGGGCTCTCTGCCCTGCGTTGAGTATATTCTTTTCTGAAGGTCTAGCCGGATAATCCCTTGAGTTCAGCCCTGTGTTTTCAGTTCAGGACCATAACTGGGTGCAAACCACCACCAGATCTGCTCTCCTTTGAGGAGATTAAAACCCAGCCACTGTCCTCGGGACATACTCTGGGACAGGTGGGGTAGGGTAAACAAATATATGTGTGGCAAAGATAAGAGGTAGCACTACCATAGAAGAACAGGGAAATATTTGCAAGTATTTAAATATCTGGAAAGAGAAACAACAAAAAATATGGCTCATAAGGCAAAGACCTGGAGGAAGGGAGGGAGCCATCCATATCTGAGGAGAGAACAGCAAATACAAAGGCATATCCCTGGCATGATGGGGCAACAGCAAGAAGGCCAACGAGGGTGGAAGGCACTGAGCGAGGGGAGAATAGTAGTTATTAGGAGAAGGTACTGTAGGCTCATGAAGTGTCTTGTCCTCCTCTACTCCGACTGGAGCCATTAGAAGGTTTTAAGCAAATGAGGGTCATAGTATGACTTGAGTTTTAAAAGGATCACTCTGGCTGCAGTATAGAGAAGCCATTAGCCAAACTTTTTGGCCTCAGGGCCTTTGTAATCTTAAAAAATTATTGAAGACTCCCAAAGAGCTTTATGTGGGTTATATTTGTAGATATTGACCATATTAGAAATTTTAAACTGTTAAGTATTAACTTATTTTAAAATAATAAGAAAACATGTTAACACAAATAATATATTTTTTATGAAAATAACTATATTTTCCCCCAAAGAAAGACAATGACATTGTTTTAAATTTTTACATATTTCTTTAATGCCTGGCATTCAGTCTGTTCACTAACATCATGTAACCTCCAGAAAATTCCTCTGTCCATTCACCAGAGAATGTGAGTTAAAAAGGCAAATCATGTGTAGTATTCTTATGAAAATAGTTTTGACCTCACTGACTTTCTAAAACAGGCACACTTTGAGGAAAAAAATGGTAGAGACTAGACTGTAGGTGAGAAGGATGGAAGCATGGAGACTAGTTATGAACCTGTTGCAGTAAACCACATGCGACATGCTGGTGGTTGGGATGTAGCAGTATAATTAATTAGAAATGGTCAGATTCTAGGTATATTTTAAAAGTTAAGCCACTAGGCTTTGCTGACAGAATAGACCTGGGTGCAAGATAAAGAGGTCAAAATGAACTCCAAAGTTTTAAACCAGAGGAACTGTAATGTAGAATATTGTGGGAATAGCAGATTTGGGGTTGAAATAAAGAATTGTGTTTTGGACTCACTACTTTTGAAATGCCTATTCAACATCTAATTGTAAATGTCAAGTCAGCAGCTGGACGTGTGTCTGGATTTCCAGGGAGGAACTTTTTATTGCCTTTACATCCCTCAGTAGTTTTAAAAGAAAGAATGCATAAAGGTGAGTTTTCTGAGTCTTTCAGTGTCTGAAATATATTATTCATTCTACTCTCAGATTTAAAAGTTATTTTGGCTGGGTATTGAACTCTAAATTGACAACGACTTTCACTAAGAATTTTAAAGGCTTTTTTTTTTTTTTTTTTTTTGCGGTACGCGAGCCTCTCACTGTTGTGGCCTCTCCCGTTGCGGAGCACAGGCTCCGGACGCGCAGGCTCAGTGTCCATGGCTCACGGGCCCAGCCGCTCCGCGGCATGTGGGATCTTCCCGGACCGGGGCACGAACCCATGTCCCCTGCATCGGCAGGCGGACTCTCAACCACTGCGCCACCAAGGAAGCCCAAAAGGCCTTTTTTTTAAACAATTTTTTTTAGCATCCAGTAAGTACTGTTATTGAGAAGTCTAACAATATCAGTGGTTCTGAATTTTGTTTCTTCATATATGCCCTCTAACCCCCTTTATCTCCCAGAAGCTTTCAGGATCTTCTCTTTATCCTTGACGGTCCAACACCTCATGATGATTTGGGGCTTTAGTTATTCCTCATGCTGGACACTTTGGTCATCCTTTTTAAAAATATTGAGTCTAATATTCTGCAATTTGAGAAGATTTTCTTGCAGTATTTTCTGTGTAATTTCTCTACTCACTTTCTCTTTACAATCTTTATGAAATTTTTGTTTTTCAGATATTGGATCTGTAATCTATATATCTATTGTTTCTTCCCCATTTGCCTTTTTGTTTACTTCAAGATGAATTTTCTCAACATTATAATCTAACCCTGATGTTGACATTTTAATTATCTTATTTTTAATTTCCAAGCTTTTTCTGATATGTTTATGGACACAATATCTTCTGCTAGCTCCCTGAAAAGACTAATTATAGTTTAGAGTTTTTTTAAAGTGATTTGCTCTTTGCTTTGCATGTTTCTCCTGCTTTAGGCTTTTGTCTGTGTTCATTTGCTCCTTTCATTGTGTATTTGTCTTCTTTATATCTCTCTTATAAAGGCATTTATATGTGGAGGCATTCCCTAAGTAGCAGGTAATTTATAATTGTCTTCTCATTTAATAGTGAACCATAGAAAGTTGTTTGGGAGTTCTGTGCAAATTGTAGAATTTTTCCACTAAACAACTTCACAATAGGTTGCCCAGGTAGTGAGTGGCCTTTTTTGGGAAGGCTTCCACTTGGATGTCATTATTCCTGGATTACAACTCCTAGCATCTCATTGCCTTCCAAGATCATGTCTAAGTCATCTTTATCCCCCATGCAACCCAAGAGTGTGTGTGTGTATGGATATATATATATATATATATATATGGCAGTGTGTTGACTGGACACATAGACATGTGTCTCTGTTTCATAAACCTAAAAGCACAGAGCAGCAGCAGGACTTGTCTCATATAGTATAGTCAGAAGTGGAGTTGAGTCTAGAACCTTGGACTTGTAGTTAAATATCCTTTCTACAACTAATACACCTCCTACTTTCCATCAGAGCCTCCCTCAGGATAGAAGAGATTTTCTGCTTATTTCAGGAACCTGGAATAGAGCTAGAAATATTCTGTCTGCAGCACCAAATTTCATTTATTATCTTGTATTTTAACTTTCAAAAACATATGAAACCATGTCCCCGTTGGTTTCAGTATAACACTTTTAATCCAGAATCTTTGAGTAAAGTCTATGTACCTAGAGAATACACATGTATATCTTATGGCTTCTCACACTCCCCACGTGGATGCATTCACCTACCCCAGTGTGAGCACTGCCACATGTGGCTAAGAGTTATGAGTTCAAATGATGTCAGAGATACCCACCCCCTCCTCCTAATAGTGGCTTAAACAAGAAAGTCATTCTTTCTTTCCCATACCAGTAGGAACGTGATCATGGGGGTATATAATGGCAAGGGTTCCACCGTTGCTATCGTGTATCCCTTGTTGGTCTGATTGAAGTGACATACCCTCCTCAGAAGTGAGGATGAGGGTATGTTGAGGGCAAGCTCCTTTCCTTTAAGGACACAACTCAGAATCAAAGATATCTTTTCTATTTCACTGGCTAAGACTAAGTCACATGGTCACACCTGCCTGCAAGGGGGCTGGAACAGGCACATAAAAATCATCTTGTAAAAAGGAGACACTGGATACCAGGAGACAGTAAGTGATCTTTCCTACCGTGGTGTTGCCATCTTATAGCTCAGGCCACAAAGAGCACAGGGCCATGGTAGCACCTTGCAAGGAAGATTCAACATGAAGGCTCTTTCAGTGACTACTCCTGGAAATAGTGACTCAGCTTCCAGGAAGTCTCCTGTAAGGGGACGGATCAGTCCTGCAGCTGCAGCTGCTGGCCATCCTGTACACCCCAGAAAGGCAGCGGTGTTCTTGGATGGCAGCAGTCAGAGGAACTGCCTTTCCACGGTGGTGTGATTTTCATGCTGGCAGGTCTAACCACCTGAAGGTGGGGGGTAGGGATGGGTACTTGTTCTTAGGAACTGCTCCATTGGCCTTATCTTTACTAGTCTTAGCTATTGAGGTTTCCTTAAAGCTTTGGGTCATGCTCCAGGGATGCTAGGTGCCGAGGAAGCTTCAGGAACCACATAGTCAGGAATGGGGTGGGGAGGATCTAACAGATTTGCATATCTGGGACCTCTAAATTTCCAGATATCTAGTTCAAGAGTTGGGGTAGGTTGGCATGTTCATGGGTTTTTGTTTCAGTATATCCATGCAGCAAAGACAGGTAAAACAGGTAAATTAGAGGTGGTTGATTTGAAGAAACTGGCCTATCTTGAGGTAAGTGGAAAAAATTACCAGATGTTTTAGAGGACACCACAGTTTGGGGGTACTTTTAGGCATATTCCATGAACAGTAGATATAGAGAAACATACAGTAAGTGGGATTTTCAGAATTCAGAAGCTTCCCAGGAGAGAAGCCTAGCTAATATTTTCTTAATTAAATAATGAGGTTGATAATTGTCATATTTACTGCCAAGCATTTTTCTAAGTGTGCATAATTTAAAGAGATTGCCACAGACCTAGATTTCAAACCTAGGTCTTTCTGGCTGTAACATTTGCATTTTAACCACTGCATTATGTTATGTTGAACAAAATGGTAAGTAGAGATAACTTACTTCCATTTTTAGTTTAATGTGGCTGCTTATGACTAAACTTAGAGTTCTCAGAATACAGATGTTCAATGACGTAACATATACCCGTAAGGCAATAACAGGAATACTTTTATTAGTTTTACTGTTGGCATATATTGCTTTGGACTAAGGATTTCATATCAGCCTAAATGTACAAAACTAGAATCACTTCATAGAGAAAAGAATTTGCACAAATTACCCTGAGGTTTTGTATTAAAATGCTATTAATATCTCACTGAGGCCATAAGAAGGAACATAGCCCACCTTTATGAATGATTTTGCCTAGTAAGCTCAGTCAGCAGTGGCCATTGTGGTTTGGAAGAAAGATGCTTAGGATGACGACAGTCTGTTTCTACAAAATTTTCAGGAGACCTATTCTTCAATAGAAGGGAAGAGAATATTAGACCCAAACTGGAGCCGTGCACAAAGGACCGGATCACATTAGAATATTTGATGTGCAAAACCAAGAATGTTTTAGGTGAGGCAACAAGGTGTGTTATTGATGTTAAGCGGCAGACATATTTATAGAGACTGAGGAATGTGAGTGTCTGACTGCGAGCAACTTTACGTTCACTCAGCTGTATTGAGATTTTTTTTATTAGGTTGAAATATACCATGCTTTCAAAAAGCCCCCTTGTGCCACATCCAAATAAGAGCAGAATAGGTCCCTTATATGAGGAAACCACAAGTCTTGAAAACAGTGGTGTTCCTTGATGTTCTTTGGCCGCACTACTGTTTGGTTTAACTAGCATTTCTGGTAATGGAATTGCTTGAGTCTCATAATTAGTTTGCTTAGAATTTTGTTTCTGCCAGACCTCTTCCTGTTGACACATTCAAACTGAACCAAAATTATTTGTATGACATCATAAGCAGTGTAGGTATAGCATTTGAGAACAGTCTAAGGCTCTGATATATTAGTTAATCTATTTGGGTGTGTTTGCTTGGAAACCTGGAATGAAGCCTGTTTTAAAATATGTTTGTTTTTAGACTATAATCTGAGAAAGAGAAAATTTTTCATCCCTATGACATTTTAAGAGAGTCATTCCCAATCTCTCAGCATCGCATACTCCAACTAATTTATTTAGTGAAAGTGGGGAGAGTAGCAGAAACGCTACCTAAGCATCGTCAGTATTTTTATATCAGAATCACCTATGAAGAAGGTTAAAGAAATCTTCATTATCTTTCCTAAACTAAGTATTTGACATAAAAATTGAAACTGTGTATTATCTTTCATTATCAAGTAATAAACTATAAATTTTTATTAAAAATATGGATGTACAACAGGAAAATAGACTAGCTGTACTCTCATTTAGCTATGCGATGAGATTAGATTCTACTCTTAAAATTCTTTAAAATTATTAAGTGCTTGACCAAGAGACTGAAGAGCTAAGAGATTTAAAGCCAAAAAGTTAGGAGTCAGCACCAATGGAAAAGCAAACAGAAAGTTTAAAGATAACATCTCTTAATATGTTATACTCTGAATATAATATGAATTTAAAAGAAAGCATCTCTGATATTATAATGTAAGTTAATAGGACATGTTAAGTAGTAGCACTCCCAGTTTTTAAGAAATCCTTCTTTAGAGTAAGGGAAAACACCCTTTCCTGCCAACTAATTCCTAAATTAAATCAGGAAGAAATTCAATTTTCAATTCTGTTATCCATGAAATGTTAGGTTTAGTGACTTACTTAGAATAATTGGCTCTAAAACCAGATCACCTTGGTTGCATCCAGGCTCTTCTACTTACTGCTGTGTAACCCCTAGGCAGGACGTTTAACCTTCCAAGGTCTCCGTTTCTTCCGTAAGGGTACCTAGAGCCTAGGGATGTTCGGGGATTAAATAATATGATACATGTGATGTGCCTGACACTGTCTAGGCACATAGTAAACCTTAGCTCCTGTTGTGGTGGAGATGGGATTTTTCTTTATCCATAAAGAGATCTTTGCTGGTAAGACCCACACTCACTGTTATTCTAAAATAAAACACCTGTAAAGTAAAAATGGACCCCATCAAAACTACAGTTCTAGTGTTCGATGCATCATCCACATTAGAAAATGTCCTGGAGGGGTAAATCATCGCCATGCCTGTGGAGCTCCTTGTCATTATTCCTCAGACAACGAGGTCAGAGGCTGGGAGTGCCAAAATGCGCAAGGCAGCGTCTGCCCTTACAGAATTTATAGTGTGGGCGGGGAGATGGATTCATATATAAATAACCCCGGGGAGTGAAGGAGTGAACAGAGCAGGTAGGGAGAGTGTTGATCTTGGACTGCCTATGAAGACACCCAGCCACAGCCTTCCAAAATAGGACACTGCAGTTATGGTCATGACCCCGTCAAACGTTACCCTCTTCCCACAGGAGGGTGGGCCACCTGGGGAAGCCTGTCATTCTGATGTGGTGATCGGGGGAGAGGTGAGGTACCTATTAACTACAGACATGATACGAAAATGTGAGTTCATAGAGTACTGAAAGCATTTTAAGTAAGTGAACTCTGCTTTGGTAGGCACAGATAAAGCTCCAGTTTTTCCTTAAGACATCACCTGGTTCATAGGGTTACTTTTTAATCACAAAAAGAGGAAGTACGAGGTTTCTAGGGAAATAGATATCAACCTCAGCTGCATGTTGGAATCACCTGGGCACCTTTAAAGAAGAAACTTCATGCCTGGGGTATGTTCTGATTTAACTGGACCCGGGTATTAGTATTTTTTGAAACTTTCCAGCTGATTCCACACATTGAGAGCCACCACTCTATGTCCCCTGCGTTTTGTTTCCCCCAAGATTTTCTAATAAATTTCAGGAGCCCGGCTCAGCCCAGATTCTGTCAACAGGTTTTGCAGTGGGTAATTCCTGATTGAACACCAGTACATGTGTTTCCCCTTTGGAAGCACATGGCACTCTGCTGTTTCAGTAAGTGATGTTGGCTCCTGGGGAAATACTCACCTTAGGCTCCGAGCAGAGCAGCGGTGGGCTTTCCCACCCCCAGAGAGCAAGTCGCACCCATTTTTCACATCTCAGTGGCATGACCAACCCACAGGTTTTGTTCTAGAACCGTCTATTGAATAATGTAACAACAGGTTCTTCCTGTCTACCCTGAACCTCTCATGCCGCCGTTTGAGGGCCTGTTTTTACATCTGAAATTGAAGCACTTTGTAGTCGGTACCTTAGTCTATCCATATACTTCTAGGTTCTTGAATCATCTGTTAGACTTATATATTCCTTTGCTTGTCTCGATTTAGGTAACCTGTCTCCTTAAATTCTGTTTCTCTTGCTTTATTCTTTCAATCAAAAAATACCTACTGAATGACAAATATGGGTCAGACACTCTCCTGGACATTAGGGACAAAATAGTGTCCAAATCTGACAAAAATTCCTGCCTCCATGGGACTTACGGTCAAGGGGGAGGAGACAAGAGAAACACGTAAGTAACTAAAATGTGTAGCGTGTTCAAAGGTGCCAAATACTATGGAGAAAAGTAAGGCAGGGCAGGAAGAAAGGGAGTGCCGGGGCTGCGGTTGTAATACATGAAATCAGCTTTGCTGTATTATCCACACGAGAGCTGGTGAAGGCTTGGCCCAGAGTGGTAGTGACAGAAATGGTGAAAAGTGGTTGGAATGCAGATAAGTGCTGGTATCAGGAAGAGGAGAATTCCAGGCAGCGGGTACAGCACATGCAAAGGCCCTGGGACAGGAGTGAACCTGGGATGTTGAAAAAACTGCAGGAAAGACCAGTGTGGCTGGAGCTAGCAAGAGTGAAGGAGGCTATGACACTGGTGCTGAGCGTGGGAAGAGTGCAGACTACATAGGGCCTAGTAGGATTTTTGTAAACATTTTGGCTTTTTCTGAGTGAGACGGAGTTGTCAGAAGGTTTTGAGCACAGGAGAAACCCAATATTTTAATAGGATCATTCTGCCGCTCAGTTGAGACAAATGTATATGGGTCAGTGGTAGAAGCAGGGAGACCAGTTGTGAGGCTATTGCAGTAATCTAGCTGAGAGATGATGATGGCTTGGACCAGGGTAATAGCAATAGAGCTGAGTTGGAAATATTGAAATCTGGATATATTTTTGCAGGTGGAACTTGCTCTTAAATAACTGTCTATGTAATATTTTTCCACATTCCTCTTGAAAGATGGAACTCAGACTCCAGTAAGGGACTGAATAATGCTAGTTATAGCAAAAGGCTGACTTACAGGCTCTTCTTATCACCAGTTTAGTATCATGTTTTTTGCAGAATGATGGTAGATTCACCATGGCTTCCCACAGTCCTGACTCTCCCATCCTCCTGCACTTGTGCTTTGCCAGTCATTTACCATTGAGAATTCTGACCCAAACTATCAATGATCACTCTTGCCTGCCGTTGCTTAGTAAGTACCTGTCCTTCCCTTCTTGCAGTCTTTACCTTATTCTATGGTAGGTCCCTGGAAGGTGATTTAGACAGGCAATGGAAGTAGAGGAAAGAATATGATACTGCTACAGTTATTATCTAGGAGCCCAAGTTCAAAATAAATCAGGCCGAGAACCTCTCTTCTCCCACTCCTCTCCTATCTTCCCTCTCCCAACTCCCTGAACAAGGCAGAGAAAGATTTTCCTTTTCAACCTCCGCATAAATCTCGCAGGTGGCCTTTCATACCTTCTTTGCTTCTCCTCTGCCCTGAAGCAGAGTGTGGGTATCATGAGAAGATGCAGAGTGTTGCAAAAACAAATCTGGTGGTTCTCTTCTTCAAAACTAAGTGCACCTAACTCTAAATTCTGGTATTTACAGAAATATTTCTGTTATACAGGCATACCTCACAGGTGTTGTGTGTTTGATTCCAGACCACTACAATAAAGCAAATATTTCAATAAATCAAATCACACCAAATTTTGGTTTCCCAGTGCATATAGAAGTTATGTTTATAGTACACTGTAGTCTATTGTGTGCAATAATAGCATTATATCTAAAAAACAATGTACATACCTTCATTTTAAAGGACTTTATTGCTAAAAAATGTTAACCATTATCTCACAATGTAGGGTGGCCACAAACCTTCAATTTGTGAAGAGCAATAAAACAGGTATAATAGTTATTCATTTTTAACAACTGAGAGAATTTCAGAATACGTGTATACTCATTCTTCATCATTCATTCATCCAGCAACTATTTACCGAGTCCTTTTTATGTGCCAGGCACTGTTCTGCACACTGGGAGGTACGAGTGAACAAAACAAAGTCCCTGTTTCTTATGTGTACCTTATAATGCAGGAGACAGACAAAAACACTAGTAGACACGTATGTAGTACATCTGATAAAGATAATGCTGTTGATAAAAGTCACTTAGGAGAATGAAAAACTGGCATGCTTGGATAGTGTGCCACTGGTGGTGACAAGTTAGTATTAATATTTTAAAGAGGGTCACCAGAGACAGTGTTCCATTATCATGTTAATGATAATATGACATTTTCACGGTAACCTAAACAAGTGAGAAAGTAATTCAATCCCACATCTGGTGGCAAAATGCTCCTTGCTGTAGAAGTCCTTAGGTAGTTTTCTTCTCTCTGTATACTTCCAAAGTGACTTCATACTGTCCCATGGCTTTAATCACTTCCTATACCCTGATGACCCCCAAATTTATATCTCCAGCCCAGATCTTTCCTAACTCTAGCCTAGTATATCCAACTGTTTCTGGAGTCCCTCCACTTGTTCGTCTTAATAGATGTCTCATATTTAACATGTCTCTAACCAAATTCCTCATCCCCCCCTCCCCAAATTTACTCTTTCTGTCGTTTCCTTCTCCCTTCAGAAAATGTCACCTCTATCCTTTCTGTTCCTCAAGTCAAAAATCTTGGTGTCATCTTCTTCTCTCTCAAACCATACATCTGATCCATTAGATACATCATGAGTCACTTATATTGGGGAAAACAAGAAAAGGAGGAAACTTGGGGAGTTGGGATGAAAACATTAAGGTTAAATATAAATAGAAAGCAGAGCACTAATAGAAGTATATGCAGGTTGTATTTGATGATATGAAGAAAAATTGAAGCTAAGGGAACATGTACCCTAGAATTCAGGTTGACATGAAATCATATCGTAAGTCAGATTCCCCTAAAAGAGCTACAATTTCAGAATGGTCTACATGTTTGGGTATGTCTTAACATCAAGAATTAGTTGTTTGTCTTTTTCGTATTGAGCTGCATGAGCTGAAGACCTAAATAGACATTTCTCCAAAGAAGATACACAGATTGCCAGCAAACACATGAAAGGTTGCTCAACATCACTAATCATTAGAGAAATGCAAATCAAAACTACAATGAGGTATCACCTCACACCAGTCAGAATGGCCATCATCAAAAAATCTACAAACAGGGCTTCCCTGGTGGCGCAGTGGTTATGAGTCCGCCTGCCGATGCAGGGGACACAGGTTCGTGCCCCTGTTTGGGAAGATCCCACATGCCGAGGAGCGGCTGGGCCCGTGAGCCATGGCCGCTGAGCCTACACGTCCAGAGCCTGTGCTCCGCAACGGGAGAGGCCACAACAGTGAGAGGCCCGCGTACCGAAAAAAAAAAAAAAAAAAGTCTACAAACAATAAATGCTGGAGAGGGTGTGGAGAAAAGGGAGCCCTCTTGCACTGTTGGTGGGAATGTAAACTGATACAGCCACTATGGAGAACAGTATGGAGGTTCCTTAAAAAACTAAAAATAGAACCACCATATTGACCCAGCTATCCCACTGATGGGCATATACCCTGAGAAAACCATCATTCAAAAAGAGTCATGTACCACAATGTTCATTGCAGCTCTAATTACAATAACCAGGACATGGAAGCAACCTAAGTGTCCATCAACAGATGAATGGATAAAGATGTGGCATATATATGCAATGGAATATCACTCAGCCATATAAAGAAACAAAATTGAGTTATTTGTAGTGAGATGGGTGGACCTAGAGTCTGTCATACAGAGTGAAGTAAGTCAGAAAGAGAAAAACAAATACCGTATGCTAACACATATACATGGAATCTAAAAAAAAAAAAAAAATGGTTCTGAAGAACCTAGGGGCAGGACAGGAATAAAGATGCAAATGTAGAGAATGTACTTGAGGACACGGGGATGGGGAAGGGTAAACTGGGACGAAGTGAGAGAGTGGCATGGACATATGTACACTACCAAATGTAAAATAGATAGCTAGTGGGAAGCAGCTGCATAGCACAAGGAGATCAGCTCGGTGCTTTGTGACCACCTAGAGGGGTGGGATAGGGAGGGTGGGAGGGAGACGCAAGAGGGAGGAGATATGGGGATATATGTATATGTATAGCAGATTCACTTTGATATAAAGCAGAAACTAACACACCATTGTAAAGCAATTATACTCCAATAAAGATTAAAAAAAAAAAGAATTAGTTGGCAGAACTAAGGCTGCCAACCTTAGTTCTTCCCAATCAACCCAGGGATTGGGAAGAGACTTCAGGTACCTATGGGAATTTTTTACGTAAAGTGCACCTGAAGCATTTTCTGTCCCCTGCTTCTGGAAACATTGTGTGATCTGAAACTGGAAGCAAGAAATTGAGAATCATAATTTTAAAATGACAATGGGGCTTCCTTGATGGTGCAGTGGTTGAGAATCTGCCTGCCAATGCAGGGGACACGGGTTCGAGCCCTGGTCTGGGAAGATCCCACATGCCGCGGAGCAACTAGGCCCGTGAGCCACAACTACTGAGCCTGCACGTCTGGAGCCTGTGCTCTGCAGCAAGAGAGGCCGCGATAGTGAGAGGCCTGCGCACCGCGATGAAGAGTGGCCCCCGCTTGCCGCAACTAGAGAAAGCCCTCCCACAGAAACGAAGACCCAACACAGCCCCCCCCCAAAATTAATTAATTAATTAATTAATTAATTAGAAAAAAAAGACAATGAACATTTGAACCATGTTTTAGAAAAACAAATCCTCTGTAGACATATCTGCAATAAAGCAAAACACTGCTGAAACATCAAGAAAGGGAGGATCTGATAATTTTCTAGGGGCAAGAGATGGTTAATAGTTAAGTTTCTTGACCAAATTAACTTGAATAAGAACAATGAAAAGGAAGTAAGTAGTCACTGTCCTTCTATTTTCATTTGGTATATGCTTCCCAGTATTCAAATTCTCAGTACAGAAGGTTCTTGCTGTTTTGCTGCACTGAGTTCCTGAAAGTCACATGCAGGTCCCCCTAAAGGAGATTGGAACAGTGTGAAATTGGGGGATTGCATTCTCCACCCAAGGGTTTACCATCAAACGAAAAATAGGTGTAACCAAGAGTATAACATAAAAGATATTCTGTGGTTCTGGTAAAATTGTGTTTTTCTCTCTACGTACGACAGAAGTGTAAGTGCGATACCAGTTACCCCCTCATGGAGAGAAGCTGAGTCCTTTATAAACTTTTAAAAGATCTTTCCTCAGACTGGATTTCTCTCTCAGTGCCAGACTTTAGGCTAGAGTTTTGATTGCCCTGCATTCAGTCCTCAGATAGCTAACTCCCCAAATAGGCTTTTTGGCCAATGGATAACAAGGCTGAATTTCCCATAAAGGAGGTTGTTAGAGACTAAAATAATTTCTCTCATGAAGTAGAATGAGTTTGAGCATTGGAATCTGACAGAGTGGAGTGGGAAGTTTTGGTGTGCCAGTCACAGGCTTTGTAACCTTGGAGAAATCATTCGTCTCTCTTGTACATTTCTTCTTCTGAAGAGCTAAGATCATACCTGCCTCATGGGTTTCATGTGGAAGCTCAACAGATAACTTGTTTAATGCCTGGTATTTAGTAGGTATAATAATATTAACTATTCATTGTTAGATCTTTCCTCTCCCTTTTAACAAAAACGATCTTTCAAACCTTGTTTCTTTTGTTTTATAAAGAATTGTTTTTAGTTTGATACCTCAAGTTAGAGCTGAAGGCCCTAAACACCAAGAAATTCTTATTCTTAATAGTAAACTCCCTATCATACTTATCAAACTGGATTGTTAGCTCTATTGATAATATTAGTAGTTGTCATATATGAGTGCTAATTTCCTGCCTAGTACAGCAATTAGTGTTTGCCAGAATTACCTCTTATACACTTCCCAGAAACCCAGTGAAGGAAGATACCATCCTTTTCCCCATTTTAAAAATGAGGAAACAGAAGGATTGAGTAACCTGTTCATGGTCACCCAGCTCACAAGTGGCAGAGCCAGGATTCAGACCTGGACGCTTTGACTTCAGTGCCGTGTCCTGAATACTATAATACTAGAGTAATCCTTTAATACTGCAGTAGTACATTAATATGAATGTCTCTTCTTGCCTTAATCGCCAGGGACATAACTCCTCCAAAAAAGTAGAGATTGGGCATGGAAAATTTAACCTATTCCTTCTGTTTTTATTTCTTTTGCCTTTTCCTATAATAAAACCAGAGGTCTAGACTGAGTAGAGATTCTATACCATTTGGGGAAAAATAAGTGTGTGAAAATAATACATTAAGCTGAACTTTTAAAATCATTTAAGACCACATGTCACTGAGGAAAGTCTCATTTGATCCCTGCAGACCCTTTGCCTTCCCCCTATTTAATGCTGTGAATTAAAAGAAAAGAAAGGTACAGTTTATTTATTAGATCAGCTTTGTCTTTATTACCGTGCTTCCACTCCCTTGGATATTTTTTCTTTAATCCGTTTACATGTTTTTTGCCTGTTGCCATGGTAAAGCTCATTCCATGATAGGAGAGATCTTGGTGCCAAAGGTTTTCCTAGTGTTAAATCCTGCATTTTCACTTCCACATTTTTATCTTGGTGTTACTAGGGCAACCCAAATAATTTCATTTTCTCTTTGAAGTTGATACCTTTTAAAGCTCTTATACCCTTATGCTGACTCATTCATGTTCTTACCACTTTTTTCTAGTTTAATTCCTGCAGCTACTTTCTTTCCACACACGTTTTTCTGCTCTTCTGTAGTCATAACAGCTGATGTACTGCAGTGTAGTGGTTAAGTATTTGGGGGATTACAAATCCCACTGAGGATTAGAAAAGCGCTATGGACTTTCTCACCAGAAAGAAGCACCAGTTTAAGAAAAAAGGATGAATAGACAATGGGGAAAGGATTGTCTCTTTAATAAATGGTGCTGGGAAAACTGGACAACCACATGCAAAAGAATGAAACTGGAACACTATCATATACCATACACAAAAATCAATTCAAAATGAGTTAAAGACCTGAAACCATAAAACTCCTAGAAGAAAACATAGAGGGTAAGATCATTGACAGTGTTCTTAGCAGTGAGCTCTTGAGACCCAAAACAAAGGCAACAAAATCAAAAATAAACAAGTGGGATTACATCAAACTAAAAAGCTTCTGTACAGGAAGGGAAACCATCAAGGAAATGAAAAGGCAACATATGGTATGGGAGAAATTATTTGCAAGTCATATATCTGATAAATGGTTAATATCGAAAAAATATGAAGAACTCATGCAACTCAATAGGAAAATAAAAAACCCAAACAATCCAATTTTTAAAAATAGGCAGAGGATTTGAATAGATATTTTTCCAAAGAAGACATACAAATCGCCAACAAGCACATGAAAATGTGCTCAATGTCGCTAATCATCAGGGAAATGCAAATCAATGTCTGTCATCAAAAAGAAGAAATAACAAGTGTTGGTGAGGATATGGAAAAAGGGGAACCCTTGTGCACTGTTGGTAGGAATGTAAATTGGTGTAGCCACTATAGAAAACAGTGTGGTGTTTCCTCAAAAAATTAAAAATAGAACTACCATATGATCTAGCAATTCCACTTCTGTGCATTTATCCAAAGGAAACAAAAACACTAACTGGAAAAGATGTGTGCACCCCCATGTTCATTGCAGCATTATTTACAACAGCCAAAACATAGAAACAACTGAAGTGTCCTTTGATGGATGAATGAATAAAGTAAGCGTGGTGTCTATATACAATGGAATATTACTGAGTCATGAAAAAGGAGGAAATCCTGCCATTTTCAACAACGTGGATGGACTTTGAGGGCATTATACTAGGTAAAATAAGTGAGACAGAGAAAGACAAATACTATGTGATCTCACTTGTATGTGGAATCTTAAAACAAACAAAACAACTCATAGATACAGAGAAGAGACTGGTGGTTACCAGAGGCTGGGCGGGGGGTGGGCATGGGGGTCGTGGCTGAAATGGGTGAAGGCGGTTGAAAGGTACAAACTTCCAGTTATAAGATAAATGAATTCTGGGGATGTAATGGACAACATGATGACTATAGTTAACAATGCTGTATTGTATATTAGAAAGTTGCTAAGAGAGTAGATCTTAAAAGTTCTCATCATAAGAAAAAAAATTTGTAACTGTGTGGTGATGGATATTAACTAAACTTGTTCTGGTAATCATTTCACAATATATAGTATGTCAAATCATTATGTTGTACAGTTAAAAATAATACAATGTTATATGTCAGTTATATCTCAATTACAAAAAGAAATAATGGATGGAAATACTGAATAAATAGTCTCTCTTGTCCAAATTTATTTGGTTCTTGGGTTTTGAATAGCAAGTTGCAAGAGTTTGTGTAACAAAAAATCTATCCCAGTCTATTCCAGTTCAGATTGTGAAAGTTAAGGTACCTATTTATTTCTATTTTTTATTTTATTTTATTTATTTATTTTTGGCTGCATTTGGGTCTTTGTTGCTGCGCACAAGCTTTCTCTAGTTGCGGTGAGCAGGGGCTACTCTTCGTTGCGGTGCACAGGCTCTAGGTGCACAGGCTCAGTAGTCATGGCGCATGGGCTTAGTTGCTCTGAAGCATGTGGGATCTTCCCAGATGAGGGCTCGAACCCGTGTCCACTGCATTGGCAGGCAGATTCTTAACCACTGCGCCACCAAGGAAGCCCCTATTTCCATTTTTAGTTTTACTTCATCCCAGGACAATTTCATGCTTGCTTTTATATCTCTGTCCTTCTCTGACAGGGCTCTTGACAAACTGCCTGCAGAGGTTAAAGGCTAGTGGTGTGCTTCTTTCCTAGTGCTGGTCTGGCTCACATAAACCCTTTGGGTTTGAATCCATACAAATAGATGAGGAGCAAAAAGAAGGGATAACACATTTTGAGTCTCCTTGCTTATAGATCTGTTGCCCACATAGTCAACTATCGCTTTTTATTTATCTTTTATCCCCAGTACTTGACACAGAGTGGTTGGATAACAAATGTTGAAAGAGGAAGAATGGGAGGGATGGAGGAAAAAGGAAGGGAAAGAGGAAGAAAGAAATGGAAGGAAGAAGGTTCTACCCAAGGGAGGAAAAGAAAAAAACATAAATAAAACAGACTAAAGGAGACTGTCCTCTGACCAAAGACTGAATTTCCTGTGTGTAACTCAGAAGTCAGTTGCGAAGGAGGAATTCTAGACAGATTCTGAGTGAGATGACTACTCCGCAGGCTGGTACACATTTGGACGGATGCAGGAGAGAAGAGCAGCCTTTGGCCCTCATAGCTGCCACCTTAGAAAAAGACTGCTGGTGAGTCCCGGTGACTTTTTGTCCTTTCAGTCTAAGAACATGTAACTTGGGGCACCCTCTGTCTCATGGAATCTGAACGAGCTCAGGCTACCCCTTCCCTCATGTCTCCAGAGACAGAAGATATCAAGTCCAACCTTATTCGAATAAACAGAACCAAAACCTTTCTAATGAGTGATGGAGGGCAAAATGATATGTCTCAAAGGGGGAACCAAAAGCCGTCACATTTCAGCCCTTTCATTCTGCCCAGAATGTTCTCCTGGTCCTGGGCTCCAACTTTATCAAAGTAACTATTCCTACCTATACTTCCTATTTTCATGTAGGCATCACTTCCTAAACCCCCTGTAGCTCAGGTACCTCAGTATAGTAAGTCCCCTACATACGAACGAGTTCTGTTCTGAGAGCACATTCATAAGTCCAGTTTGTTGGTAAGTCCAACAAAGTGAGCCAGGGTCCCCAACTAACACAATCGGCTATATGGTACTGTGCTGTAATAGGTTTATAATACTTTTCACACAAATAATACATAAAAAAACAAACACAAAAAATAAAACATTTTTAATCTTACAGTACAGTTCCTTGAAAAGTACAGTAGTACAGTACAGCATCTGGCATCGAGTGAACAGGCAAGAAGAGTTACTGACTGGAGGAGGGAGAGGAGGTGGGAGGTGGTAGAGCTGAAGGATCGTCAGCAATAGGGGACGGAGGGCAAGCTGCAATTTCACTCATGCCTGACGTTGATGGCGCAGGTTCTGGTTCCTTGCTGGATTCAGTTCTATCTACCCTCTTGAAAAAACGACCCAGTGATATCTGGGTAGGAGCTCTTTTTATCTCATCATGGATGACACGGTAGCACTGGATTGCATTCCGAACGGCTGCCGCAACCTTCGTGTACCGTTCTACGTTCGGGTCCTGTGCCTCAAAAACTAACAGTACCTTCTCAAATAAAGAAAATCCCCTTGCCATCTCCTGCATCGTGAACCTCTTCAGTTCTTCAGTTACTACTTCTGCCTCTTGTCTCTCTTCGTCCTTTTTCTGGGCTTCCAATTCCATCAGGTCTTCATCAGTAAGCTACACAATGTAAGTACACAAAAACACAACCACTTGTAGAGGATGCACGCACGTGACAGTGTACGCCAGACACGTGAACTAACTTACGTGATTGGACATGCAAACACGTTTGTATCTTTGAAAGTTTGCAGCCTGAAGGTTCGTATGTAGGGGACTTACAGTATACTACCAGAGTACCCAAAACTTCCACTTCATCACACCTGTCACAATTGTGATTAAATGGTTGTGTGTCGTTATTTACTATGTCTTTTCATCATGATATAAGGTTCATAAGGACAGGAGTTATATCTGTCTTAATCATTGGTATATCCACATTAGTGAGCTCAATACCTTGCAGATAAAAGCTACTCTAGTACTTGCAGAAAGAATGAATAAAGCTGCCAGGCACCGTGGTAGGTGCTAGGAATATAGAGCTTTTCAATGGCACCGAATCTATCCTTGAAAAACTTTGTGCCTCTAGAGTAGCTATCTCTAATGATAATATATCCCTCTCTCAGCCTCCAGAAAGGAAAGACCAAGGATGAATCAAAATCCTGGCCTTCTAGACCTCATTTCCCTAGGTTACACTTCTTTCCCACAAGAATACCAACACTTTTCATATCTGAGAACATTGAGTAGAAATGAACCAACTTATCTCTTACCAATTTCTATTCCTTTGTTGAGTAGACATTTACTTTGTTTTTCCAGAAACAATTTTAACTTATGTCTGTATAACCATTTTTTAGGGCCCTACAACATTGGTCTGTTAAGTTTTTAACATGGGTCATCTGAAATAGGATTAAACATTACAGGATAAGTAAAAACAAATAAATCCCCACAGTTGTTCCGTAAACCTTGTCTTTTCCCTTGGCCCTAAGCCACCCAAAAGATTATTCACTCATTCCTAAATCCCATTTTACTTCAGAACTTCCAAGGATCTCTCAGCTTTGAAATGTTCGACTTTTAAAAAGACATTTTACTTGTTTCTTCCTCACTTTTTCCTTCTAAATCTGTTTTTAAATGTCTGTGACCTTTCTGCATAGTTTTTCAGTATTTGTGATTAATAATTAAAACCTCCCAATTTAACAACTCTTGAATCAGTTTTATTCCTTTCAAGCATCCTCAATCTGCCTTTTCATCCTACTGATGAAGCTGTTGAATAAAACTGGTTTAGATAACTGGATGTCACCATGCAAGTTGATAATATTACTGGGCTTTAGTATCTTGTCTTCTAGGTCTTTGAACCATTTAAAAATACATTTGGCAGAGCTCAATATCTTTGAAATAGTTTTCTCAGGAAGACCTCATCTGGCCCCAAGCCATCTTTCTTACTAATAATAGCAACTGCAAGTAAACAGTTTCAAAATATTGCTATACAGTTTGTCTATAAAGATGGCACTGTTTGGGGTCTTATTCCAAGTTAGCTGATGGGCTCTAAATTTTTCCCTCTATTTTCTTTTTGCTGACAAAGTATTCAAATTAATAAGTCTGAGATCTCACACTTGGAACTGTTTTTGGAACTGTTCTTGGAACTTTGTTTTGAATGAATTATTAATTTGTTCGATTAATATATATTGAGCACCTGTTATGTGCCAAGACTGTTAGGTGTTGGGAAGACAATGGAGGCCAACATTCACCCAGAACCACACAAATGAATGGAAAATGGTGTCTATGACAGGGACAACCAAGAGAGGTCCACAGTGCTGTGAGAGCCTGCAGTGTTGGATTTGCCCTAGTCAGTGAGATCAAGGACAGCTTCTCTGAGTAAGTGGTACTAAAGCCAAGCTCTGCAGGGTACATAGGAGTCTGAAAAGTGAGGAGAGATTGAAAGAACATTCCTATCGTAGGGTTAGCACCACAAGGACCTGCTACTATTGCTTGTATCTCCTTTGTAGTGACTTTATGAGAGCCCCAGAGATCACTCAACCTTTGCAATCATGTGCATCACCTAGTTTCTTTCCTTTTTCTGGAGGGCGGGAAATAGGGTCTTATTATGTGTTTTTGGAAAAGAATAATTATCTTCAGAAACAGATGTATTTTAATGAATTGATTTATATTTTCCAAGGATTTTTTCATTTAGATTCTTGGCACAGTCTAGGTGTGAGAGGCAAGTAGCCTTTGACCATATTCTCCTGGCGCCTTCATATACAGAAGCTTCTTATGCCCTTTGCCAGCCTTTAGGATGTGAGACTCTAGGAGAACTGAATATCACCATGTTAGATTTTATTTAGCTTTGCTGTGAGAGAATAAGAGTTGGAAGAGGGAACTCATATAATGTCTAACTTGGAAAAGATGGGCCATTAAATCAACGTGTTAACTTTACAGCCAAACCCAACAAATATTTTTCTTTTAGGCACAAAGCCTTGCGTTAAATATTTATTGGTTGGATGGACAAAAACCTAATATTCCAATTTTCAGGTACATTCATGTCAGTTTTAATATGCTGACAGTAAAATTCTGGTCGTTGTTGATTTTCTCCTGTAGTTTTTTTTTTTTTCTTGGAGACTGGAGGATCTGAACTTCTTCCTGCCATCATGGATTTTACCGAGCACAGCCAACAGAAAAGACAGACCAAGAGCTAACTTCTTGAGAATAACCTTCTTGAAAAGCCCCAAAGAAATTTATTCAGCATTTAATATTTTTCTGCTATTAACAACCCTACCATGGTCCCTGATCTTAAAAAAGAAATTGTGAATGTCAGATTCTTATAAAGATGAGTTAAAGGATGATAAAAATGGTCATACTATAAATCCATTAGTCTTTCAATCTCTCACTTCAACCGCCAATCTCTTGTTTCCTGAGGAGGGTTACTTTTGTCTCCTACTGTATTTAACATGGCTGGAAATTTGAAATTTTACCCCATTGAAAAAGAAAGCTTAGTAGCAAAGTTTTGATAACAAGTTGCTTTAACTTCCCTGTCACTCTTTTGGTTGGTGCTCTGTTTTCATACATACCAGTCTACTTATGTGTATGAAAAGGTGTTTGTAAAACACACCAAACTTTCTGTTGGAACAGAAAAGGCAACATTCCCCCCACAGAATCATTAGGAATTCGATTCAACAAACTATTGAGCATTTTAGGCCCCATAGCATGCAATATGAAAGAAAAGGTGATCCCTGCCTTTTCAGACTGCTCTATTTTGTGAAAAATAAACAAAAAACTTTTTAGGGCTTCCCTGATGGCGCAGTGGTTGAGAGTCCGCCTGCCGATGCAGGGGACACGGGTTCTTCCCCTGGTCCAGGATGATCCCACATGCCGCGGAGCGGCTGGGCCCGTGAGCCATGGCTGCTGAGCCTGCGCGTCCGGAGCCTGTGCTCCGCAACGGGAGAGGCCACAACAGTGAGAGACCTGCGTACCGCAAAAAAAAAAAACACAAAAACTTTTTAGTTTTAATGTTCTAGAGAGCAGGAATTTTCCCGTCTTCTCCACCTACCTCTCCTCCCTGTCCCTTCCTCAGAGAGAAAGTTGCCTTCCAGGTAGATGGCTTCCTGCACTTGTTTAAATCTTCCGGCCTGCACTGTATATTCATGGTGTGTCAGCTGCTTAGAACTATTATGCTCTCTTTGTTCAAGGGGGAAAACTGGACTAAAGATAAGCCTCAGTCTTTTTTTGTCCATTAAAGGAAGAAATAAATCATCTTCAAAACAATCATTACAGATTTACTAAATTGAAATCTAGACTTAGTTTTTGGATGTGAAGACTGGTAAGAACCGAAACCTCGTCTAAATCACATACGGGGAAACACACAGTCTTTTCAAGAGTTTAGAATCTTATGGGGTTGGGGGGCGGGGGGTTGAGTATACACTAATTCCTGGAAGATTGTTCCCGGTTTAAAGGAGGTAGAAACAGTGTGGAATGAAGAGGTGACCAAGAAGACCAGTGGGGTGCAGAGAGCTGAGGGAATGAGTAACATTTTATGATTTTATGATAATCTTTTATGGTCAGGGTTTAAAAAACGATTAGATCACAATTTAGCCTCATTCTCAAAAAGATTTCTGAGTTGAAATTTACTTAAAATGTATAGATTAAGCATTACATAATTATTAGTGTCATATACATGTAGCTGAAGCTCTTTGACAAAAATTCTAAAGAAATCAAGATCTCACTAAGATTTATAAATGCAGTATTCCAGACCATTATATTATAAATAACACTTCTTTGTTTGGATCTGTTTTCTGCCACTTGTTTCTTAATAGGGTAATGTTTTGATAAGGGAGTCACAAAATGTGGCCATTGGGTACAGGTTGGTGCCTAAGAAGTCGTCATCGAATGACACACCCTTTTTATAACTGGTGACAGACATTGTACATTAAAATTTCAGTGACCCGGGCTTCCCTGGTTGTGCAGTGGTTGAGAGTCCACCTGCCGATGCAGGGGACACGGGTTCGTGCCCCAGTCCGGGAAGATCCCACGTGCCACGGAGCGGCTGGGCCCGTGAGCCATGGCCACTGAGCCTGCGCGTCTGCAGCCTGTGCTCCGCAACGGGAGAGGCCACAACGGTGAGAGGCCCGCATACCGCAAAAAAAAAAAAAAAAAAAAAAAAATTTCAATGACCCTTAACTTTGAAATTATAAATTATTCCTGACTCTTGTCCTCTTCTCAAACTGTCTCTTCAGTAGTGGATGTACTTTGAATAGTCACTATTTACAGTGTGAAGCTGTGTGATAATAGTTACTCTCTTATTTATTGTAGTATCAAACTATAACAGAGGATAATAACATAATAGAAGAATTTGGTCTTTACTACAAAATGCTCAATTGGGTGTGTATATGTTTAGGCCTCTTTGAATTTAACAAATATGTATTGAGGGTCTATGCTAAGGCACTGTGCTATTTTCTAGAAGATACAAAGTTAAACAAGATATAAACCTTGTCCTCAATGAAATGAAAACAACCACCTCTTTAAATGCACCATTGGCACCAGAAACAATAATCAATCACATGTACAAAGAAGAGCAGTTACAATTCATGCTTTCATAGGAATTTCTTTCAAGCACATTCTCCTAGTAGAGTACACAGGGGTGAGGCAGGCACTTTGTCTATTTTGTTCACTTCCATTCCACCAGCACCTAGCACGGTGCGTGGCATATCTTAAAATTTATATTTTTAATGTACATTTTAATATACATTTTAATACATATTTATTATAATGCTATAATTATTTATAGCAAGTGCATGAGTAAATGAATTATGCTTGTGAGAGAGAAAAATCAGCTACTGATAATAGTACATAACAAATTTTTGGTGGTGGTGGGATGAATTGGGAGATTGGGATTGACATCTATACACTAATATGTATAAAATAGATAACTAATAAGAACCTGCCGTATAAAAAATTAAATTAATTTTTTAAAAAAAGCTTATGACTGTGTTAAAGATAACTGTGGAAACTAGTATGTAAAGCAGCAGCCTTGAGATGTGTGACCTGAAGCACGGTGACTAAAGGGGTTTTCTTTAAATATGGGAAGGGTATAATGAGAAAGAGGTATTCTATCTTTACTGATTAAAAGATAACTAAAATTGCCAGGTAGGCATAATTTTTGTTCCCCACCTGTCTTAGAAAAACAGGTTAAGCTCATTTTGAATACTTTTCAAATAATGTGATTGGGCCATTAATTTAACACACGGCATAGCAGAAATATTCAAGGAGATGATAGTACAGAAGTATCCACTGGGTTGCAAGTTCAACTTGCCTCGTGATTCCTTCTGAATCTAAAGTTCTCATTTATGGGACTATAAGAGCACTATAGCTTAAGAATCATTTAAATGTATTAATAATAGTTTATTTTTCATTTTATTTTCAAAGAGGGACATGAAAAGAGAAATTCTATTTAAACCATTTGTTTCCTAGTATATTTTAGATTCTGTACATTCAGATCAGCATGATGTAGTTAACTAGGAGCTGTATAGTAAGAGGTAAGATTTGACCAGAAGTCAAGGCTCACCGCTAGCTGTGTTCCTTGGGTAAGTCACATAATCTCTCTTGGTTCAGGTTGTTCACTCATAAAATGACAGTTATGGAGTGGATGACTTCTGAAAGTGCCTTTCGGGTTCTGAACTGTTATAACCCATTTATGAGTTTCTTTAAATTAAGTATATGTCTATAGACCCATATAATTATGGTCTTCTCTAGTGGATTTTTCTAAAAAAAATTTTGTCACATATACCACAACTACAGAGTAAAACACAATCCAGAGTCACACTCTCCTAAGAAAGAAAGATATTTCTATAAAATTAGAAACTTCGGCTTTTGTCCTGTTTTTTATTTCCATCTTTGCACTGCTAGAGGAAACGTAATTTGTTTTATAATTGATGTTTGGAGCATGTTCTGATGACTTTATTTTGATTGGTACCACTGAGAAGGACCCATAAATAAATCATGGTATTTCTGTGCCCTTCCTCTTTTACACTGCTTTTCTGCACTGGCCTTGGCTCTGCCAATGTCCCGGCCCTGCACTGTGGGATCTTCCTCCCATGACATTACTCAGACACACGCTTTGCTTTCATAATCATTCTTTCCAAAACGAAAGGCAATTGCACCCCCTATCTTTATTAAAATTACTAGTTATTCACTGATTTATTCAGCAAATATTGAGTGCCTACTATATGCCAAGCATTATTTTCTAGGTACAGGGACACGTCAAAATACAAAATAGAATTGAAAAGAAAGTTCCTGTCCTCAAGAAACTTTCATTCTTTTAGGGGGGACAGACAATAAGGAATATAAGTATTTTTTGACAGATGGGATGTGGGATGTAAGAGACAAAGAAGACTCACGGATAACTCCAGAAACGTTGGTCTGAGCACCTGGAAAGATGGAGTTGCCATCAAGGGGGAAAAGCTGCAAGAGCAACAGGGCTTTGCCAGGGATGGGAGAGGTGGAGATAAGGGAATGGAACTGGAGTTAGTGTGGCACGTAGTGAGTTTCATGTGTCTACTGGATGTCCAGATGGAGATACCGAGTAGGCAGTTGGGTCTGCCATTTAAAGCACTATGCTCACAGGGGAGTGAGTTAGGGGAGAGAACTGCATCGAAGACTAAGCATTGGGCACACCAAAGTCAGAGGTCGGGCGAAGATGAGGTAACAGACAAGTAGTTAAAGAAGGAACAGCATGGAAAACAGGAGGAAAACCTAAAGGCTGTGACATCCTGAAAGCCAAGTAGAGAATGGTCACTTTATGCCAAATGCTGAAGATAGAGCAGGTAAGGTGAGGGCTGAGAATTGACCATTAGATTTAGCCACGTAGATGAATAATATATGTGGGTTTCTTTCCTGTAGAATTCACACTTGATGCTCAGGAATTACTGAATTTTTAAAATTCATTTTTGTAAGGGGACACTCACTATGTTACTGATATGATTACTATTATCACTTGGAATTGGCCCTTGTTTCCTTGAGTGGTATATGATTGTACTGTCTAAAGGTGATGCCATTCTCCATCTGCCAGAAAAATGTGGAACAAAGCACTGTTAGCCATATATACCCACCTGATAGCTGTTGGAAAACAGTGTTAGCAATCAGATTTGAATCAAAGTAGAATATGTTTGGTATTCTTAAAGTCATGGGTTAACAAATAGAGTAGAATTTGTTCTGTAATTAATTCTGGAGAAGATATTAAACTTCTCCTGAGAGGGAGGAAGACAGATTGTTTCAGGAAGAACCAGATAAATGAAAGAAATAAAAAACTCTGAGTTTGCAACTAACTTTACCAATATTCTTTACCTAAGGATTATGTTATGTGATATTTTTGAGAGGTAAAATTTTATAGACAATGAGGCCATTAAAATGACTTTTGGTAATAAGTATTTTTAATAAAAGTAATGCAAATAGATTTCTGCAAAAGGATACAGAGGCAAATATATAACATAATATAAAAGTTTATATATTTTTAATTAGGATACCAGAATTTCTTTTTTAAAAATTTTTTTAAAAATTTTTATTGGAGTATAGTTGCTTTACAATGTTGTCTTAGTTTCTACTGTACAGCAAAGTGAATCAGCTATACGTATACATATATCCCCTCTTTTTTGGATTTCCTTCCCATTTAGGTCACCACAGAGTGTTGAGTTCCCTGTGATATACAGTAGGTTCTCATTAGTTTTCAATTTTATACAGAGTATCAATAGTGTATATATGTCAATCCCAATCTACCAATTCATCTTAGCCCCCCCTCACCTTGGTATAGGATACCAGAATCTCTTGATTGAATGTGAAATGCCATGTTTCCAAAGACATTATTAGGTAAGCTAAAATCTTACATAATGGTTGGAAATTAGAGCTGGAAGAAATATAAAGATAACCATTTATATTTCTAAAATAGAAAAAAAAATTAAATATAAGTATAATTATCCTAATTGATCTTTAGGGGAAAAAACTATAAACTCAGCAGTTTATTCAGAAGTGGCTTCTTCAGCTTGAAATGGTCACAAATCATGTGGAAACCACAATGATAGTGAAAGAGAAATTGTGTCATCACTGTAATACACAACTTTAAGAGATGCTGAAATTTGTGAAAGAATACAAAATTGTTTTTCAATTAAGCAAGCACAAGGTTCATCAACCCTCTGTTTAGTTTTGGCGTTTTTAAGTCAACTTCTCCTTTACTTCCTCCTTGCATCAAAAATAATTCCAAGGATTAAATCTGTGATGGATATTGGCTTTGAGCCTTGTGATATGTAAAAACAATAAAGTCTATGTTTATGTGTATTATACATCTGTGTGTGTATTATACGTATGTCTGCATACATTTATATGTATTATATATGTACGTACATATAAGGGCATGTACATACACGAGCACATACACACACTTACCCAAAAGAGGTTAAGTACATTGAGTAGAGTTATAATGCTGAAAGTCTGTTTCATCTTGACTGTTTGTTTCTCTGACAGTCCGTCTTAACTAGGCTGTACCAGTATTAGGAAGCAGTAGATAATACTTAAGTTTCTTAGATTCCTCAGTTTGTCTTTATTTTCCCTATTAAGAGAATGATGCCAATGAAACAACTCAGCCAAGGACTCGGAGAATCTCATGATTAAGTGCCCAGGCCTTTGCTTTTTCAAGGTGAGCCATAGATAAAGGAAGGAACAGTGAGCCTCTACCTCAGTGGTTCTCAAAGTGTGACTCATGGAACACCAGTCACCTAAACATTTTCAGGGGGTCCACAAGATCAAAACTAATTTTTAATGCTAAGATATTTTTTTGCCTTTTTCACTGATGGTACAAAAGCAATGGTGGGTAAGTCATCTTAGCATGAATCATAATAGAGGCACCAAATTCTACTGTACAGTATTCTTCATTGGCACACTTTTACAACTTAAAGGAAGAAAAAAGCCAGTTTCATCTAATGTCCTCATTGAATCAGTAAAAATTATTATTTTAATAGCTCTCGACCTTTGACTACGTATTGTAATAATATACAGTGTGATGAAAGGGAAGAATACATAAAGCACTTCTGCTGAATTCAAAGTACAGTGGGTGTCTCAAGGGAAATCCTTATTGGAGTTGAATTAGCCACTTTATCATAACGTACCATTTTTAATTGAATAAAACAACTGATTATTCAGACTTGACTATGTGGAAGATACTTTCTCAAAATGATTGAAGCGAACTTGACATCTCAAGGCAAACAACTGATAATATTTGCTGCCACAAATAAAATTCAAACTTTCAAGTGATGAATAGAATTTTGGAAAATTTGTTTCCACCACCATGAGTTGGATAGCCTCCAATTACTTAAAAAATTTTCTGATGAAAGCAGTAGTGATATTAATGAATGTGATTTTTAGGTATGATTTGTAACATTTGGAAGATCTCCATAACTAAGTGATCCAGTATTTTCCAGATGACCAACACATGTTTTTACCAAATCGTGTACAGATAAAAGATCCATTCAAAGTGAAAGATAGACGAATGAGTTGTTTTTTTTTTTTAACATCTTTATTGGAGTATCATTGCTTTACAATGTTCTGTTAGCTTCTGCTGTATAACAGTGAATCAGCCATATGTATACATATATCCCCATATCCCCTCCCTCTTGCATCTCCCTCCCACTCTCCCTATCCCACCCCTCTAGGTGGTCACAAAGCACCGAACTGATCTCCCTGTGCTATGCAGCTGCTTCCCACTAGCTATTTGTTTTACATTTGGTAGTGTATATGTGTCAATGCTACTCTCTCACTTCATCCCAGCTTACCCTTCCCTCTCCCTGTGTCCTCAAGTCCATTTTCTAGGTCTCCGTCTTTCTTACTGTCCTGCCCCTAGGTTCAAGAGAACCATTTTTTTTTTTTTAGATTCCATATATAGGTGTTAGCATATGGTATTTGTTTTTCTGACTTACTTCACCCTGTATGACAGACTCTAGGTCCTTCCACCTCACTGCAAATAGTTCAATTTCGGTTTTTTTTATGGCTAAGTAATATTCCATGTATATATGTGACACATCTTCTTTATCCATTCATCTGTCGAGGGACACTTAGGTTGCTTCCATATCCTGGCTACTGTAAATAGAGCTGCAATGAACATTGTGGTACATGATTCCTTTTGAATTATGGTTTTCTCAGAGTATATACCCAGTAGTGGGATTGCTGGGTCGTATGGTAGTTCTATTTTTAGTTTTTTAAGGAACCTCTATACTGTTCTCCATAGTGGCTGTATCAATTAACATTCCCACCAACAGTGCCAGAGTGTTCCCTTTTCTCCACACCCTCTCCAGCATTTATTGTTTGTAGACTTTTTTTTTTTTTTTTTTTGCGGTACGCGGGCCTCTCACTGTTGTGGGCTCTCCCGTTGCAGAGCACAGGCTCCGGACGCACAGGCTCAGCGGCCATGGCTCACGGGCCTAGCCGCTCCACGGCATGTGGGATCTTCCCGGACCGGGACACGAACCATGTCCCCTGCATCGGGAGGCAGACTCTCAACCACTGCGCCACCAGGGAAGCCCCCTGATTGTAGATTTTTTGATGATGGCCATACTGATTGGTGTGAGGTGATACCTCATTGTAGTTTTGATTTGCATTTCTCTAATGATTAGTGATGTTGAACATCCTTTCATATGTTTGTTGGCAATCTGTATATCTTCTTTGGAGAAATGTCTATTTAGGTCTTCTGCCCATTTTTGGATTGGGTTATTTGTTTTTTTTATATTGAGCTGCATGAGCTGCTTGTATATTTTGGAGATTAATCCTTTGGCAGTTGCTTCATTTGCAAATATTTTCTCACATTCTGAAGGTTGTCTTTCCATCTTGTTTATGGTTTCCTTTGCTGTGCAAAGGCTTTTAAGTTTCATTAGGTACCATTTGTTTATTTTTGTTGTTATTTCCATTACTCTAGGAGGTGGGTAAAAGGGATTTTGCTGTGACTTATGTAATAAAGTGTTCTGCCTATGTTTTCCTCTAAGAGTTTGATAGTGTCTGGCCTTACATTTAGGTCTTTATCCATTTTGAGTTTATTTTTGTATACTGTGTTAGGGAGTGTTCTAATTTCATTCTTTTACAGGTAGCTGTCCAGTTTTCCCAGCACCACTTATTGAAGAGGCTGTCTTTTCTCCATTGTATATTCTTGCATCGTTTATCGAAGATACGGTGACCATATGTGTGTGGGTTTATCTGGGCTTTCTATCCTGTTCCATTGATCTATATTTCTGTTTTTGTGCCAGTACCATACTGTCTTGATTACTGTAGCTTTGTAGTATAGTCTGAAGTCTGGGAGCCTGATTCCTCCAGCTCCGTTTTTCTTTCTCAAGATTGCTTTGGCTATTCGGGGTCTTTTGTGTTTCCATACAAATTGTGCAATTTTTTGTTCTAGTTCTGTGAAGAATGCCATTGGTAGTTTGATAGAGATTGCATTGAATATGTAGATTGTTTTGTGTAGTATAATCATTTTCACAATATTGAGTCTTCCAATCCAAGAACATGGTATATCTCTCCATTTGTTTGTGTCGTTTCTAATTTCTTTCATCACTGTCTTATAGTTTTCTGTATACAGGTAGTTTGTCTCCTTAGGTAGGTTTATTCCTAGGTATTTTATTCTTTTTGTTGCAGTGGTAAATGGGAGTGTTTCCTTAATTTCTCTTTCAAATTTTTCATCATTAGTGTATAGGAATGCAAGACATTTCTGTGCATTAATTTAGTATGCTGCTACTTTACCAAATACATTGATTAGCTCTAGTATTTTTCTGGTAGCATCTTTAGCATTCTCTATGTATAGTATCATGTCATCTGCAAACAATGACAATTTTACTTCCTCTTTTCTGATTTGGATTCCTTTTATTTCTCTTTCTCCTTTGATTGCTGTGGCTAAAACTTCCAGAAATATTTTGAATAACAGCGGTGAGAGTGGGCAACCTTGTCTTTTCCTTGATCTTAGAGGAAATGGTTTCAGTTTTTCACCATTGAGGACGATGTTGGCTGTGGGTTTCTCATATATAGTCTTTATTATGTTGAGGTAAGTTCCCTCTATGCCTACTTTCTGGAGGGTTTTTATCATAAATGGCTGTTGAACTTTGTCAAAAGCTTTTTCTGCATCTATTCAGATTATCATACGGTTTCTATCCTTCAATTTGTTAATATGGTGTATCTCATTGATTGACTTGCATATCTTGAAGAAACCTTGCATTCCTGGGATAAACCCCACTTGATCATGGTGTAGGATCCTTTTAATGTGCTGTTGGATTCTGTTTTCTAGTATTTTGTGGAGGATTTTTACATCTATGTTCATCAGTGATATTGGCCTGTAATTTTCTTTTTTTGTGACATCTTAGTCTGGTTTTGATATCAGGGTGATGGTGACCTCATAGAATGAGTTTGGGAATGTTCCTCCCTCTGCTATATTTTGCACGAGTTTGAGAAGGATAGGTGTTAGCTCCTCTCTAAATGTTTGATAGAATTCGCCTGTGAATCTGTCTGCTCCTGGGCTTTTGTTTGTTGGAAGATTTTTAATCACAGTTTCAACTTCAGTGCTTGTGATTTGTCTGTTTATATTTTCTATATCTTCTTGGTTCAGTCTTGGAAGGTTTTGATTTTCTAAGAATTTGTCCATTTCTTCCACGTTGTCCATTTTATTGGCATATAGTTGCTTATAGTAATATCTCATGATCCTTTGTATTTCTGCAGTGTCAATTTTTACTTCTTTTTCATTTCTAATTCTGTTGATTTGAGTTTTCTTGCTTTTATTTCTTGGTAAGTCTGGCTAATGGTTTATCAATTTTGTTTAACTTCTCAAAGAACCAGCTTTTAGTTTTACAGATCTTTGCTATTGCTTCCTTCATTTCTGTTTCATTTATTTCTGATCTGATCTTTATGATTTCTTTCCTTCTGCTAACTACGGGTTTTTTCTGTTCTTCTTTCTCTGATTGCTTTAGGTGTAAGGTTAGGTTGTTGATTTGAGATGTTTCTTGTTTCTTGAGGTAGGATTGTTTTGCTCTAAACTTCCCTCCTAGAACTGCTTTTGCTGCATCGCATAGGTTTTGGGTCATCGTGTTTTCATTGTCATTTGTTTTGAGGTGTTTTTTGATTTCCTCTTTAATTTCTTCAGTGATCTCTTGGTTATTTAGTAGCATATTGTTTAGCCTCCATGTGTTTGTATTTTTTACAGTTTTTTCCTGTAATTGATATCTAGTCTCACAGCGTTGTGGTCAGAAAAGATACTTGATACCATTTCAATTTTCTTCAATTTACCAAAGCTTGATTTGTGACTCAAGATATGATCTATCCTGGAGAATGTTCCATGAGCACTTGAGAAGAAAGTTTATTCTGTTGTTTTTGGATGGAATGTCCTATAAATATCAATTAAGTCCATCTTGTTTAATGTATCATTTAAAGCTTGTGTTTCCTTATTTATTTCCATTTTGGATGATCTGTCCATTGGTGAAAGTGGGGTGTTAAAGTCCCCTATTATGATTGTGTTACTGTCGATTTCCCCTTTTATGGCTGTTAGCATTTGCCTTATGTATTGTGGTGCTCCTATGTTGGTTGCATAAATATTTACCATTGTTCTATCTTCTTCTGGTTTGATCCCTTGATCATTATGTAGTGTCCTTGTCTCTTGTAATAGTCTTTATCTTAAAGTATATTTTGTCTGATACGAGAATTGCTACTCCAGCTTTCTTCTGATTTCCATTTGCATGGAATATCTTTTTCCATCCCATCACTTTCAGTCTGTATGTGTCCCTAGGTCTGAAGTGGGTCTCTTGTAGACAGCATATATATGGGTCTTGTTTGGTATCCATTCAGCCAGTCTGTGTCATGTGGTTGCAGCATTTAATCCATTCACGTTTAAGGTAATTATCAATTTGTATGTTCCTATTACCATTTTCTTAATTGTTTTGAGTTTGTTTTTGTATGTCTCTTCCTTCTCTTGTGTTTCCCGCTTAGAGAAGTTCCTTTAGCATTTGTTGTAAAGCTGGTTTGGTGGTGCTGAATTCTCTTAGCTTTTGCTTGTCTGTAAAGGTTTTAATTTCTCCATCGAATCTGAATGAGATCCTTGCTGGGTAGAGTAATCTTGGTTGTATGTTTTTCCCTTTCATCACTTTAAATATGTCCTGCCACTCCCTTCTAGCTTGCGGAGTTTCTGCTGAAAGATCAGCTGTTAACCTTATGGGGTTTCCCCTGTATGTTATTTGTTGCTTTTCCTTTGCTGCTTTTAATATTTTTTCTTTTACTTAAGTTTTGATAGTTTGATTAATATGTGTCTTGTTATATTTCTCTTTGTGTTTATCCTGTATGGGACTCTCTGCCCTTCTTGGGCTTGATTGACTATTTCCTTTCCCATGTTAGGGAAGTTTTCAACCATAATCTCTTCAAATATTTTCTCAAATATCTTCAAATATTTTCTTCAAATATTTTGTTTCTTTTTCTCTTCTTCTTCTGGGACCCCTATAATTTGAATGTTGGTGCATTTAATGTTGTCCCAGAGTTCTGAGACTGTTCTCAATTCTTTTCATTCTTTTTTCTTTATTCTGCTCTGCAGTAGTTATTTCCATTATTTTATCTTCCAGGTCACTTATCCGTTCTTCTGCCTCAGTTATTCTGGTATTGATCCCATCTAGAGTATTTTTAATTTCATTTATTGTGTTGTTCGTTGTTGCTTGTTTCCTCTTTAGCTCTTCTAAGTCCTTGTTAAATGTTTCTTGCATTTTGTCTATTCTATTTCCAAGAATTTGGATCATCTTTACTACCATTATTCTGAATTCTTTTTCAGGTAGACTGCCTATTTCCTCTTTATTTGTTTGGTCTGGTGGGTTTTTACCTTGCTCCTTCGTCTGCTGCATATTTCTCTGTTTTCTCATTTTGTTTAATTTCCTGTGTTTGGGGTCTCCTTTTCGCAGGCTGCAGGTTCCTAGTTTCCGTTGTTTTTGGTGTCTGCCCCCCAGTGGCTGAGGTTGGTTCAGTGGCTTGTGTAGACTTCCTGGTAGAGGGGACTGGTGCCTCTGTTCTAGTGGGTGGGGCTGGATCTTGTCTTTCTTGTGAGCAGGGCCGCATCCGGTGGTGTGTTTCGGGGTGTCTGTGAACTGAGTATGGCTTTAGGCAGCCTCTCTGCTAATGGGCAGGGTTGTGCTCCTGTCTTGCTAGTTGATTGGCGTGGGGCGTCCAGCACTGGAGCTTGCTGGCAGTTGGGTGGAGCTGGGTCTTAGCATTGAGATGGAGATCTGTGGAGAGCTCTCGCTGATTTATATTACGTGGCGCTGGGAGGTCACTGGTGGTCCAATGTCATTAACTCAGCTCTCCCACCTCAAGAGGCTCAGGCCTGACACCAGGTCAGAGCACCAAGACCCTGTCAGCCACACGGCTCAGAAAAAAGGGAGAAAAAAAGAATGAAAAAGAGAATAATAATAGATGAAAAAAATATTTAAATAAATAATAAAAAAAAGAAGAGAGCAACCAAACCAATAAACAAATCCACCAATGATAACAAGTGCTAAAATCTATACTGAGATAAACATAAAAATTAGAAACAAATAAGTCGCAGACAGCAAACCCCAAGTCTACAGTTGCTCCCAAAGTCCACCTCCTCAATTTGGGATGATTCGTTGTCTATTCAGGTATTCCACAGATGCAGGGTACATGAAGCTGATTGTGGAGATTTAATCCGCTGCTCCTGAGGCTGCTGGGAGAGATTTCCCTTTCTCTTCTTTTTCGCACAGCTCCTGGGGCTCAGCTTTGGATTTGGCCCCACCTCTGCGTGTAGGTCGCCTGAGGGCATCTGTTCTTCGCTCAGACAGGACGGAGTTAAAGGAGCCGCTGATTCGGGGGCTCTGGCTCACTCAGACCAGGGGGGAGGGAGGGGCACGGATTGCGGGGCGAGCCTGCGGCGGCAGAGGCCACTGTGACGTTGCACCAGCCTGAGGCGCGCCGTGCGTTCTCCCGGGGAAGTTGTCCCTGGATCACGGGACCCTGCAGTGGCGGGCTGCACAGGCTCCCAGGAGGGGAGGTGTGGATAGTGATCTGTGCTCGCACACAGGCTTCTTGGTGGCGGCAGCAGCAGCCTTAGCATCTCATGCTCGTCTGTGGGGTCGCGGCTGCTAGCGGCGGCTCGCACCCGTTTCTGTTGCGCCTTCAAGTGGCGCTTTTAATCCCCTCTCCTCGCGAACCCGGAAACAATGGTCTCTTGCCTCTTCTGTAAGTCCAGACTTTCTCCCGGACTCCCTCCCTGCTAGCTGTAGTGCACTAGCCCCCTGCAGGCTGTGTTTACGCTGCCAACCCCAGCCCTCTCCCTGCGCTCCAACCGAAGCCCGAGCCTCAGCTCCCAGCCCCGCCCGCCCTGGCGGGTGAGCAGACAAGCCTCTCAGGCTGGTGAGTGCCGGTCGGCACCGATCCTCTGTGCGGGAATGTCTTCGCTTTGCCCTCCGCACCCCTGTTGCTGTGCTCTCCTCCGTGGCTCCGAAGCTGTCCCCCTCCGCCACCCGCAGTCTCCGCCCGCGAAGGAGCTTCCTAGTGTGTGGAAACCTTTCCTCCTTCACAGCTCCTTCCCACTGGTGCAGGTCCTGTCCCTATTCTTTTGTCTCTGTTTTTCCTTTTTTCTTTTTCCGTACCCAGGTACTTGTGGAGTTTCTTGCCTTTTGGGAAGTCTGAGGTCTTCTGCCAGCGTTCAGTAGGTGTTCTATAGGAGTGGTTCCACATGTAGATGTATTTTTGATGTAGTTGTGGGGGGGAAGGTGATCTCCATGTCTTACTTCTCCACCATCTTGAAGGTCCTCCCTGACGAATGAGTTTTAACATCAAGGAGTTTGAAAAGTTCATTGATATAGTTTTCAGATTCCGTATTGCAACTAACCAAGTTAGTTTGATATATTATCAAAAGTTAATATCCCCAATTATATAAAAAGTCTGTTAAGAAAGTCCTCCTTTTGCTAACTGCACATATATTTGATTCATAAATTTCAATCAAAACAACATATCTCGGGCTTCCCTGGTGACGCAGTGGTTGAGAGTCCACCTGCTGATACAGAGGACACGGGTTCGTGCCTCGGTCCGGGAAGATCCCACATGCCGCGGAGCGGCTGGGCCCGTGAGCCATGGCCGCTGAGCCTGCGCGTCCGGATCCTGTGCTGCACAACGGGAGAAGCCACAACAGTGAGAGGCCTGCGTACAGCAAAAAAAAAAAAAAAAAAAAAAATCTCAGCAGATTGAATAAGCAGATATGAGAATCCAGCTATATTCTATTAAGCCAGCTTTTAAAGAGATTTACAAAAATATAAAACAATGCTATTATTCTCATTAATTGTTTTTGTGTTGGAGAATATAGTTATTTTTTATAATAACAATTTATGTTAACTTGTAATGGTTTTGTTATTTTTAAGTGAGTTAATATATATTTTTGAAATTTCTTGGTTTTAATTTCTCATGTGGCCAGTATTGATAGGTATCACCCACCTAAAAAGTGCTCTTTGAGGTCCTCCTCACTACATTTTAGAACACGAAAGGATCCTGAGGTCAAAAAGTTTGAGAACACAGCTCTCAATAAAATACACATTGGTATATTTTATTCCTGAAATTGTTCCTTGCTTCAAAGAACAAGCCCAATTCCCTCCAAGATGTACAGGAAGTTATCATGAAGGAGACAATAACTAAATCTATCAAAGGATGCAGACTACAGCACAGGCACCATACTTGTTAGTGCTGTCACTGTAGCTGGCTAGGGTGCCCCCCAATCTGACTGAGTGAGCATTGCTCCACGAACAAGCATCCGAATTCACCCATCAATTTAACAGACAGTTGTTCAGGGCCTCTTGTTTTCCAGGCACTGTGGTAAGTGGTAGAGGTGCAAAATAGAACAAGACAGTAGCTTTTAGGCAGAATGTGGAAGTTAAGATGAGTTCGTGCCTGTCTGTGACCGCCACTGGATAGCTGTGACGAGAAAACATTTGGGGCCATGAGATTATAATGATCCATTGAGAAGAAAAAGGTCGTGAAAGGTCAGGAAAATCAAACTTTGGACTAGTCTGAAATGCTAATAACACTAGGAATAAGTGAAGTTTTTCATTTAGCTTGGGTGGCTTGCCTGCAACATATGTTTTGAGAACACACATATGCATAACATATAGGTTTTCCCCCTTCAAGAAACTTCCAGCCCAGTGGTGGTAACAAAGTAGAGTTAAGAAAGTTGTGTTTTGGGACTTTTCATGGTGGTCCAGTGGGTAGGACTCTGCACTCCCAATGCAGGGGACCCTGGTTCCATCCCTGGTTGGAGAACTAGATCCCGCGTGCATGCTGCAACTAAGAGTTTGCGTGCCACAACTAAGAAGTCCTCATGCCACAACAACGAAAAGCCCGAGTGCCACAACTAAGACCTGGCGCAGCCAAAAATAAATAAACATTAAAAAAAAAAAGAAGAAAAGGAAAGTTGTGTTTCAATAAAATGAGGCAATCATATCAAATGCTGCAAAGATGTCGAGTAGGTAGGTCATAGGTGAAAGCAGCATGAAGCGGTTGAATTTTCAACGTCATGTTAAGGAAGACTGCTTAAGAAAAAGTCAGATAAAGCAGTGAGATGGAATGGAACACATTATAATAGTTTCCAAAGATAAACAGCAGTGAACTCAAAGAAGAGGCTCTGGTTTTCTTTAGGCTGTTTATTGTACAGCCTTTAATTCACTATTAGGGAAGAGAAGATCCAGGAAACAAAAAGGCTTGGAAGAATGAGCACCAATGTAGCTTTTCCCTGCCTTTAATCAGACTAAATAACAAGGGCAGGTGGAAAGAGCAAGATTATTGGATCCAAAGATGGCAAAAGGGAGAGAAACTGTCTTTTTGGCCCTCACTGGCCACCCTTATTCCTTGCCATGAGATAAGGAAAGAATATTCCTTCTCCCTGTAGCTGGATGGTTACCTTCAGGTCTTAGATCATAATACAGGCAGTGGGACTGAGCGATAAGAAAGGACAATGCAGGCTAAGAAAAGGATGTGTCTCTTTTCCCCTTTTCCCAGAGCCTCAGTGCGCCCTATTCATTTATCCTCTGTCATTTAGATAGAGTTAGGTGTTTCCAGAGAAAACTGTCAGAGGATAAGTTTGAGGTTCACAGTGAAATTTAGGAAATAGAGAAAAAAATCAAGTCAAAAGCACAGGAACCAAAAAAAGAGGGAGGGCAAAAAAAAAAAATTGAAGTTCTCCCCAACACCTCCTCCCCACAATGAGATTGTCCCTTTTACAAGAAGAGGACCAGTGGCAAAGTCGTTTGCCTTCCCCAGGGAGCAAGCAAAAGGCTTTACAAACAGGGCTTAGTAAATAATTAATACAAACCAATGCTGAGGATACACTTAAAAAAATAGTTTGAAGCAAAAACCCAAGATGATAAGATAAATAGCAAAAACATTTTAAAGGATGGGCTCTACTCTTTCTGGCATCTTTGTGCTCTGTTAAGGGGAAGGGAGACCAGGAAATAACGGGTGGCTCTGGTCATGCTCTCTCTGGTCCATGTGGAGCTAAAGGGCACCCACTGGCTAGACAAGAGTTAGCAAAGGTACTTGATTTTTCGACATGGGGCTCCTTATTTCCTCAATTGGTGGATTTCTCAATGGCTTGTTCAAACTCTGAGGTGCTGTGACAGCTCCTGGACTGATTCCGACCACTGAATCCGACGAGTTGAAGCAGAATTTCAAATGCTGTTAACAATGCAGTATGTTGTGCATAAAGATAAATTAATTCACCAGTAATCTCTCTTTTCTCAGAAACATGATTCCGGTGACAGAGTTCCGGCAGTTCTCTGAGCAGCAGCCTGCCTTCCGGGTTCTGAAGCCATGGTGGGACGTATTTACCGATTACTTGTCCGTGGCCATGCTGATGATCGGTGTGTTCGGATGCACTTTGCAGGTAGGTCCCTAGACTCATGTCAAAACAGAGCCAGGGGCTTCCCTGGTGGCGCAGTGGTTGAGAGTCCGCCTGCCGATGCAGGGGATGCGAGTTCGTGCCCCGGTCCGGGAAGATCCCACGTGCCGCGGATTGGCTGGGCCCGTGAGCCATGGCCGCTGAGCCTGCGTGTCCGGAGCCTGTGCTCCGCAACGGGAGAGGCCACAACAGTGAGAGGCCCGCGTACCGAAAAAAAAAAAAAAAAAAAAAAAAAAAACAGAGCCAGAGCAAGTCACTAAGCCGTTGAAACCCCTTTAAAAAGAGTGTGTGATTTTTAACCATGTATATATTAGTTGCTCTTCTGTACTTATGCATGGTGTTTGTAATCATGGCAGGGAGCCTGAAGCCTGATTTCCCAAACTTTCCTAATTAGGTAAATACGGTACTTGTAAGATTTAACAGAGCTCAAAGAGCAGTTGACTATAGTCAAGTAATATTTGATGTCACAAACATCAAAGGGAGCCCTTTATCTCTCAAAGTTGGTTTTATACCCACAGCAAAATATAGAATATAGAAAAATATATTATGTATAGCCAGAGTGCCATTTATATTGTTAAAATGGAATGTTTTTCTTTATCTCTTATATTTACCCCCGATAAGATTTTCTGGGAGGACTGACATTTTGATGAGATATTATCTTACCCAATGCTTAGTTCTGAGTTAAATTGTAACTGAATCATAATTTGTTCTATATAGATACTGTATATTCATATACTGAATCCAGATTTTTTGCAAACCTATGTATCAGGCACCATACTTTTAGGACATATATACCTGTAAGCAGTTCATTTCTAGGGGGAAACTAAATAAACAAACAACAGAAAAGTATTTTTTTTTTCTGAAAAGCTCTATGCAAGTCCAAACGAGACGAACAAGAGAAATGGTGTATTAAAACTTGAGAACCAGTCAGGAAAAGGGAGCTGGGGATGAAGAAAGTGCCAGGAAGAGGAAGGAAAGCTCCAAGTCATGGATATGAGAAAGGACATGACATCACTAGGAAACAGTCATTAGGATTGACACCCTTTGGGTGTCATCAGCATGAGAGTTGAAGCCATGCCCGGGAATGGAGTCACCCCAGGAGAATGTGGTTGGTGAGATGATGTCAGGAATAACAGTAAAGAGTGAATGAATGAAAAGGAGACTCCTCTGGAGAAGGCTGAGTAGGGGCAGCCATAAGGATGGGGGGGAACCAAGAGAGAGGAGGGGCTCAGGTGTGGTCAGTGATGGCAGGTGGTTCAACTAACTCACGGGCTAAGGGGAGAAAAGCAGTAACTAGGGCATTAGAAATCTTAGTGTCACTGGTTGGAAATGTGAATGGGAGTTAAAGGCTTATGGAACTTTCAAGTAGATCATCTGAGAGAAAGGAGAGCCAGGAGAGAGCGAAATAGCTAGAAGTGGTGCAGAGGAGAAATAAAGACCTTTTTAATGTTGATTTTAATAATAGTTAACATCTAGTGCTTCCTACGTGTCAGACACTCTTCTGAACACTTTACACATGTTTTAAATCATTTCATCCTCATGCCAACCCTAGGATATACTATTATCATCCCCGTTTATAGATGCAAAACTAAGGCACAGAGAGATTAGAGAAACTTCCAAGGTGAGTAGCAAAACCCTTATTGAAGTCCAAGCAGTTTGGCCCCAAAGTCCCTATCCTTAATCCCTAACACCATGCTGCTTTTTATTTGTGGGCTGAAAATATCTCGCCCTCCTCCCCCCACCAAAAAAAAGGATGCCAATGAAAAACTAGAGTTTGAAAGAGAGAAAGGGCATTAATTCATTCATAAATAAAACAAATAGTTGTTGAAGAATCTACTGTGTGCCAGGCACTGTTCTAGGGGCCAAGCATTATCAGTGCAGGAGGAAAGAAATAAAAGACAAATATCCCAGCCTTAAAGAACTTAAATTCTGTGGGGGAAAAAACAAGCAAAATAAGCAAAATCAGTTGGTAAATTATATATGTTAGAAGGTAATAAGGACAATGAAAAAGAAAATAAAGCATACGAGGATGGTAGGAGATCACAGCAGGTGAGATTAAGAGTTGTGGTTCTCAAATAGGGTGGCCTCACTGGGAGGTGACTTTTGAGGAGGGAACTGAAGTCGGTGCGGGAGTGGGCCTTGCAGATGTCGTGGAAGCGGGCCTTGCAGATGTCCCGGGAGGAGCCATCCAGACAGAGGGAACAGAAAGAGTAAGAGACACGATGAACAAAGCAGTCACAGGACCCCTCCCCTTCTGCAGGAGAATTTGACATTTGGCTTTCTCAGCTTTCTAGCTCAGCTTCCCTGGGAGCCTGATAGAGGTAGAATGTTAACTGTGTTACTAGGCAACATTGCTTATGGCATAAATGGCTGCTGATTGGTCAACTGCATCTGGGCTGGGAGAATGATAAGCGCCTGGTAGGAAGCCATAGATGGGATTTCTGTGACTGTGGTGACACTTGTAACTGGGCATGTCCCTTGATACATGGAAGGTGTATCTACTGAGTTACAAGAGCTATTGGCTCCTTTGGAGCGTAAGGCATCAAAGCCAGAGTAACTCCGGAATCTGCCTACAGTGGATCTCTTTTTCTTGCATCTGAGATAATCGTGGAGAAGCTTAGGGAGAGACTAGCTCCTGGGCAGCGGTGTGGACCACCACACAGGCAGTTGTGAAGATTTCCCCCAAAGGGAGAGAGTCTGATGCTGCCTGGCTGACAAGCTGTGACTCCAATCCTGTTTCTTTCCAATGATTCTCGTACCAAATGAGGTTTATGATAATACTATAAGTTTGAATGTTGAGATGATCCTAGGAAGACCCCTGGTGATGTCGCAGGCCTGAAGCATGGGTATTCCTCGCATGTTGAGGGAAAAGCCAGGTGGCCAGTGGGCTATAGCAGAGTGAGGAGAAGAGTGGTAGAAGAATGAGGCCTGAGAGGTAACAGCTGCCGGATCATGTAGGGCCTGGAGGCCACTGTAAAAGTTCTGTCCTTGCTCTGACAGAGGTGGGACATGTTTGGAGGGTTGGCATTATCTGACTTAGGTTTTGACAAGACCACTCTAGGTGTTGAGAATACAGTATGGGGGGGGCGGGCAAGAGCTGAAGCAGGGAGATTACTGAGAAGGCTAGTGCAATAATCCAGGGAAGATATGAATCAGATGGCTTGGACCAGGACTGAAGCCGTGGTTCTGGATATATTTTGAAGGAAAAAACATTAAGACTTGCTAGAAAATTGAACTGAGCGTGAGTGATGTGTATGAGAGAAAAAGAGAAATCAAGAATGACTCTTAAGATTTTGGGGCCTGAGCCACTTGGAAAAAGTTTGTTTTTGAGCATGTTGAGTTTGAAATATGTTAGATATCCAAGTGGAGAAGTAAGCAGTTGGATATAAGACCCGGTAGTTCAGGGTAAGAGAAGAATGGTCAGGAGGAAGGATGTGATGGATCCAGGATCCAGGTGGGATTATCCTTGATTTGGGTGGAGGGCGTACCTTCCACAAGATGCATTTTATTGCAGGAGAGGAGAGGCACAGTAAGATGGGAGTGTGTGCCTTGTAGCTTCTGTGAAATAGTAAGTGACACATCTGCTGAGCGATTGTGAGGTAAGGGAGGTAGCAGGATGTGGCAACAAGGTAGGTAGTAGAGAAGGGCGAATTTTGGAGTGGCAAGTTTGGGAAATAGCAGAGGGAGGTGACATAGATCTGCAGGAGGACTCTGTGTCTGTCTTTATTACTGTGCCACGCGCAGCACCAGCACTGCCACAGGACCTGCTTATGAACAAGCACAGGAGTCGTTTCTCCTTTTTTTTTTTTAATTTTTAATTTTATATTGGAGTATGTAGTCGTTTCTCTTGTTTACTTATTTCATAGCAGGATGAAATGCAGAAAAGAGAAACCACACAGAGTATCTATAAGAACTAGTAGCTAACTTGGAACAAAATAAATGAAAATGGTAGTGTGGACCTATGGAAATGTCTATGATGAACATCATTTAGGGATGTGGCCACAGTGAGTTCAGAAGGGGATTCAAGAACAACTTAAGCATCTCTTCCTGAGCCCTGGTCAGAACCCTCTTCCTGGAGCACAGCCCCCGTCATGTCTCTCTGCTGCACAGAAGCATCCCACTTAGCACCCTGCCCAGCACGCTGAGTACCTGCTCCTCAGATGGGTGACCTAATCTGGACACTTCACACACAGGCCTGTTTTATCCTTACAGCCTTTAAGAAGAATATGGACGCCAATTGGGTACAGGAAGTGTAGTCTGAGATGTCAAGATTCTAAAAAATGTGGAATACCCCAAAGGAAGATTCCATCAGAACATGAAGGTTACCAGGCTCAGAATTCATATGGGATGGACCATTTGTTCAACAAACATCCCTAAGCACCCGAGATATGTCAGGCATTATGTGGGGTGCTCGAAACACTGAAAGAGAAATACAGTACAGCCCCTGCCGTCAGACTGCTAATAGTCTACAGACTGTACAAATACAGAAGCGGTGCCATTTGGTGTGTAAGCGCCTTTATGGTGATAGATTTCAAGAGCATTAAATATGATGTCATCTCAGCTACTGGAAGTTAGGGACTTGAGGAGGTGAATTTGAGCTAATTCTCAAAGAATGAGTATACAACTCCAAAATATACATTTTTAAAAAAGAGGAATGGAAGAAAAAATCAGCATAAGCAATAGATTTAGTGTGATCATTTCACAAAGCCCTCATTATGGGTCCTCATGGCATTTTCGGGGGCATCCTGCACTGGGTGGGGCATTCCCACAGAATCCAGGATGCTAATAGCACTCGCATCGAGTGATACTGGTAAGGAACCTGTGCTACCTGTGTGTAGAATCCTTATGTACTTTATTTAGCTCCCAGAAGGACCCTTGGGGAGTAGATTAGTCCCATCTTTCAGGTGAGAATTCTCGTCTGAAAGGTTACGTAATGCCCCCAAAGCCAAGAGGGATGCAGCGAGGGTTCAGATCTCAGGTCAGTTCTCCAGCATGTGGCTTTCACCCCTGTACACCCTGCTGTGGGATATTATGGAATCATTGCAGTTGCACAGATCCTGTGGCCAAATTTTGGCTCGTAAAACAGGATTTTAAGTATAAAAACAAGTGCAAAATGACTAAAAGAGAAAATAGAAAGTTATAAAAAGAATTGATTTTCTGAATTACAGCTTAGATTCTCTAAAAGATTATTCACTATACACCTGCTATTAAAAAAAAAAACTTCCAACCTATAGTGAACATTGAAGAGAAAAGAAATAAGATATAAATTACTGAAGAAAGTAAAACCACTCAGTATTCATATTACAAATGAAAGTAATGTTTCCAAGGGGGAGAATTTAATCTCTTATTTTAGCTCTCTTATGATAATCCTCTGAAATTGGTTTAATGACTGATAACTTCATAAACAAAAGGTTCTCTGTGAAGCTCAAAATCCTTTCCCATTTCCAAGGTGATCTTACAATAATCAAAATATGTTTTTATGCCTTGATTTTCCTTTTGTGAAATGAAAGTGCAGTCATTCTGATCTTACTTACAAAACAAGTTAACGCTTGGGGTTTGAAAACACGACAAAGCAAAATCTAAGTAGGGTTAGAAGAGCACTCTGGTGGTAAACTAGGAATCCAATTATTTTGGACTATTTTCTAAATGGCTTCTTCCAATGGCAAACACTATTTCATTATCTCTTTATTCCTAAAAGATTGTGTGCCTATAGGTTTAACACTATGTAGCTTTAAAGATACTGGGGGAAGGAGGAAGTCATCGACTATCAATGGGATGTTGATTCTTTCTTGCCCTGATGTAAAAGGATTAAAGTCAACACTTGTCTTACTCATCTGACAAATATTTATTCGTTTCTGAGCAAGTAGCTATTTTCAAGGCTGCCATGGGATAAGAGCATGCATAAAGAGCATTCCTTAGATTACATCAGAAAGAAACAAAGAAACAAATATAAACTCATTGTAAACCAGGAGAGTGTACGCATCCTATTTCTGTACAGTCACAGACCCTCAAGGACCCATAGCGTAAACACCCAATCTTGTGCTATAAATAAACAACATTATTCAACTACTCAAAACACTCAATAAAATAGACGAAATCCTGAAAGGTCAACACGTTGCTTCCTGGAAAAATAAGATTGCTTTAGATCTCTGCTCCGTGACTCCAGGTTATCTTATGATGACCAAATCCACAACAGCCCATCGTCAGGCCATTACCAAATATAGAGTTAACAGTTAGAAACCAGAAGCAGGAACTGGAAGACAAGCCCCCTGAAAACCCTAGGGGACTGCTCTGTGACTGCTACACAGGAAAGACATTTCCTGCTTTCTGAATTGGGTGGGGGGGGGGGGGGGAAGCCAAGGGAATGATTTCAATGACTTGAAACCATCTACCAAAAAAAAAATTCCTTGTGGACTAAGCCAGTCGCCAGGAGCAAACTGGCTGGCACCAGCAGGATCACACTGGACAAGAGTTGGTGCATCTGAGCTGCTTGGTTGGAGTTAATCCCCACTTTTATTTTTGGTACATACTCAACTGCTTCTCTGATTTAGAACCATCAGCATCAACGCCATGGCACATGGCCTTCAGCCGATAATGCTCACAGGCAGTTCACTGGAAAGCACGGGTGGTAAAAATTATAGACCGCAGAGGGATTTCAGAGTAGTTCATTTTGATAATGTGCCCTGAATCCTTGCTTCTATAATACCTCTCTCCCCCAGTCCTCTGTCCCATACTAACCGGGATCTCTAGTAGATCTTTTTCTTTTGCCAGATCTGAATTTACAGATGGAGACTCAGAAATTCGTACTTAGATTAGCCTATTGTTTAAGGTGAAATTCAGAATGCTAATGAAACAGCAGATAGCACCAATGGGTAGGCTTAAAATGAAGACCTCGTCTACGATATGTTTTATAAAGTTTCTGTGTACCCACGACATGTCAATATTCTACTTCAGTCTTTGGAGAATATGAAACAAAAATCATTTGATGGTGAACATAATTTTAAAGAAAACCTTTCGCATCTCTGTAGGGATGGCGGTAGATGCTGTGAGAGAAACACTACTTCAGAATCCCTGTTACATCTAGTAACAAAAATATGCCTCAGTTAGGACTTCCTTGTTATGGTGGTTTATTCAAACTGATACTTTTTTCTTCCCTAGAACTTTATTTCTTGTCATCTATCACCTTGACAACTTAATGTGCAGTGAATTCCTGGCCACAAGAATAATATATGAGTGCCTTTCACCTCACTTGCTTGGGTTTAACACAGGGCATGAATCTAAATGCTTTTCTTAGATCATCGGATGCCGTCCAATGCCAGTCAGTGAATGGGGAACATTTCCTTTTATTTCACTGTTATGGATTGTTATGACCATGTTGCCATTGATTGTTTAATATTACATCTTTTCCCTCAAATAATAAAGCACTGACAGAGTACTGGATTTTTTTCCTATGTGAAGCAAATGAGATTTACTGTATATTTAGTCTCTGTTGTGGATCCTGTACTGTAAATCACCAAAATGCATGTTTAAAAATCTCTGTTAAGTGGGTTTATCATGATATGGAGGGAGATAATCTTGTATTTCTAATCAGGACCCCTGATTTGGAGACCCTCCCCGATCCTCTCATCCTATCAGGCGAACAGATCCACTTGAATTCTTCTGTCCTCGCTTGGTTCCTCTCCAAGGCCCTTCTTTCCCATTTCGCTGAGAACACTGACCACATCTGGATCCTCCCAGCCATACAGTGACCCTGTGCTAAGGCTTAGGCCAACACTGGACTACATTTTAATTACAAGGCTAGTAAGTTTCTAGGTTATATCTGGAGTCTTCTATTTAATATAAATAATGAGCGCTGCTCCTTTGTCCCCTATACTACTGTTTTCTTGTAAAATCCTGCATTTTTATTATTTTATAATCCCTATTGTTTTGGGACATCTGGCCTTCATATAGTTTTTCTTTAAATCTAGTGTTATTGTTTTGTGTCTAATTTTTAAACTATGAAATAAAACACTCCCAACTAGAAAGATACATACCAACTAAAAGATTTAACAAAAAATAAGATACCACTCAGAATGGCAACAAAAACTATCAGATATCTAGGAATTAAGCTAATCAAGAATACACAGAGACTTCCCTGGTGGCACAGTGGTTAAGAATCCGCCTGCCAATGCAGGGGACGCAGGTTCGAGCCCTGGTCTGAGAAGATCCCACATGCCGTGGAGCAACTAAGCCTGTGCGCCACAGCTACTGAGCCTGCGCTCTAGAGCCCACGGGCCACAACTGCTGAGCCTGTGCACCCCAACTACTGAAGCCCACGCACCTAGAGCCCACGCTCCGCAACAAGAGAAGCCACGGCAGTGAGAAGCCCGCGCACATAACGAAGAGTAGCCCCCGCTCACCGCAAGTAGAGAAAGCCCGCGCGCAGCAACAAAGACCCAACGCAGCCAAAAATAAATAAATAAATAAGTTTATAAAGTAAAAAAAAAAAAAGAATACACAAGAACTTAAAAACTTTTAAATGCCTAGTCAATGACATATAAGACAATTTGAATAAATGGAAAGACATTGTATGTCTTTGGATGGCACAAACTTGATATTACAAAGATGTTCAGTCCTCACAAATTAGTTTATAAATTCAAAGCAATATTAAGAAAAGTCTAGTTAGATTTTTTTTTAAGAAAAAGCAACTTGGTGAACATATACCAAAATTTATTTGAAGAGTGCTCACTTATGGTGGTGAAGAGGAATAGAATGGTGTAAGGTGATAAAAGGAAAGAAAAGAAACAGAGGAGGAAGAGGAGATGAAGGAGATGGGGAGGGAGGGGTTTTGCAGGACCTGATAACATACTGTACCTTGAGAAATATGGAGAGTTCAGCCCTCTGCCCCGAGGGTCCCCAATCCCACCGCACACACAACAAAACACTTTGACTATATGAACTAATTTCTTCAGAAGCTCCATCTAATTCTCATCCCTTTTCCAGTTGTAAATTTATAAATCTCTGTGCAAATATTCTATTTCACAAGCAGGAAATTTCCTAACTCTAGATTTCACAAGTGGGTAAATTGTTAGCTCTAAGATTTAGCATCCCTCTGTTTCAAAAACAAAACTCTAGTTGGAAGAATTACCTCTAATTGTTAGGAATAGAAACTTTATAAGGCCAGGCCTCGTCTGTAGGGTTCATTCCCACATCCCCAGAATGAAAGACAATAGCAGTCCTGTGGGTCATGTGTAAGCGCTCACCAGAGTTCATTCTGTGGAATGAAGGGACGAGTGAGTGAGGAAAAGTGGATGAGACATTTTTGGCATGTGCTAATGTACAGTGAGCATTTAACGGCTGTGGAAAGGGACTGAGACCTTTGAATTACAGAGATACTGCGCTAATTTCTGGGTATTTTACACCATAACTTAAGAGATTGTGACCAGCATAAAAGAGAGACCAAAAACCCTTATATGAGACCTGGCTGAAGGTATATATAGCCTAAAGTTGAGAAGATTGATGGGACTATGAAAACAGACAGGAGATGCTCAGAGAGCTGCCATGTGGAAAGTGTAGATGTTTTAAACTGATTCCACGTGTCCTAGAACACCAAATAGAACCAACAGCAGAAGTTTTAGGAAAGAAGATTTTCGCTCAATACAAACTCAACTTTCAAAAAGTTAACAACTTTCTGAAAATGTCATGTTAGGTAGTGAGATTCCTATTATTGCAGATGCCCATTGTAGAGAGTGAATAGCCTGGTGGAGGGGAGGCTACAAGGAGAGTCCACGTGTCCTCAGACAGAACCATGCGCATTTGTCTTTAACATATAATAAATAGTTCCAGGCAATGGGGTTAGGCAGTGATAAAAATGACAAGGCCCTGCCAAAAAAATAAAGATACATTTAAAATATAATGTCAGATGTAAGTGCTTTGTAAGGAAAAAGCAGTGTAAGGAGAGAGAGGGACAGGGGTCCTACTTTAAGTAGGGTTGTCCTCTCTGAAAAAGTCACATTGGAGCAGAACTAAAGGAACTGAGAGAGGGAGGTATGTGGGTATCTGGGAGAAGAACATTCCAGGCAAAGGAATCACAAGAGGCCAGTGTGGCAGATATAGAGACAGCACGGGGGAGTGTAGCCCCTTGCAGTGTTTTCTTGCTAGGATCCACTGTGTAAGACTTGAAGTCAGTATTGACCTAAATTGAGCATTACTGCAAATGTCAGCCTTCTGAGATTTAAGCTTCAGACTTGCCAGAGTTAAGAAAAAGCATTTAATCCTGCGGTATCTGGAACCTGGGACCTTATGAACTACCAAAACAATTAGTATTACCTCTTTGTTGACACTTAACTAACCACAGTGTGTGGAAGCAAATGTTAAGAACATATCTCATGGCCCATTCAAGACTTCAGGTTGCTAAAAGGCAGGATCTGTGTGTGAGACATCTTTGTACCCACCTTTGTGTCTTAGACCTAACGCTCAAGAAATGTGTGTTGAGTGAATGCATCAATGTGCTTCAGCAGCTCTAAGAATTCATTGACTCTTTTAATAATAAAAACAATTGTACAAACTGTCATTTAAAACTGGATCATAAACTGATGGAGGAAAGCTTTGTGTGGGATAATTAACGACAAGGTGATAAAAATCAGATCTCCCCTGCAAAAAGTAGAAAAAGCGGCCAGCAGCAAATGATCTCTCTTTAGTAGCATCAGAGATTAACCACAGCACTCTGCAGAGCTGGACAGGAATACTAGGAGCATCTTCTCTAGAGTAATTAGCATAAACCTAGTGCCAGAGAAGGGAGACAGGCCCTTATGCTTGAGCAATAAACCTGAAAGAAAAAGTCCTTTGAGGATGTACCGCAAAAATGTGCTAATAATAGATCAACAATTCCGACTTGTATATGTTATATGCCCTCACATGTTAGAAAACTACAGCCAAAGTCTGTGTATAAAAAAAAATCATGCTGTTGTGACAGAGAAACTTAAGAAACGATAGACATTGAGGCACCTCAGTAGAGCAAGTTACAGAATCATTTCAGTGAGACCAATGAAGTATATTTTTACAGAACTGAGAATTTATGTTTTGGCCATATGTGGTTGTTTTATAATAAAGTTGAATGCCATGGTGAAAACCAGGTTTTTCTTACCCGGATGATTGCCCATTCATACAGATGTCGTATGGAGAAGAATATTTCGGGCATCCCCAAATAAACCACATTATGAGTGTTGATTGAGTTCTGTAACAGTATTAGTACTTGATCTTGTACCCATGGAATAGATTTTATGAACTGCCCTGAGAGCCTAAAAACCTCCATGTTGTTTTGTGGGAAAATGGTTTCTTCTTTCTAAACAACGAGTTTTCAAATGAACTTTTGAGGGCTTGCTAATGTTCATTAACTATTTAGTATACTTTAGTCTTTTGGAGATTTTTTAAAATTCGTTTAAAATTTAGTGGTTTCTGAGTCATGGTGATATTTTCATGATATTTGTTTATTCTAATCTAAGAAGGTTATAATCCTGCACTAGTTAAATGTCTTTTAAAAATAAAAATAATAGAATTTCAGAATTGGAAAAGAATTTAGAGGTGATTTAGTATAAGTTCTCATCCAGTATAGAAATCTTTTATAGTTCCTTGATGGATTAATATCTAGTTTCTACTTGAGTGTATTTGGTGATAGCAAGAAGTGTTCTGTTTAATGAAATTTTTGCTATGAAACTGCAGATAAATCAGTGCATATTTATTGAATGTTGACTAGGTTCCCAGCACTGTTAGGTATTATTGGGAATAAAAAATAATTTAAGGCTCCATCTCTGCCCCAAAGGAGCTTAAGGAAGAAGCAAAATAACACATTCATTCATTGTACCAGTTTATTCAGTATGCGATGTTATAGGCACTGTGCTAAGTTCTGACAACACAAAACTTGGTCTTGGACCTGAAGTTGTTTAAACTGTTGCAAAGATGGACATTCACATACATCCTTCTAAAACAGAAGATAATTGCTGCGGGGTGTGTGTGTGTGTGTGTGTGTGTGTGTGTGTGTGTGTGTGTTCATATTGCAATGACCATATATTGCAATAGCTGCAAAAGAGGAAGGATAGTTAAGTCTACCTGGGGAAATCACGTTTCTTGATATTCTAGGTAGGATGGTTTAAATTATATTCCTGAAAAAAAAAATGTGTTGTGGTGTGTTACAAAGAATAAGACTTGTGGGGCAAATGTCCACATGGACGTGTCTAGCAAATAAGACTTTCAGCTTTTTAGATGTAACAGCACTTTATTTCTAAGAATAAAGGAGTAAAGGCTTTTAAATGTACACATGACTGTTCATCATGTAATAGCAAGTTTAAATCTTTAGCCCTCCCAAGAAATAAACTATGCTAACTGGCAATATTAGAGTTAGCTACTTTAAATTTGAGTTGGCATCTCCCTACTCAAGGTATATTAGTCTTAAGAGCTAGTGAGATTCTTTGCACCGATACCTAAAGCTAAGGCTGTGTAATCTTAAATTCCAATACATTAGCTTATGTTTTGGGATGTTGATGTTAAGTTTTAAAATGTTGCTGCTGGATACTGGACTCAGAAAATACCTAATGCATGATGAGACAATGTTGTAGAGATCCCTTTCTGAATCACTTTTGTGTATCATTGTACTGGTCAGTTTCTTAACTTAATATTTTTAGAAATTCTGCAGTATCCGCCACAAATCTTTTGTCTAATAAGCAGGCCATCAGCTACATCATCATTTTACCTTGTAAGGAACCTCATATGCTCAGCGGAAATATAAAATCTTGGTTAATTTTTATAACTTCAGCTAGGTCAAGTAAATTAAAGAGAAGAGTTAAATCTTTCCCCAGAGCTTCAAGCAGAAAGCATGGACTCTGCCATGTGATTTTGGGTAAAATACATGGCCTTTCTGAGCCAGTTTTATTAAAGGAGCAGGCTTGGCATCATTTCCACTTCACAGATAAGAAAAAAAAATGATGGTAAAATAGAAATTTATTATTTTTAGTCTTTTAAACTACAGACTTCAAATGCCTTCTCTTCATCTGGGGCATTTCCATATGTCACAGGTGTGATGAGTTGGGCCTCTGATTGAGAGAAGTCTGAGATCAAGGTCCACATGCCCAATTCTTCCCTCCCACAGCTATCTGCCTTCCTCTCCCAGAGGATCTGCAGGAGCTATATAGACAGAGGACAAGACAGGCAAAAGCACATTTAATGAAAACTAAGCTCTGGCCCCAAACCTCACCGTCACTCTCCTGGTGAGCTAGGCTAGAACTCGGTTAAGTCACAAGGACTTCCTTTGCCTAAGTGCTGAAGACCTGGACCAGAAGCTGGAGGAAGCACAGGAAGCCTCCTTACCCTCTTTCCCTGTACTTTAATCTCTGTTTGCCCAGATGAAGAAAAGGGGAACCTGGGCAAGGAGGAGACAGGGTGAGGAAGGGGTGGGGAGGAGGAAATTGACTATTGATTCTCCCTAAAGCCAAGAGGAGAGCTTATGTGAGCTATCCTCCCCTGGCCCTCCTAGGGTATAATCCACTTCCAAGAGAGAGCAGCTCCAGACCCACCCTATCACATCAACTTCAAGGAAGAAGAGAGACTTCAAAGTGATGGCTTCTAAGAGGAGCTCTAAAAAGAGACTCCAAACAAACTAATTCCAAGAGATCCCCTGCTTGAACTCAGAGCCTTAACCCCTTATGAGCACCAAGGTTTAATACTACTCCTGAAATGTTGCCATGTCTACTTGCCCTCCTTCTAGAAAGAAGTAAGGAGGAACAAAGAAGAGTCTTGAGTCCTGCCCAGAGATCAGCCATCTAGATGAGTCAGAAAAAAGGAAAAATCCATAACTGAAATTCACCTTATATGGTAAAAGATCTATTCGCTTGGAATGTGTGGAACCAAATTAATGGTATTTCTGCAGTCCAGGATAGCTTAACTTCCAAAAAGCATAATGGCTGGGAAAAAAATTCTCCTACCGTCCACCACACCTAAATGATAAATTGTCATGACTCTTACCTTACCTACAAGTCTTCTTGTCATAACAAGGTACAGCTACCACAGCCTGGCAGTTGACATCATTCACTTGCCGAGTACTAGAGCAAATTATTCTTTGATTACTATAGAAAATTTCTAAAATAAATGATCTTTTTTTAAAAAGATTCTTTTAATAGTTTTTTGTTTATTTGTATGATTCCAGTGTTAGAATTCTGTATCTTTGTGCTGTTTGTACATTGGTGTGGATAGTCCAGAGGATTTATGTTTCTCCGGGACTCTCCCAATTTCATTTATCTTACTACTGCTCACAGATTTATCAGTGAACTGCAGGGTGTCCAGAGATAAGTCAGTTGAGTACAGAACTATGGTTTCAGTCCCTGGGGGTCGCTTCAGAGCTTTTTCTTATTTCAAGAGCATAATTATAAATATTTCAAAATTTTAAGCACCAGAAACAAATTGTCTTGGTTATGAATCACTAACAATATGTTCCTAATGTTTATCCATAGTTTTTGTAGATGCACTGAATTTTCTCGCATGGTTTGACTTTGAAATGGATGCTTTCCACTTAGATCTTATATTGCCATGGATCGGGCTTCCCTGATGGCGCAGTGGTTGAGAGTCCGCCTGCTGATGCAGGGGACACGGGTTCGTGCCCCGGTCCGGGAAGATCCCACATGCCGCAGAGCGGCTGGGCCCGTGAGCCATGGCCGCTGAGCCTGCGCATCCAGAGCGTGTGCTCCGCAACGGGAGAGGCCGCAACGGTGAGAGGCCCGCGTACCGCAAAAAAAAAAAAAAAAAAAAAAAAAAAATTGCCATGGATTAAATAATTCATTAGTCTACTTGGCTTATGGGAAAATGCCATGAAGCAAAATGAAAACAGTTTTGAATCTCGTCCACTCCCTCATTTTTCTTTTCTTTTTTTGTGTCCTGGAGAAGCTTTTCTCAAAAGAAAGGAGACGAAAACATAACATAGATACAACTAAAATACAAGCTACAGGAAACGAAAGCATCCTTGATGGCTGGAAAGTCTCAGGCTGACCAAGGGTTTAAAAAAAATTCACATTCATAGTATGTATAGTCATCCTTACCCTCTAAAAGTCAGTGTCTGTATATTCATAGTGGTAGGAGAATTGCCTTTATTAAGAGAGGTATCAAAATGCATACAGGATCCTAAAGTAGGTGTGATGGTTTCTTCTTTCACTTGGAAATGAAATGAATAGGTTGTGCCTCCCAAATCTGGCACTCTCTTTGTGTACCTTCAATGAGTCAGCACTTAGCTCCGGCTTTAGGAATCACTAGGCTGACATCACTTGGCAATTTGGAGGTTGTGTGAAGTGAGCTGTTTCATCTCAGAGGAAGGTAGCTAAGGCAAATTTTTCCAGATGTCCACTGGCATCTGATTTTATACATGTGTGTACTTGCCGTTGTTGTGGTTTGTTTTCCTTTGGGGAGGGGGCACAGTGTGTGTTTATTCACCTCATATTTAGTACATACTTACTTTGTGCCAGGCAACGTCAACAAGGTTGGAGCTTGCCTTTAGAGAGCTTATTGGTCTAGGAGGTAAAATGATAATAGCCAATTACACTGTGTTTCCACAGGTACTACGATAGAGGGAAAATCAGTACTTAAAAACTGCTCCAGTTAACTGTATACTTTTGTTCTGTTAATGTATAGTAATGACTCGGGTAATTATGCTTTAACTTTTTCAATGTTTAATTCTTCCACCAGACTGGTGGCATTTTATGTTCCTCAAGCAGAGAAATTTCTGATGATGCTTCACTAGAGAAGATTTGCTTGATGTCTGGTTTTTAATCATGTACAGATGAATCCTATAGCAAGTGTAGTGTTGTTATACCTTATCACCAAGAGAATTCGTTAATTCAAAAATCTAAGTTTTAGGGCTTCCCTGGTGGCGCAGTGGTTGGGAGTCCGCCTGCCGATGCAGGGGACGCGGGTTCGCGCCCCGGTCCGGGAGGATCCCACGTGCCGCGGAGCGGCTGGGCCCGTGAGCCACGGCCGCTGAGCCTGTGCTCCGCAACGGGAGAGGCCACGAGGGTGGGGCCCGCGTACCACAAAGAGAATAAAATATAAAAAAAAAAAAAAAAAAAAATCTAAGTTTTAATCAGCTCACCCCTCCAACCCCTTCGATTTTTTTCCCTAGGACATTGCCTTCATGCCCCAGAGGTGCCAGGGTATGATCTTGTGCCTCTCCTTTTCCTGTTGCTATTGAGGAAATGAGCAACCAATAAAAACAGACTTTTTACTCAACCCTTGTGTTTATTAATAAACATCTGAAAGTTTGTCAATTATCTCTAGACTGCTCGCTCTCTTTCTCTCTTTACTCTCTGGGTCTAAACTTCCTCCATACGCAGGGTGTTATTTCCTGACCAACACATGAGTTTTAAACATTGTCATTAAAGAAGAAAGATACCATATGCACAGCAGGCAGGAAATGATGCCACACCCTTGCAGTTATGCTTTTCCATTTCCCCTGGAGACAAGGACTCGTTTGTGTTAGTGAGAGTGATGCAGTGTGTGTGGTGATCATGGATGCCTGTTTTTGTGCTCCAGGGGTGATTGCCCCCAAATACACATGTATTGGACTTGGAGAATAGTAAGCCTTTTGAATATGACATTTGCTGAGAATGAAATCACTTAAACCTTCGCCCTTTTAAAACCATCTTCCCTGCCTTTTCAGTTCCTTCTTTCTCAACAAGATTTCTTGGTACTTAAAATATTTTCAGTAGTTAGCCTTAAAACAGATTCTGCATTCTCAGAGTTAATCCTATCACTGATGAAGGTAAATCTCACATCTCTTGAGGGTAGATGCTTTGTCTTCTAGCATCTTATTTCTGAGAGAACATAATTAGTTTGTACATTAACTGATAACTTAGTGACATGAAAGTTAATTCCCTTCCCTTGTATCTCCATCTCTTTTCCCAGGAGAAATGGGTCTACCTCAGAAAGGAAGAGCAACAGTCCACCTTTTTATTTATTTATTTAAAAAAAATTTTTTTTGGCCACGCCGTGCGGTATGCAGGATCCTAGTTCCCCTTCCAAGGGTCGAACCTGCACCCGCTGCAGTGGAAGCTCGGAATCCTAACCACTGGACCGCCAGGGAGGTCCCATCTTTTTAATCTTATTCCTTGTTCTTCCCAAATGCAGCCCTTTGCCTCCTGTCTCTGGAACCCACAAGGTTCTGACCTTACCCTCCCCGCAAAACCTATCCAAGTCCAGCAGCTTCAAGGCCCAAATGAAGTTGCTCCTACTGCATGAATCCTTCTCTGCTCACTGCAAGCCTTAGCTTTTATTTCATTTACCACATCATTCACATGGTATATATACAGCCTTGCATGCACTGTTGTTTGACTTTTCATGTGGCTATTTATGTCTCTCCAATGAGACTGTAAGTGCTTTTAGTTATGCCGCCCTGATTTTCCTATAATGGTTAGCATAAAGTAAATATTCAATAAGTTTTAGTAGATATTCAATAAAGTAGATATTCAGTAAGTTTTAGAACGTTAGTTATGCCTCCTTGATTTTCCTATAATGGTTAGCATAAAGTAAATATTCAATAAGTTTTAGTAGATATTCAATGAAGTAGATATTCAGTAAGTTTTAGAACGTTAGTTATGCCTCCTTGATTTTCCTATAATGGTTAGCATAAAGTAGATATTCAATAAGTTATAAACTGTCCTTATAGTTTTAGACTATATGGATAGTCTGTCCTTAGTATCTCTCCGAACAAGCCCTGGGGAATAGGTCTTTGGGATCTGTTTCTTGCTAGGTCACTCTCAGATCAGCAGAGATAGCTTGTTTTGTTCTATCAGACTGGGGACAAATCTGGACAATCAGCTTCAGGGTGCAACCCTTTGGAACCAGTTGTATTTGAATCTATGGAGTGGAGGGAGGGTAAAAGATAATCACCTTTCTGTTGGCCCACCTGCCACTTTGTGGCTCCAGTCTACATGTCTGTATCCAACTTGCCATAACCAAGTTAAAGCACCATCTTTTAAACGAACAGATCACAACCTAGAGAATACCCCCGGGTCACACATTAACATATTGGAATGACGCCTGCTGTTTCACCATATGCAGCAAGTTTTCTCACTCCTTTCAGTGATAATAGAGTCATAACTAAGATTTAAAGTCTAAACCAGAGAAATAATTTGGGGGTTACAGTTCATAGAAAAAATATTGTACTTAATTGTTGAGGTTGTAGGAAAGTAAGTACTCTCATATGCTGTTAGGGGGAGATGTATAAAGGAATCCAGCCTTTTCTTGTGGGGAGAGGAATTTGACATTGCAGGTTTACCTTGTTTGGCGCTACCCAAGCAATGTTGATTCTTCATAATGGCAGTCTTGAGACTAATTTTATATTACAGCACACTGTCTCTCTCTTATGAAAAGATAGTAAAGCAAGAGTTATGCTTGAAAACACTCCCTGTGTTCAACGGGTATAGCCATGATAAAATATAAAAGGAGGTACCAAAAATGCATACATGGACTCAAAAACAAGATAAACACTTCTGTGGAGCACAAATGGAATACTGAGTGGGGCTGAAGCAACAGCTGGGCTGTCATCCAAACGCAGGCAGTAGCGGCCAGGAGCTCAGCTCCTGCCAGTAAAGGAACTAAAAATGCACCAAGCAAGATAAGAGACCGGAGCCTGGTCACTGTTTGGAGCCAAAGGTCCTCACTCCCAAAAGGAAGCTGAAAAGAATGGCAATTAACTGGCCGCTGGAGCTGGTACTTCAGAGGAAACCGTGCATCTGGGGTGCCTCCCAACCAGGAACTGAGTCAGCCTGCCCATGTCTCCCTGACTGGAACTGTGAGATCCTGACATCACAGTAGAACATCAAAACACCATGACGAGCCCTAATGGTGGACTGGGGAGCTGGGTGCAGGAAACCACAAAAGAGTGCGCAAGAGAAAACAATCTCAGAACAAGCCTACCACCCAGAACACGTGAAGAAAATTATGTTAAGAAACTCTCTCAGCAAAACTGAGTTGGAATATTGATACTCTCCACTTGAGATGAAACTAAGTTTTAAAACAAGCAGTGAAGTTAAAATAAATACATTTACTTTAAAAAGTTCAGAAAAGGGCTTCCCTGGTGGGGCAGTGGTTGAGAGTCCGCCTGCCGATGCAGGGGACACGGGTTCGTGCCCCGGTCTGGGAAGATCCCACATGCCGCGGAGCGGCTGGGCCCGTGAGCCATGGCCGCTGGGCCTGCGCGTCCGGAGCCTGTGCTCCGCAACGGGAGAGGCCACAACAGCGAGAGGCCCGCGTGCCAAAAAAAAAAAAGTTCAAAAAAAATGAAATAAAAAGCAGAAAAAATAGATTTAGAGTGGTCAAAGAAATAACATTAAAAAGTAGGTAGATATGACATAAGATCAAATGGATATAAAAAATTTAGAGATCATGGAAATTAAAAAGCCACTGAACTTTAAAATATCAATAGGTAGAATAATGACACTGTACTCAGTTGTAGAAAGATGTAATGAATTAGATAAGAGTTCTGAGTTACCCAGAGGCCAGCACAGAGAGAGACAGGTATTAAAAAGCACAAACACACACCCGTGGAAGATCAGTTGAGAGACTCTAACGTACATCTAATAGGAATTGCAGAAAAAAATGGAAGAAATGATGAAGCAAGTTTTGAAGCAATTATTTAAGGAGATTTTGCTAAAGTTTTCCAAAATTGAAGAAAGTCAAATCCTTAGCTACAGATACCAAGCAGTGTTCATCTACATACACTTAAAATTAAAGTGAAACTATAGAAGATCTGGGGTTAAAGGTAAAATCTTCAAAGCTACCCTAGAGAATTATTAAGGGAGATACTTTAATCAAAAGGAAAAGGAACCCAGGGGCAAGATAAAGGATCTAAGAAAATTGGTGAGCACATGATAAATATGTAAATAATCACAAGCAACTACAGATTATTTTTTTTTAATTGTGTGTTTCAAAGGAAAGCTAAAACAAACTCTGGGAGCAACAAAACGGGATGGTTCAGCGGCTAGTTAAAACATGCTTGGAAGGGGAGGTAGGGATTCTGAAAAGCTTTAAGTGTATATGTTTTGAGAAATTATAGATAACCTTTATTACAGAAATTTAATCTTCACCTTCCCAACCAGCTGAAGCAGGATGGAAAACAGGAGATGTGGAAGATGTTATCAATGCAACAGAAAACAGGAAGAAGGAAGAAATGGTATATATAGAAATAAAAATGTGGAGAGGGAGGCGCAAGAGGGAGGGGATATGGGGATATATGTATATGTATAGCTGATTCACTTTGTTATACAGCACACCATGGTAAAGCAATTACACTCCAATGAACATGTTAAAAAAACAAAATAAAATTATGGAAATAAATCCAAATATCAGTAAATATCCCAATATGAGTGAGGTTAGCAAAATAATGTAATAGATTAAATTCAGTTGTAAGAGAAAGAGGTGATTAGTTTAGATTTTTTTAAAAATACATAAAACAGACACCTAAAAAAATAAAACAAAATCACAGACAAAGGTGCAAAATAGAGATTAAAGAAGGATATTTAAAAAACAGAAAAAAGCCAGTGGAGCTCTGTTAATATTAGACAGCATTTCTAAAATGCACTCTTTATCAAAACAAGGTATCTATTTAAATTTTAAAACATGCATAAATTCTTGTAACACCACGCAGGATAAAAAGAATCTCAACACCCCAAGGAATTCCCTGGTTCTGAACCTTTGCAGTGAACCTCTGGCAACCGCTGATCTGTTCTCTGGCCTGATTTGCAGAATGCCATGTAAAATCAGGCAGCATGTACTTTTTTGAGACTGGCACTGTCGTTGGAATGTTTTTAATAAATTGCCTAAATGCACATCGTCATTGGAATGTTTTTAATAAATTATAGCACATCCACACCATGTAATAATGTGGCCCTTAGAATGAAGTAGATCCCTATGTGCCGATGTGTTAAGGTCTCCAAGACATACTATGAGAGTGAAAAACTCAAGGTGCAAGAACAACTCATGTAGGAAGATCCCATGTGTTTATATGTCATGTTTCTGTAAATGCACAGATATAGATCTAGAAGAGTGCACACCAAGCTTATCAGGGCTTCCTAAGGAACGGCAAGGGAGTAGGAAAGGTGAAGGGAGGATGCTCCCTTCTGTGCTTAATGTGTGTTTTTTAAAAAAGATTTATAATAGCAAAAAATAAAATGTTTAAGCATAACTTAACAATAAATGTCCAAAATCTATTTGGGGAAAGCTATGAAACACTCTTGGGAGACAGAAAATTAGATTGAACAAGTGGAAACACACACCATGGAGAGGAAGAATCAACACCATAAAGATGTCAGTGCTTCTTAAATTAATTTATAAATGTAATGTAATCCCAATAAAAATACCACCAAGTTGTTTTTTTTTTTTTCTGGATCTAGACTATAAAGTTGATTATAAAGTTCATTGTGAAAGACGAGCATGAATTTGAGCACTTGCAACACTCATGACTGATTCAGTTGTCTTTCTCCTGTGCTTGACCTGGAAGGGCACATTGCTCTTGGTATCTCTAACATATCTGACGTACAGCAGAGCCTCCACAATGGTTGACTTTTCCTGAGGCACACGCAGAACTACTCAGCACTTGTGTTCTACACATCCTACACCACCGCCATCGATGTCATTTATGTCTCCCTCATGTAACAGATAAGCTGGCCTTTATTTATGTTGCTCTATTTTTGTTATATCAAGCCGTTTCTCTGAAGCTAAGTGGTTTGGTTTGGTTTGGTTTGGTTTGAACCTCAGCCCTTTGGTGTCTCATTCATGCAAATGTGAAACTGTTTCAACATGGTACCACTGTTCCCTGCTGCTTCTCACCGCAGTCCTTTTCTGGAAACTGCCTAAATTAAGTAGATCTTAGTTTTACATTATAATAATGGGTGTTATGATTCTAACAAAGGGACTGAGAATCAAATAACCATCATCAAAGATAAACAATCAAAGATGTAGATGAACATTAATGATTTAAAACTGTGATGATTACTATTAAAAGGCCCTAAGTTTACATTGACCATGCGAGGTATTTCAATATGTGATCTAGAGTGTACATACTCTACTTAAAAATGCATCTCTTTGCTAGTATAAATGTGATAATTACAATTTTAAATATTTGATTTCTTTTCCTAGATCTGAGCAGCGTTTCAGGGCATAGTTTGGATGGGTTGCTTCCTTTTTTAAAGAAGTTTGAATTTTACTTCGTTTCTCTTGAAAGACATCCCCCTGTAGAAAGTAAAAGCAAGAAATTCAGTTGATTTCATTGACCTTAGAATTTTTTTTCAAAAACAGCTGTGGTGTTATCTCAAAATAATTTGCAAATGGGAATTCATGAATCCAACTTTAGTGAGCCCATTTCTCCAATCACTGCAACCCTTGTGTTTCTTTTCCAGAGATATTACCTAGATATTATGACATCCATGGAACAATTTTACATGTATATTTTTTATTCCTCTAGGAACTTTCACTGTAAAGTCTTGAGGAGCATTTTATATACTTATGTTACTGGATGTCAGCTGCTCCGTAGGACCTAGAGGATATTGGATCAAATTCCAGTCCGTGGCCTAAGTTCTGACGGACTCATAGAAGAATTAGGTTCTCATGGTCCCAGTTCCTGCTTCCATGGAAACAGTTTATAGATTTTTAGCATCCCAGGCAAACTCTCCTTGTCTGTTCAGTTTTGATCCAAGCATGAAATTTAGTCCTTTTTTTGCTGTGATTTCCACAAAATTCATTCATAATAGGGGTGTATGTGTGCATTTAGCAGATTTTACCAAAGGTTTAGGGAAGAGTGAAAGGTATTTACTTCTCAAAATAGAAATAATGAGTGTACACCCTAGCCTCCTACCATGTTGCTTGAGCTATTTCCTTCGATTCTAGCCCCTCTCTGCTCTGCTGACTCACTCCTCCTACCTCCAAGCCTGTTCATCCCAATACAGCGCGGGGTGGGGGTGGGGGGCGGTTAGCATCTTTGTTGCCTGGCTTCACCTGACCTTTGCCCTCAGTGACTCACCTCCTTCTATATCCCTATCTTCCTCATTCCCAAACTGAGATATTTTCTTTAAAGTAGATGATTTCGTTCAAGAATTATTCTCATGGAGGACCTCCCTGGTGGTCCAGTGGTTAAGACTTCGCCTTCCAATGCAGGGGCTGTGGGTTTGACACCTGGTTGGGGAGCTAAGATCCCACATGCCTCAGTGGCCAAAAAACCAAAACATAAAACAGAAGCAATATTGTAACAAATTCAATAAAGACTTAAAAAATGGTCCACATCAAAAAAAAAAAATTTTTTTTAAAGAATTATTCTCGTATCTGCTTTTAGGAGAGTAACGTTCTCACCTTGCTATATTGTGGATCAGATTCTCTTGTTCATCTTGCTTTTTAAATTTTTTTCTCTTCCCCCTACCCTCATTTCTTTCCCCTCTTTCTCGCCCTCCCCCTATATAAAGACTCTGTGTATCTCTAGTCTCAATGCTTTTTCGTCCAAAGGCAGTCTGAGGGCTGTCCCTAGAAGAAAAGGATGAGATTCCTCGTCATAATGACATGTGTGTGTATGAGCTGGTGGTGATGGTCTGAGCCTCGATGGTTTGTAGGATGGGATGTGGGCGGTGGCTTTCTCCCTGGTCTTACCCCAAGCACTCTCCTTTAGCCCTGCACCGGCAGCCTGGAACCCTACCATTATGCCTTTGCAATTTGTTTTGCAGCCTTTCCTTAAGGCTTGTTTTGTACTTTAATCTTTAAATTTCTGGGTAAAGGCAAAAAGAAGTGAGGTATAGGTTTAATTAGACAAGCTTCTCAAAAGAGCAGAAAAGGTGAAGCAGAAACTTTCAAGTTCTTACAAGCTGCTATTTACAGATATCCCCCAGAAACACCCTTTACCCTTTTCTTTTTTTAAAAGAAACCTATCTGCCTTATTTTTTTCTGTCTTCTTTCTCTTTTTTACTCTACCTTTGAAAATATTGATGTTTCTCCCAATTCTTCTCAGTGTTGCAAAGTTTCTATTAACCATGGAAGATAACTTCCTTCCTCTCTCCTGTGGCTATTTCACTGTTTAAGTCCTCACACTCTTTACTGTTGGACTCCATAACCTGCCCTCTTCCTTTTCGTAGTCCTGGATAGACAACCGGCCATCACATTCTTTGGGACTTCAACTATGAGCTGTGTCTCTGCTGGAGTCTTCTTAGGATGTGTTCTCTTGGCAGCATGAGCAGCAATTGTTCGTGGTGACTAAATTCCAGCATCTTTTTCTACTCTGTGCTCATTTCTGAGTAGTTAACAGCTTCTGGAAAATAGAGCACTGTCTCTACCTTCCTGGGATTTAAATAGGCACATTTTAAAAATTACATCTTTGTGAAGATTGAAAGAAATATGACATCAGAAGGCGGAGAGGAACTTCTGGAGATTGTCTACGTGTTCCCCTCCTACGTTGGGCTGTTCTCTTAAAGCCATCGTAGCAGAAACTCGGAGGAATGCGGAGACTATCTGGAATGGTGGAAATATACTAGTCTGCTCTGCTGTTTCCTAGCTACGTGAACGTGGGCAAGTGATTGAACTTCTCTGAACTTTAGTTGGGTTCTTCTGTAGAATGGGGAGAAAATGACCTACCTCTCTAGCGTGGCAGATGCGAGCCAGTCAGGTACCTTTGTGCAGAATATAAAAAGGCATCCCATGAGGGTGAACAGCTGACCGAGGGGGGCAGAAGCAGGATTTCAGCCCACACTTGCCCCTCAGCTGGGCACCCTGGTGCAGGACATAACCTGAAATCCTCTGTAGCAGCCAAGCTCCAGAGGTTTATCGTCTTTCCCCATGAGGAGCAAGCCTGGAGAAGGGCTGGGCAGGGGGCAGTAATGGGGCCACCTGGTTGCTTGGCAGGGACGTAGCACCTCCAGAAGGTGCCTGCCTTTTTACCTTCTAGCTCGTCTCTATTTTCATCACAGCATTAACAATGTCATATTAACATACTAGCTCAAAGGTGTCACTCTTGGAGAAGGTGCTGGGGAAGCATTTCTTTCCATGCTGGTCTCTAGCCCCTACCTTATGCCTACTTCACAGATTATTGGGGGCATTAAATGAGACCACGAATGAGAAAAAATCTAGAATATGGCCCCACTGAAACACTGACTTTCTTACTTTTTCTCTTTGATATTTCTTCAGGATAATTCGGCATCTGTCAAAACTTTCTCTTACTATTTTCTGTTCCAGAGGTTTCCAAGGTAGAGTGCTTGACCTCCAAGAAATATAAAGGATGCCCCATTGAGATGAGATTAAAATGAAAGCTTTATGTTTATTTTAAACTTAAAGGAAAAATAATTAAGTTTTCTAATATTTGACATATGGATTGGCAATACTTTATGGGTATAATTATAAGTAGACATATATATGCCCACAAACGTGGGCATGTTTAACATCAGGTAAGTGATTAAAATGTTTGAAGGCATTCTCAAACATTCTCACACCTCTGTAGCCACTGAACCCTCTGAATGCAATTGCATTTGTTTTTCTTCCCTGCCTTCTTTTGATTTACATAGTAAGTAGTAGCCCCCTGCTATATCTTTTAGGCTGGAGCCTTTATAAATCTTTATAAATGAAACTTCCTCTCTTCCCCTAACCTCATTCTTTCATTGTTATCTGCATAGGATATGGGGAGAGATAAGCTTTTCCCTACAATATGTATAATTTATATAAGGTAATTTGTTACTTAGGATAAAGTTAAATTGAGATCTTTTTGGTTTAATCCTAGAAATTCAATAAAATAAAATAAGAATGTGGGCTCTGGGTCCAGGTGGCCTGGGCTTGATAACATTAAGCAAGTTACTTAACCTTTCTGTGGTTTGGTCTCCTCATCTGTGAAATTGGGATAAAAGGAGTGCCTGCCTTATCAGGTGAAGGTGACAATTAAAATAATTAATACCCATGACATTATTGGAACAGGATTGCATATTAAATACAACAGAAAGTTTGTTGCTGTCATCACTATAATCACCATCCTTATCTTCATCCCTAGGAGACGTGTGGTCTACACCCAGACCTATGCAACTCTGAATTGGAAGGACTAGTGTCAGTTCTAGATTCATTCACTTTCTCAGCAAATACTGATGGTCTCCTATGTATCAGACACTCAACTAAGGGTTGGGTGCTCCACTGCATTGTCAAACCTTGTAAATACTCTTCTCTATGGGGCTATATCTCCCATGTCACCAGGTTATGGTCATATTCTCATGCCATAGCAGTCTACTTTGTAATAGAGTCAGTTTCTACTTCTAGAATCAACATAAAGAGCTTTGCTGTTGCAAAATCATGATACTTTATGGATTTTCAGCCATTTGACCTAATAAGGTACAAATAGACTTCCCCTGCATTATCAATTCCATGTTATTACCATCAATTTCTTGGTTATTATTCTTTCTCTGAACTGTTTGCTTATTGTCCAGATGATTCCACTTACGTGTACTTCTTCCTGGGGATGATTCCTCCAGGTTGATTCAAGGAGTATTTTGCCTCATCCTCCCTCATCTTCAGAAAGAATGTGTTCTCTCTTACCCAAACTGCAATCTTATGAGACTGCTGGACATTCTTAGGGCTTAATATTCTTTTCAACAAATTGAAGCATTGGTAGAGGGATAGAAGTTGATGTAATATTTTGTGTGAAAAGCAGCAAGTTTAGACATAACTATTTTACTATCGAACATTTCTGTATTTTTTCATCTCTCTCTGAAGAAATAGTTTTTACAAAAGCTTAGTAAATTCCCATTTTATTAAAGCCATTCACGTTCATCTACGCATGTCTAAGATATGGATAGAAAGAAAAGAGGATACAATAAAGACGGGAATTTCTCCCGTATTTCCTCCTTTTAATGCTTCTCGTACAGAAACTAATACCAGTCTTGGGAGCCATCCAATTCAAGACTGAGTCTGATAAGAAGATGTATTTCCCAGACCAATGACTGATTCTCCCAGGCTTCAGTGAGAGAAGAAATGCAAATTTTTTTAAATACATGAATGTTCTTTAACTATTTATTTTGTTGTGAATCGTTCTGTGTCCTAAAAAACTGCTGCGTTTTGTGTCCTGAGTTAGACATGGTGAACAAAGATATATTGATACAATTCATTTTTCCAACATGTGGGCTAAGAATAAAAATCTCGTTGCTGGAATTGAACATTGTATTCTCCAGGCAAAGGAAATGGACATTTATTGGATGGTATTGCTGCTTTCTTCACACTAATGACATTATGAAAGCTCTTTGAGTAATATAATTTGAAAATATTCTTTCTTTGTTTCAGGTCATGCAAGACAAGATAATCTGCCTTCCAAAAAGAGTGCAGGCTTCTCAGAACCAGTCTTCCGTTTCGAATGTCTCTCAAGCAGTGGCCAGTACCACCCCACTGCCTCCACCGAAACCGTCTCCCACTAACCCAGTCACTGTGGAAATGAAAGGACTGAAGACGGATTTGGACCTTCAGCAGTACAGCTTCATTAACCAGATGTGCTATGAGCGAGCCCTCCACTGGTACGCCAAGTATTTCCCTTACCTTGTCCTCATCCATACCCTGGTCTTCATGCTCTGTAGCAACTTTTGGTTCAAATTCCCCGGTTCCAGCTCCAAAATAGAACATTTCATCTCGATCCTGGGGAAGTGTTTTGACTCTCCCTGGACCACACGGGCTTTATCTGAAGTGTCTGGGGAGGACTCAGAAGAAAAGGACAACAGGAAGAACGTGAGCAGGTCCAACGCCACCCCGTCTGGTCCAGAAGGCGGCCTGGTCAACTCTCAGTCTTTAAAGTCAATTCCTGAGAAGTTTGTGGTTGACAAATCCACTGCAGGGGCTCTAGATAAGAAGGAGGGTGAGCAAGCGAAGGCTTTATTTGAGAAGGTGAAGAAGTTCAGGCTGCACGTAGAAGAAGGTGATATATTATACGCCATGTATGTTCGTCAGACTGTACTTAAGGTTATAAAATTCCTAATCATCATTGCATATAATAGCGCCCTGGTTTCCAAAGTCCAATTTACAGTGGACTGCAATGTTGACATTCAGGACATGACTGGATATAAGAACTTTTCCTGCAATCACACCATGGCACACTTGTTCTCGAAACTCTCCTTTTGCTACTTGTGCTTTGTAAGTATCTACGGATTGACGTGCCTTTATACCTTATACTGGCTGTTCTACCGTTCTCTGAGGGAGTACTCTTTTGAGTACGTCCGGCAGGAAACTGGAATTGATGATATTCCAGACGTGAAAAATGACTTTGCTTTTATGCTTCATATGATAGATCAGTACGACCCTCTGTATTCCAAGAGATTTGCAGTGTTCCTATCTGAAGTGAGTGAAAACAAATTAAAGCAGCTGAACTTAAACAACGAGTGGACTCCGGATAAACTGAGGCAGAAGCTGCAGACGAATGCCCATAACCGCCTGGAATTGCCTCTCATCATGCTCTCTGGCCTTCCAGACACTGTTTTTGAAATCACGGAGTTGCAGTCTCTAAAACTTGAAATCATTAAGAATGTCATGATACCAGCCACCATCGCACAGCTAGACAATCTCCAGGAGCTCTCTCTGCACCAGTGCTCGGTCAAAATCCACAGCGCGGCGCTCTCCTTCCTGAAGGAGAACCTCAAGGTCTTGAGCGTCAAGTTTGATGATATGAGGGAGCTGCCCCCCTGGATGTATGGCCTCCGGAACCTGGAGGAGCTCTACCTGGTTGGCTCTCTAAGTCACGATATTTCCAAAAATATCACCCTTGAGTCTCTGCGGGATCTCAAAAGCCTTAAAATTCTCTCTATCAAAAGCAACGTTTCCAAAATCCCACAGGCAGTGGTTGACGTTTCCAGCCATCTCCAGAAGATGTGCATACACAACGATGGCACCAAGCTGGTGATGCTTAACAATCTGAAGAAGATGACCAACCTGACAGAGCTGGAGCTGGTCCACTGTGACCTGGAGCGCATTCCTCACGCCGTGTTCAGCCTGCTGAGCCTCCAGGAATTGGACCTCAAGGAAAATAATCTGAAGTCTATAGAGGAGATCGTTAGCTTCCAGCACTTGAGAAAGTTGACAGTGCTAAAACTGTGGCATAACAGCATCACCTACATCCCAGAGCACATAAAGAAACTCACCAGCCTGGAGCGCCTCTTCTTTAGTCACAACAAAATAGAGGTGCTGCCTTCCCACCTCTTCCTATGCAACAAGATCCGATACCTGGACTTGTCCTACAACGACATTAGATTTATCCCGCCTGAGATCGGAGTTCTACAAAGTTTACAGTATTTTTCCATCACTTGTAACAAAGTGGAGAGCCTTCCAGATGAACTCTATTTCTGTAAGAAACTCAAAACTCTGAAGATTGGGAAAAACAGCCTATCAGTACTTTCACCAAAAATTGGAAATTTACTATTTCTCTCCTATTTAGATGTCAAAGGCAATCACTTTGAAATCCTCCCTCCCGAACTGGGCGACTGTCGGGCTCTGAAGCGAGCTGGCTTAGTTGTAGAAGATGCTCTGTTTGAAACCCTGCCTTCTGATGTCCGGGAGCAAATGAAAACAGAATAACTTATTTTTGTTTAAAGTTTGACTGAAACATGCTTCTACCAAATACAGTATAAATAATTAGGTAGTCTTAATGCCTTTCCTATTTTATTATTTTTTTCTTTTTCACACAAAACAAAATGTACACAAAGACTGAGTAAGGAGTATGTATTTTTAATAAAAAGTTAATTGTATTTTTTCAATATTAATATTTTAAAGTTTTATTTGTCCTGGAACCTAATGTATCTATTACTGTTTTCTACTGACAGAAACAGATGGTTCCGTCTGTTTTTTTGTTTTGGTTGTTTTGTTTGTTTTGGTTTTTCAGTTCATTCTTGTGAAGGGAAGGGAACGTTAAGTTGCATGCTTTTGGTGTTTTTTAAATCCATGAAGATATTTTGCCAAGGTCATTTTTAGCTTGTTTACACCTGTACAGGGTCCTTATTTTTGTTTTCATTGTATGTGTACCAAGGAATCTGTGCTAGTTATTTTAATTCCAGCTGCCTTCTCCATTGGCCAAGTATTTCATTCTATAGAAAACACTTCTCTGGAGTGTAAACTCACATAAGGGCATTGTCATAGACTATTATTTGCGAAATTTCCCCTTGCCTCCAACAGAACCCTAAATTCTATTCTTTCACATACCTGACAGTTATTTATCCTTAGGCAAGGATTTTGTAAGTGAGTAAAGACAATAATCTCCCGTGGTCAGCTTGCTTGAATTGGTCATTTATAATTTAACTGATTTACATTTTTACCAACATTTAAAAAATATCACTGAAAAGGAAATACAGAGGTTCTTCCCATTTACTATCAATATTGTATGTAGTACTGGTGAACAACCTTAGAAATGCTAATTTATTTTAATTATAATAGTTAATTAAATTTAAAAATCAGAAGCCTGTTTGTTAGTAACTTAATCATCTTTGATATCTTGATATGGGAATACATCCGATGGAAGAAAAAAACATGTGCTACTAAGGCACTCTGCTAAAGAGCTGATGCACTCCAGGTAGGCACACTGGCTCCTCTGGGTAGTGTGGAAGTGGCGATCTCTATTCAAATTCTGCCTGTTACACGAAATAATCCACGTATATGTACGTATATAAATCTGTCTCCCTCAAGCCTGTCCTTGCTGCAAATGCTAGTGATGCAAGCACAGAAAGTCTGCTCTCTTTGGCTTAAAAAAAAGCATCTCATCTAAAATGGTTCTGTTCCTTTTTTCTTTCTTTTTTAAGTGTGAATAAATTGCTAAGTAGATAGAAATAATTTTTGCCTGGTGGTTAGCCAAGTTTTATTTATCTCTGTACTTAAACATCCAACATAGTATGGGTCTTGGGCACAAGTTTTCACTGACTATTAAGCTGTATAGAACAGGAAAATGAAAGCACTATTTGTGCCCTCAATCCAGGACCAGTGCTACCTATCATGGGAATTTTGTTTTATGCTCCAAATTCACACTGTTTTCGGAACCCTAGTCTGACCTAAGGAAGTTTTGTGACTTAACGAAGAAAAATAGAAAGATGGTTTGGGGTTTCAAGATGCTGCTTTTAAAATCTACCCCTTGATCCTGGTGACTTTGTTTAATGCTACTTTGAGTCATACATGGAACACAGCTATGGGAACTACTCAGCAGATATATGTACCTCAACTGTGTTTTAAATGTTATGATACTTCGTGGGGTAAAGGATTTGGGGAAGAGATGCTTTTCATTTATTTAATAATTGAATCATGTAGACCAAAATGCTTTGCTGTCTCTGCTCTGTGTTTAAGTGTTACAATGGTGATTTTGTATAGCTGGTTTATTTTGCCCTGGAATTGAAACAAAATGTTTAAAATAGTAACATGGTTATATTTCTTGTAGGATAAAATATTCAATTCTAGAATGTTGTTAGGATCCTGATTATGAACGATGTGTTATATTTAGAAACATAGCGCTACCTGTTTTAAACAAACAAACAAACCTGGAAGGTTGTCCATGGCTGAGCATGACCCTGTTGCAAGGTGAGCTTTGATAACTACTGGTAAAACACTAGGTGCACTATTTTTCTGGATAAAATTTATAGTTGTTTTCTGTATCCCCCTTAAAAGGGACCTATTCAGGTTAAAAATCATATTTATGCTGAAATCTTTATCTGGTGTTAACGCATAATCTCATATGTGTTCATAACTGAAGTAACTAATAATTAGTCTTTGTGACAATTTGCTCAAAATGCCAAAAGAATTTGATTCGCTTTCTTAATGATTTCACAGGCTGACCCCTAACCTAAGTTCTAAATAACATCCAGTAAATCAGTATAGTTCTATGACTTTATGGTTTAACTAGGAAGGAAAATTCATAGATGTTTCTGTTAGATTTTATAAAAATTCAAAATGTTCAAACTTCATCTTGAGTCTAAATTTTCTGACCCTGACCCTTTTTAATATTGTATATTTTTGTTCACATTCTTAAGTGAAAAGCATTAAATTACTCTTTAGCCTTTAACTGGGAAACTCAGGTAAATGAACTGCTGACTTTTCTAAAGTTCTTTAATGAATCAACTCAGTGTTAAAAGGGGTATTAACCCAATCCTTTTCGTATTTTTACAAGTGCTCTTGCTAAAAAGGAACAACTAGCTCTATTTCTCCAACTTCTATAAGACTCATGGGAAACAGCTTATGTAAATATAAAAGCATCATATGTACTCTTAAATCCTACGGCTATTGGACACCCATAGTGAGTATGCTTTTTGGTCAGTTTTAATGGTTAAGTGTAGAACAGACAGTTGTCCGGAGATGGTCTGGTTGAAACAGAGCATCTAAGTATATCCCAATGGAACTCACCTAAGAAGACCACATCTCAGAAAACTAGTTCTATGTTGGGTTTTCACTTTGTTTTGTTTTTAATACAACACTTTTAATATAAATGTTCTTGATACAGTGAAACCTGTTATTTACACTGGTAATTTTCTGATTGTTCATTCACCCACCTTTCTCTGCCTTAGGTTTCCAATGTAGCTATTGTAATGCGTTCTAACAATTTCCATGGCATCCTGTGTGCAGGCACTGCTTTTTCAGACAGGCTCGGGACATGAGCCTGCTGTGAATACTTTGGTCATTTAGAGGTGCCTCCTTATCTCCCTCTGAAGCCATCTTTATAGAGAGGGGCTTAAGCAACCTGGAATCTTCCTTGGGTTACTTGGGATGAGGAAAGTCCACATTTCTGCAATATGCTATCTTATGATTTCTGTTATAAGAAAGAGAAGAAAAAATCTTTACATCTCTTGTTATCATTTCCCCCAAGGGTTTTGCTGTTGTTTATGTTCCTAATTCTAAGAAAAGTCCATTTTTTAAGGCGTATTTTACTCTCTAATCTAATTTCATACCAAACACCTGATCAGTAGTAATGATATATTTACTAAAACAGTGAACACTCATGATCCATCTTTATGAAAACTGTCAGCAATATGCAGTAGTGAATAGATAAGATAAACCTCAAAACAATTTCCATTTGTGTTTAGAGACTAAAGTAAGATTCAATTTACATTCTCCTATAAATCCTGCATGTGATAATGCTATGCAAGCAATTCACATATTTGGTAGGATCTCAAGAACTCAGGGTACGTAGGGTTCCATAGCAAAACAGCACAGTTATTAGTGAGGGGAATGCCTCAAGGGTCGGTAAGACTTTCTCACTTTTTTTCTTGTCCATTCAGATACATTGTAAGAAAGCCTGGACAGTCTCGACCAGACGTGCCATTGATTTTTCAGATTTAGGCCTCAGTGACATGCTTCTAACACAATTACATCCTTCCAAACTAGCTGTCCACTCTTACTCCATCTTCCCAGAGCCTTTCACTGATAAAGGTAACATCCTTGAATTCCTTTTGGGGTGAGGGAAGAGGGTCTCCTCCCACCCCAAGGAGGTATATATAAAAAGGGGTATATAACTTCGAACAACTTAATTTCTCGGCCATGTTAAATAACAGCCCCTATGTGTGGTTTCGGATGTGGAATAAATTTGCTTTCTGCTGAATACCATTCCCTCTCCCATACGATTCTGCCTGTTTAATGAACATTTTTACTAGGGTTGAAACTCAATGCCTTACATGGTCACTTAGTTTTCCTTCTGCTGCTTGTTTTCTCTCGCTTTATGTGTTCAGATTGTGTCAAATGCTGGCAAAACCTCTAAGACTGTCAAGAAAATGCTTGAAAGTTGATTTGTCACAGTGTAAACTCATGATACAATGTCTTAAGGTTATTTGGCTATGTAGTACATAGGAACAGAAAATAAAGTCATTTTTGTAATTTAAAATTGAGATTGGTCCCTTTCTTATTCATTTGTAGAAATCATGTTTCTCTTTTGGATTTCTCTTGTATTTTTGCATATTCTGTTATTAAGGCTTCCTGTACTCTGCAGGAAATAGGCTGCATGCATTCTTTCACTTTGTATTTAGCTAGTTTCTGCAATTGTGACTAATTATTTCCTTCCTTAATTCTCTGTACTGCATCTCCCCAAGGTGCCCCTGGAGTTTCATTTGGGTAATTAGTGCCTGACTGTGTAATCTGGAGCGCAGTTTCTGTGCGTTTGCCAGATCACATTGTACCATGGCTGTCCAGCCCAGCTTTCGGTAAATACTTTTATGGTAATGATTGTCATTAAAGAAATCAGAATGGTTCTGTACAACCAGAAGGCCTCCCCTAGTTAAACACATACACCCCAGGCTTAGGGAAGCCCTTTATAAGAAAACTTTATGTACCACTTATGCATAAGAAAATTGTGATGGGTAAATTTCGAAGCTAAATTGTCACTTTACATATTTTTCCATAGTTATTTATGACTCAGTTATTTTACTGATAATCCTTTGGAGAAGAACTGTGGAGATGAGGAAAGATTGTGAGTGTGGTGAGAGAGGCCTTGCGAATGTGTGTATCAGAGTATGTGAGAGCTCTGGAGAAACTATGGAGACAAGAACTGAGATGGGCAGCAGATTAGAGACATCTGGTGATTTCAGTGTACTATGCACATAAGAAAAAGTCTCTTGTCCACTGCCACCTTCCACTGCCCCATCTTCCAGTCCTTTCATTTGTACAGAATATTGAGATAAACACTGAAATTAACTAGATTGATTCAGTTGTTCGTTATTGTTGCCTAGCAAGATATAAGATAAGCACTTTGATTTGGATGGAGAAGTATATGAAGAGAGTAGTCACTAAAACCAATTTTAGACTCAGTGGGCTACTTAAATAGCCATAGCATAAGGCGTGCGTATTTCTGAATGTACATTTGAATGTCATCCTAAATATCCAAGTAGGAAAAAGTGAAAAGCTCTTCATAAGCTACATTATTTTTGTGTGTAAATCTTTGAATACAGGCTATCCTTTAGATTTCATATTTAAACATTTTTGAACAAAGCAAGGTACAAGTAAACATTTATGTGATCAGGCATACCATAAGTGATGAAGTATCTTCAGAGTTTGGAGATTTTGCATAAAAAACACAACATTAGGCAAAGATTTGATTACCAAACATCTGAACGGAAATGACCATTCTGATTATTTTGATTCAGGGATTCTTCTTTTGTAAAGTTTGGGAACAATTAGAAGATGGACTTTATTTTTTTAAACACTTAAGGAATTAATTTTTTTAATTGAAGAATAGTTAATATACAATGTTGTGATAGTTTCAGGTATATAGCAAAGTGATTCAGATATATAGATATAAATATACACAGATATATTCTTTTTCAGATTCTTTTATGTTATAGGTTATTACAAGATATTGAATATAATTCTCTGTGCTATACAGTAGGTCCTTGTTGTGGAATTAATTTTATTTCAACTCAGGTTACATTTAGACAGCACCATTAAAAAAATATTTAGTTCCATTCTTATTAGTTTCATGTAATACAGATCTTGGGGAAAGTGACACAAAGAGGCAACATGCAAGTTTTGCATTTTATATCTCCTCCATAGTTCTTCTAAGAAAAAAAAATCAACTATTCAGCAGAGATTTTGGTATAGGAAAAAATTGCATTTCTTCAATCTGAATTACGAGGTTCTTGGGATTCCATTTTAATTTCACATAGATTATGTGGAATAATTTTGTTAAAATCATACTCTAGGGGCTTCCCTGGTGGCGCAGTGGTTGAGAGTCCGCCTGCTGATGCAGGGGACATGTGTTAATGCCCCGATCCGGGAAGATCCCACATGCCGCGGAGCGGCTGGGCCCGTGAGCCATGGCCGCTGAGCCTGTGCGTCCGGAGCCCGTGCTCCGCAACAGGAGAGGCCACAACAGTGAGAGGCCCGCATACCGCAAAAAAAAAAAAAAAAAAAAAAATACTCTAAGTAACATTTGAACAGCTTTCAACATCTCAGGCTGATTCAGTCCAAGTATAGATAAAATCAATGCAAAATGTGAAGCTACAATCATTGTAAGTTTGAGAAATAAATGTCCACAAGTTTATGAAATAGTTGATGTGTTCCATTTATGCCCATTGAGTTGTATGTATAAATTATATTTCTTAATGATTTAAATTGCTTTATGAAAAATACTTTAATGTAGCCAATCTCAACAAAAACCTGAGGCCATGTACATTAATGACCTCTAAGTGGTGTTAAAGAAAAAATTAATCTGATACTTGTTAGAATGGTAAGGAAGATTTTATTCAGGACTTATTATTTATTCAGGGTTTCTTCTTAATTCTCCCCAGGTTCTAGCCTCTGGTGATGCAACTTGCGTATTTTCTTGGGAGTCACATTCTAAGCCTTAACAGTATCAGCAGGCTAACAGGTTTAGTTGTTTTATGCATCCAGAAACAAAGACAGGATGTTGACTGCCCTAACTTTAGTATTTTTCCCCTTTGCTTTTTTTTTAATTGAAGTATAGTTGATTTACGTTGTAGTGTTAGCTTCATGTGTACAGGAAAGTACTTCATATATATATATATATATATATATATATATATATATATATATATAATTTTAAGATTATTTTCCATTCTAGGTTATTACGAGAAGTGAGGAAGTGTTTAAAATGAGTTTCTGCTTGTGAAATTGAAAACTAGAGATTCAGCTTCAGTCAAAACTACTCAGTCAAAACATTTAGCTACATAAATAGTTTAAGTCCAGATAACCTCTTAAAGAAACTGAATTGGTTTCAAATGGGAAATATGAAAAATGTCAGAGGGATTAAATACCTGATTTATATTACATAAGGCTTTTGTTTGTTGTGGGGTAGTATGGGGAGTAGAGGTGTGAGTCAACGGGGAACCTCCTGATAAAGGATGCTCAGTGCACTTTCTAAACTTCAGGCTGATTTGTTGCCCTTCAGTTCTACCAACAATGTGAAAACAATCAAAGCTCAAGTATGGAAAACTAACTAGACCATTATTTTCAGATAACTTTTCCTAACTCAGAAACTGATATAATAAAACAAATAAAAATAATTTTTTAAAAAGACACTACTCGTGACTATTGAGAGCTTTAATTATAAATCTGATCAAGAACTTGCATCAGGGGATAGATGGAGGAAGGGATAACTTGGGAGATTGGGGTTGACATATACACACTGTTATATATAAAATAGATAACTAATAAGAACCTACTGTACAGCACAGGGAACTCAACTCAGTACTCTGTAATGACCTATATGGGAAAAGAATCTAAATAAAAGAGTGGATATATGTATACGTATAACTGAGTCACTTTGCTGTACACTTGAAACTAACACAACATTGTAAATCAACTATACTCCAATAAAAACTAAAAAAAAAAAAAAAAAAAAAAAAAGAACTTGCATCAAAAATGCCTGAAAGTTGACTCTAAAACCTTGTAGTAAATGCTTGTAAGACAGAAGTTGCATTCTAGGTTGTTTTAAAATGTTTAGACTCATACACATTTTTTTCTTATGTGTACAGGGAGGAAACAATCATTATGCAAAAATGTATCTAGGACTCTATAAATGCTTTAAATAGACCTGACAATAAAGGAGTTATACTTTACCTATGTACTTTAATCGATTAGCCAGGGACCCACTGAGTGTTAGACATTCATAGAAATGCCCCTTCTACCTTCAACTCTGTCCATCCAAATCTAATTTTGGCTCTACTTATACTAAGATCACTGAGACTTTTTAAAAGAATTTTAAGGCTTATTTAGAATTTCTCTTAACACTTTCTACATGCCTCATTATCTAGGGCCCTTATCACTTGTACTATGGTTATTTTAGGACTTATCATATCTCTCCTTCCAGAGTTGGTGTTCCAATGATTGTGGAAACCAAGACTTAATTTATCTTTGTATTTTTCTAAAGTGCTTCCCATTGTGACTTCTATGAGATGGACCTTGAAAAGATATTGCTGAATGAATCAAGAGGCCTAACTTGCATTAGCTGAGGACCTTGGAGCTATAAAGGGCTATCACTCCTGTTCAAACTGGTTCTCGAATGTATTATTTTCCCAGAGCTGCCGTGACAAACTACCACATACTGGGTGGCTTAAACAAACAAAATTATTGTCTCACAGTTCTAGATCAAAGTGAAAGCAGGGTTGGTTCCTTCTGAGGGCTGTGAGGGAGAATCTGTTCCATAAGTCTATGGTTTGTTGGCAATCTTTGGTAATCGTTGGCTGATAGATGCAGCACCCAATCTCTACCTTCATCTTCATATGGCGTTATCTCTGTGTGTGTTGTCTCTGTGTCCAAACTTCTCCTTTTTATAAGGATACAGAATATTGGATCAGAGCTCACCCTGATGCTGCCATCTTAAGTCGATAGTCTGCAAATACCTTATTTCCAAATAAGTTCACATTCACAGGTACCGGGGGTTAGGACTTCATCTTTTGGGGGGACACAATTCAGTTCATAACACTGAACGAGACAATTCTCTTTCTTGATAAAGCTATTAAATTCCAGGTTTCTTAGAAACACAGAATTTGGAGCCCTTGGTTAGTCCAGAGGTTTTCAAATAGTATTCCAAGAAGCTCTAACTCTTCCACAAAGTAGCCACTCCCAGATCTCTATCTCAGGAGGACTTGGGGACCACATAGGGCTCCTGGTTTCATATCTGTACCAATTACTATTGCCTTGTAACAAACCACCCCAAAACTTAATAGGGTGAAACAATTATTTTATTACACTCCCAGATTCTGTGGATAGGGAATTCGGAAAGGGCACAGCAAAGGCAGCTTATCTCTGCTCCATGATGTCTGGGACCTCAGTTGGGAAGACTCGGTGACTGGAAGCTAGAATCTTCTGGAGACATCTTCACTCCCATGTCTGGCATTTGATTCTCGCTGTTGGCTGGAACCTCAGATGGGCCTCTCCATACGGCCTGGGCTTCCTCACAGGATGTCAGCTTCAGGGTAGTCAGAGATCTTAGATGATAGCTTAGGGTTCCGAGGCGACTATTCCAACAGCCAGAAAGTACACTGCCTCACACTTTATGATATCACTTCTGCCATTGGTTGAAATAGCCATAAATCTTGTCCAGTTCAAGGGCAGAGGAGAGGGGACACGGACCCCCACCTTTCAATGGGAGGAGTGTCCGTGTCACATTGTAAGAAGCATATGTGGAGCCGGAGATAGTGTTGAGGCACCTGTGAAAAATATCATCTGTCACACTATATACACCATCCTCTTCAACCACTGGGCAGCACCTCTCCATAACTGATGTTCACGAGCAATTGTAGCTAAGAAACACAAAATCCATAAAGGCCAAGTACACTCACAAACTTCATACAATCTTTCAGCATATCTGGTGATTACTGTAAAAAACCAGAGAATTGAGAAAGCTAGTCTTTTCTTCACTCCTTTTGTTCCTAATTTCTTTGGGCAAGCTGGGAGAGCCTGGTAGAATAACTATTATGAAATAACTGGAAGAAAGCCATCATATCATTTTATTGAATCACATCTTAAAAATCGTCAACTTTTTGACAGGGTATAAGTAAGGTGCTTTCAGAAATTTTATTTGATTATCATATGTTTCTCCCAGTGTTAGCCAAAATTTCCTCAGTTGCTCAGGGATGCATGTGGACACAAACATGCATACACCCTGGGTCTGTTACTTACACAGATTAATAAGAGGAAAAGTCTTATCAGTGTCTGTGGGGAAAAGTGCAGAGCCCTGCGTGGTCCCTTAGCCAAGTTCCTCAGCTTCCGTTTTTTCCAGGCACAGAAGCTGTCTCCTTCCCTAGCTCCCTTCCTGACAAACCCTCACAGTGACTGCAGGACAGGCAGCAAGAACAGATCTCTGAAGCCTCTGACCCCTCGCTTGCAGCAGCCTTATCTGTTAGGTCCTATCCTTCTAGCTCAGGAAGAACATTTGGGGGCTGGAAAAGTTTTCTAGGAAACAATTACTCATGAGCAAATGGACCAGAAAAGTCCCAGAGATGTTCTCCAGCAGACAATTTAAACTAATGACTCACAGCTGGGCAGCCTGCCTGCTACAGCTGATGTGAGCTGTCTATGTAATGCTGCCTTAAGATCTGTGTTCTCCCTGCAACCTACTTAATCTCCAAACCAGTTCCCTGAGGGCTCTCCTTGCTCATGTTCACTCTCTAAAATCCACCAGCATATTTAGTTCATTCAGAAGGAATAACTATTGAAGGGCATGTCTTCCACCATAAGGTTGTACCACAGGTGTCAGCTGGAGTCTGAATGTCTCAAGATTTAGATGAAATTGGCTATTCCCCCATTCCATGCCCTTTGGAAGTCCAGTGTCCTCCCCAAAGTTCACAAATTTCTGGTATGGTTATGGATTCAGGCCACTGGCTCTGAACCTCTGTTTCTATAGAATGTCTTCCACTCATACTCACTGTTCCCCGTTTGATCCCTGTTCTACACCTGAAAGACAATCTGCACTTTCCTTTATTTCCCCCAGTGCACACACCAGGCTTCGGTGCATTTCAGATTTTAACGAAGGTTTGGAGAGATGCAGAGCATTCATGAAAGCCACTTTAGGGCCCTAATTTTGTAACAGCCCTTCAGCCGGTCTACGAAGAGATTTGGCCATCCCCTCTACCTCCCTTATCACCCCTCCCCCTCCCCCCCTCCCCACACCCATCGTTCCCTCTCCCCAGCCCTCTGGTCTTTGCTCCACCACAGCCCTAATCTCAAGTTCCTCACTTCCAGCACCGGGTAGTTTAACGTTCTCCCGCTATCTACATCGCTCTCACCCCTGTCACCCTGGCAGCTTATCACAGTTTTTCTCAACACACTTCCATCCCATAAGAGGAGTTCTCATGTCTGTTGTTAAGTTGTCTTATCAGCCAGTTTGTTACAAGTCGTTGCTCTGAGCTGCACCTCTCTGACTATTCCTCCTGTCTTCAAAATGTCCTGCCTTTCTCCTTCCTTCTGAAAATGCCAAATCTCCAAGCTTAATCCTCACTCCTCTGGCCCCCTTCCTTCTCAGCCCAGCCACGAGTGACCTCATTCACTTTCAGGGCTTTGTCTGCAGCCTTTCTGTAGCCACTCCCAGATCTCTGCCTCTGATTACCACTTCTCTTCTGCCTCTCACCTCCAGCTAGCTTCTGGGCATTTCCACTTGTCCTGTCATCTCAAGACACACCTTAATGTGTCTGAGAGCAAAGCTCATCTAAGCATAACTAGTCGTGGCAACAGCCTCCTAAACGGTCTCCCCACAGACCTCTGGTCCCTCCACCCTCACTTTCTCTTCTCCATTACTAAACTAGTTTTCCAAAGTGTAGCTCTGATCTTATTGCTCCTCTGTTCAAAAACCTTCTCGCTGTCTTCTTAATACAGTCTTAGACTTCAAGATCTACCACAATCTAGGCCTGACCTGCATTTCCAATACAGGCCCTGGAATCCAACGTGAATTCAAATCCTCACTCACCATTTACCTGATGTATGACTTTGGGAAAGTTAATGTAAACTCTCTGGCCTCTGTGTATGTTAAAGTTATCCGTATTTTGGCCCTTCTCAGGAAGTACTAAGATGTTATATATCCTAATGCTGGTACCAAGTCTGTCCTTACTAGTTGTAAATTTCTTCTTTTTCTTTATTTTATTGAAGTATAGCTGATTTATAATGTTTTGTTAATTTCTGCTATACAGCAAAGTGATTCACTTATGCATATATATACATTCTTTTTCATGTTCTTTCATCACAGGATGGTTTATCACAAGATATTGAATATAGTTCCCTGTGCTGTACGGTAGGACCTTGTTGTTTATCCATTCTGTATATAGTAATTTGCATCTGCTCATCCCAAACTCCCAATTCATCCCTCCCCAACTCCCCCTCCCCCTTGGCAACCACAAGTCTGTTCTCTATATCTGCGAGCCTGTTTCTGTTTTGTAAATATGTTCATTTGTGTCATATTTTAGATTCCACATATAAGTGATATCATATGGTATTTGTCTTTCTCTGGCTGACTTACTTCACTTCGTGTGATAATCTCTAGGTCCAACCATGTTGCTGCAAATGGCATTATTTCATTCCTTTTTATGGCTGCATAGTATTCCATTCTTGCACCCTCAGCCACAAGTCATAGCTATTTTCAACGTCTCTATGATACAACCTAAAGTTTGATAGCCAGAAAGTAAAATGGAATGCCAATGTAGTAATAATGCAATCAACCAAGTATCTGGTTAGCTATATGGAGAGCAGTTAGTGGGGGCTGTGAGGAGAAGTGGGTAGAGTTTGGGAAGGAAGGCTTGTTCCCTTTTCTTGGAAGTTCAGATGCTGAAACGTAACTGGAGATATGGGGAGGAAGGGCTAGAGCCCAAATGCTGGCTGCCTCATAGCATCTGAATTCAGACCAGAGTTTACATCTCATCTCTGCCACTGTCCGGATGTGTATATTAGAGCAAATCACTTAGTTCCTTGAGTCATAGTCTCCTCATCATACAATGGAGGGTGATGGGGGAGGGGTACCCATCTTAAAGGCTGTTGTGATGATTAGTTGTGTAATGTGTAAGACGTGCTTAGCTCAATGCTTGCACTCAAGAGATTTGCTTGTGTTATTATGACTATGTACTGAGCTCTGGATAATGTAAAAAGTAGCCTACAATACTGCACATTTTCCTAAAGTCAACACTTATTTAGCACCTAGAATGTGCTAGGCATCGTCTCAAAGGCATTGTCTTTGCCCTCAAGGAGCTGAAACATCCCAGGAGAGCCACAGGTAAGCAGTTACCACTGGGCAGCATGATGAGTGGTGTAGCAGACATGTAAATGCAGTTAAGTCGTCCCTAGATATCTGTAGGGGACTGGTTCTGTGGACCAAAAACGCCCAGAAGGCTACAAATAGGAAAAATGTTTATTTGGGGTCTGAAAAATTGCATTTTGGGAGACAGATTCAGGTAAAGCCAAAAGAGTGTTCCAGGGAAAAGAAAGAGTCAGGGGCTTATAAAGGCAAAAGCCATGAGGCTGTACTCTGACAAAAGAAAAGAAATATTTGTCCTTAAGGGATAGGCTGTCACCAGTTGTTTTAAGGTAAGGGTCGGGTAAGCATCTTGAGTTTCTGGCAGTTGTTCTGGGTGCCTGCATTTAAGACAATAAGTGGTCAAAAGTTCAGATTCTATGCGGGCGAGATGTGTACAAGTCACACTTCCTCAGTGGCCTTCCAGCTCCACTTAGAGAGCTCTCTTAGCAACACTGGTGCCATTTTGATTTTCCTTTCACAGCTCCAGGACTCCTGTGCAGATACCAAAATCCGTGGATGCTCAAGTCCCTTATATAAAATAGTGTAGAACAGTCAGCCCTCTGTATCCACAGGACCAACTGTACTACGCTGGAAACACAGGCGCTTTCTCCACCAACCAGCATTTTCTGAGCACATTCCAGGTGCCAGACACTGTTCTAGATGCTGAAAGTTCAAAAATGAATATGATCCCTGTGTTTAAATTGTTCATAATGTAGTAGGAAATGACAGCCGTGTCTTCAATAGCTACAGTGTGTTCCAAGAGCTCACCTAGATGTCCATTCACACTACACATGGGCACAGGGAGGATGCAGTCAGATTCACCTGATGACAGGAAGGGTTTCAGGAGGTGAACCTGAGCCGAGTCCTGATGCAGGTGATGCCCAGGAAGAATTGAGAGCACTGTGGGGAAAGAGATTTTTTGAGTGGGCACAGAGGCCTGAGAGGCCCATGTTGTCATTGGAGGTCTTAGGGGCAGGGAAGGATCAAGAGCCATTGAAATGCGTGGGAAGTGAGGATGGATAGATCAGCTTGAGGGTGCCTTGGATATGCCACCAACACCAGAGAGCTCTTTGGTTTATCCTTCAGGCAGTGGGAAACAGGAAGGAATTTAAGCCTATCCTCAGTTACTTTCCAAGCCTGGATAATCTTACAGAGGCTGTCTGAGACCTTCCTCTCTGTTTTCAAATCCTTGTAAAAAGAAAAAACTACCATCTGGTTGGTCTTGAAGAAAACCAAAGGCTGCAAGGAGAAGCCAAGTGTGGGCAGACTGACAATGCCCAGAGCAAACTTGGCCTTGCATAATGAGACTCATAAACAGTAATGTGTTGCTTTAACTTGTCCTTGGCGTGGGAGACCTCAGGGAAACCACCCAGACTCATTCTCCTTTGTCCCTGCCTCTTCCTCTTCTTTCACACCCTAGTTTCTTCCTTTGCTGCCATTTTTTTAATAGACCAGCTGATTGTGGGAAACTTGCCTTGTTTAGAGTCTAGAAAGTCATAAAGGAAACCACTCAAACTGAACTCTTAGTGTCATTCTCGAGTCAAAACCTCCCCCCTCTGCCTCTGCCCCTTGTGGTTTGGGGTTGCTCATTTGGAGGTGCTGTGGGTCTCAGGGCACAACAAGGTGTACAGTTTGCATCTGCCCACCCTCTCCGAAGCCGGCTCCTGGCTGAGCCCGGCTGCTGGCTTGAGTCACGTGGGCTGGATGGTCCAGACCAGAAGATGCAGAGGAGGACGTGGTTGGACTCAGCCGAGTGTCCCCGTCTGACCTCTTGCTCTTTTTCTGTCCCCAGAGGAAAGGTGGAGCTTTCCTGCCCACAGAATTGAATTTCCTTTCCCCATTCTTCACAATGCTGCATTCCTGTCCTACCTCCTGGGGGGAATGGGACTTGGTGTTTCACGTGGCTAGCTCTCTGCAGAATCCCTTTTTTTCTCAAAACCATAGGCCTACTGGGAAAGCTACAGGTTGAAAAGCCAGAGGTTATCCGCCTCCTCTGCTGGTACCACTTCTTAGTTTATTTGCACTTCCTGCCTCTCTCAGGGTGAGGCTCAGGTTCTGCCAGGACCCCGTGAGCCTGCCATGGTGGAAGCATCTCTGTAACCCATGCTCACCCTGACTACACCCAGGGAGTCCCTTGCTCTTCCAACCACTTTCAGACCTAGAGGAAACACCGCCCCATAGTGACCGCTGTCCAGAGCTGACCAGGTGACACAACCTGGAAGTGAGGGGCAGTTCATGCCGGCGGGGTTTACTTGAACCAAAGAGAGAAAGGAGACCCAGGGATCCTCCCTGCTATGGACCATTCCGAGGCTCGGTTGTTTGTTATGCCCTGCCAGAGCTGTCCCATGTCACCAAGAAGCCAGCTGTGCTTTACCATGAAGCTGTGACCAACTCGTTAGCAAGTACTTGCTTTCCTCCTTCCCTGCCTTGCTTTTCTTTTTCCCTCATTTTCACGACCTTGCCATTGCACCTCCCAGAGAAGCATTAGCAGGTAAGCTTTACCTCAGACGGTTTTCTAGGGAATCCACCAGCAGTGGTCCACTGACCCATTAATTTGGTTGGTTTGTTTCTGGGTTGGCCTGGGCAGGTTTGTAATCACCTCTTCTCTCTACAGCCCCAAAAGAAGGTCCTTCCTCGTTTCTGCCTTGGAGGAGAACACATTCAGATCTATAGATCCCTGGAAAGCATTTAGTCAGAAGGAGAGCCGTCACAGCACTATTAACAAGAAGAAAAAAAAAAAGATTGGAAACGATCTAAGCTTCCCAAAAGCGGACAGTGTTATTTTAAACACTAGATAGACATTTAAAATAATGTTACAGACATATTTTTTGATAAATAAACTTATTTATGATGTGTTAATTGAAAAAATTAAAATCTAAGGTCAGTATGATCTCACTTTTGCAAGAAACAAAAAAAAATCTGTTCATAGAGAAAAATCAAAGGAAATTATATGTCAGATGCAAGCAGAGGTTGTCATCTGGTGATGGGATTATGAGTGAGTTATCCTTTAGTTTTTACCTGTATCAGTATTTTATTTTTTTCTCTAAGAAATATATATGAATTGTGATTTTTTAAATTAAAAGATTAAAAAGTACACTGGACCTGGTGCTCACAAATGCACATTCTCAAGCAATATTCTGTCACTTTAGAAGGAACAGGAGATGAAGAACCCAGAGAGATTCGGGAAGACTAAGGATAACAGAAAAGCTTTTCTTTTTTATGAGAATTATTAAGAGGAAATGGTTTGTAATTATTCCAATGATGTATATTTGTTGAAGTATAAAGGTAATATGTCTATATCTCTATCAGGAGAAAGGTTATAGTATTGGTATTGTAACTATCTTTTATGAAGCGGTTCATAAAGCATGCCCATGGATTTCATTACTTTATTACAGTTAATAACTGTATTCCTAAAATAAATACATTGTTCCTTAACTACTTCTTTTGGTATACATTTTAGTTCTTGAGAATTTTTAAGAATAAACCACTGCATTTGTACAGGATGGGGGCAAATGATGGGCAGACCATTTATTCAACCTACACTAAGCTTTGTCCATTTTTCAGAAACAAAGCTGGGTCCTGGGGAATCAGAAGTTGAAGACATACTCTTCCTTCAGCGAGCTGGTAGAGGACAAGGACCAGTGAACCGACATCTGCAGTTGACTGTAGTGGGCATTCTATGCCCAGGGCTCCAATGGGCCACAGAAGGGCATGCAATCCAGGCTGGAGACATGAGTGGTTAGGAGACACTTCTCCAGAGTAGGTGAAAGTTGATCTGCAGGGTATGTGGGAATCAGCCAAAGAAAAGGAGAAGGGCATTCTACGTAGAGGCTAGGAGGTATAGAAGAGAGCAGATACAGGAACTGGAAAAAGCTAAAACTGTTGATCAGTTGTGTCCAGAACCATTTGTGGTGATGGAAAAGTTTTATATCGGCGCTATTCAAAAAGTTAGCCACTCACTATGTGTGGCTGTCGAGCAGGTGAGGAACAGAAATTTTAATTTTCTTTCATTTTTAAAATTTAAGTAGCCACATGTGGCTAGTGGCTACTGTGTTTTTGAACCACTTTATTAAGGTGTGATTGACATACAAAAAGCTGTGCATAATTGATGTATACAGCTTGATAAGTTTGGAGATAAGTGTATAGCTGTGAACTCATCACCACAGTCTATGCCACAGACATATCAATCATCTCTAACAGTTTCCTCCTGCACTCTGTTATTCTTTTTTGTGTGTGATGAGAATGCTTAACATCAGATCTAGTGTGTATTGAACAGCACAGCTCCAGAAGAAATCTGCTGCTAGATCAGGTATGTTGCTTTTTTCTGGTGAGTTTCATTTTCATCCTGAAGGTGAGAAGGAGTCACTGCAAAATTTCAAAACAGAATAATTATATGCGTAGACTTAGGAGAAACATTACTTGCAAATTTGGAAGCAAAGTAATCTGGCGGTTTTTAACATGCATTCACTTTCCATAACCTTCTTAGAGAAGGTGACAAAAAAGAAGTGTATAAAACAAACATTGCCATAAAATTTATTTTTGGAAATGATCTGACAGTGGAAACTACATAACAATTAGCTCACCTACAAACCAATAAGTAAAAGATAGCCATCACATTAGGAAATTGAGTAGAAGGCATTAATGAACCATTCCCTAAGGCTCGCATACAAATGGCCAATTAAACATGTAAAACAGTGTTCAGCCTCACTAGTATTGGTACATTCTTTCTGGAGACAAGGTTGGCAGTATTTTAGCAAAAGACTTGAAAATGTTTAAGCCCTGTCAGCCAACTCTTCCATTTCTGGGAATTTGCCATAAGGAAGTAATTGGGATTTCTTGCAAAGATCTACGTACAAGGCTGTCTATGTCTCTATTACATACAACAGTGAAAAAAAAAAATGACAACAACCTAATTGTGGTTCCCAATAGATTTATTAACTAAATCATGATACATCTACACAACTGGACACTACGTAGCCATTAAACGTCACGTTGTATATGAATACTTACCTGCATGGAACAAATATCTGTTAATATATAAAAATATATTTTTTATATATTTTATATATTTTTATATATATTTTATATATTTTTGTATATATTTTATATATTTATATATATATTTTTATATATATTATATATATTATATATATATATAAATATATAATATAAAAAATATATTTTTTAGTGGAAAAACAACAAATCCCTATTAAAAATGTAAGATTTAAGTTGAATATAAAAAATTGTGTCAATAAAAAAAATACTTGAGGGGTATTCACCAAAATGTTGATGTTTATCACTTAGTAGTATGATTAAGGGCAATCTTTGTACTTTTCTTTATGTTTCTCTGTATTTTATAATTTTCTACAATGAAAATATATGGAATTTAAAACAGAAAAGCATTTTTTAAAAGTTGAGGTTGTTAATTATGTGGGTAGAGTTCAACTGTGACAGAAGCAATTGAAAGTATGTAATTGCCACAATTCTGCTATGCTAGATAAAATAGTAAAGTGGTGGTAGACACGTGCTTGTCTAGACTTGTGGACAGTAGAGGTTTTAGAGAGGCCAAGTGACTTTGTAGTCCTTTCCAGAGACTCTTCCCTGCTGTTGGTAGCAGCAGAAGTGCTTTAATTAATCAAGATAAAATGTTTTCAACTAGAGATAATTATGAACATGAAGATGATCTTGCAGACAAATATGTGGATGGTTTATAAAGAGCAGGGCTTTTCCTTTGTTAGGGTCTTCCTAATATTTTAACCCAGATGTATCAGGAAAAGACGAGAAGAAAGTGGCAAAGAAAGCTTTAACCAGAGACCAAATAACCAGAAACTTCAGTTAATCAGAAATTCTTCTGCCTTTGATTTTTAGGAGGAAATGGGAAATCACAAAAAAAGTGACTCTAAATTGAGGATTGCTCATCACCAACTTTCAGGACATTTCTCAAGGATTTATCAATTCAGACTAGTCTATAGGCTTCATACATGAATATTCACCATTCTATCCAATGAAAATAATTCCTAATGGTGAATCTGAATTTCCAGAAGGATTTTCGTTATCAACTAAAACAGATTAAATTACGTTCTATGTACTCTACTTACTACTCAGAAGGAAGGGAGGAAAGGAGGGAAGGAAGGAAGGAAGGGGGGAAGGGAGGGAGGGAGGGAGGAAGGAAGGAAGGAGGAATGAAGGGAGGGAGAGAGGGAGGGAGGGAAGACCATACAGATTGGGAAGACTGGATCTCATCCAAAGACTCACATGCTCTTGGTTTGGTCAGATACTTAGAGGGGAAAGAAGAAAAAATAATCTATTTCTAAAGTGACTTGGGTGGGTAATGGGGTTTGGGCTTAGAAGCAGAAATAGAGGTTAGTTAATGGACAGATGATGGGTCTCAGCATATTATTCTGTTGAGTTACTATTATGTGACCAAGCCTAGGTGGGGCAGGACTGGGTTATACGTGAGTCTCAGTATATAAGAGAAAAACAAGGACAGTATAAGAAGACTGTGAAGGAAAATACCTGTTTGTATTATTTTTAAGTACGTTTTCGATCATTTCAATCAGTAGATGCTATGGCAGTGTAAAACGAACGAGCAATTTCACATTTTTGAGAGGTCAACACAATAATCTAACCCTGCCTCAGGAGGCAACAGGGTTCATCCAGAAACGGCTAGATTCCTGGCTCCTGTGAGTACCTGGAATCCAGTTCCCTGTGCCCCAGTTGATGTTCTCACAAACACACACACACACACACACACACACCAGCACATGGCAAAAACAAATCAGGAGCAGACAGCTCCCTCTGTAGGACTGGTGTTCACCTCGCTTGGGTCCAGGCCTCCAGGGCCGTGGTTTCTGACTCCCTGCTTACGGAACTGCGTGTGCCCAGATCGTTGGTGCCCGCCTGAAGGAGACTGGCTGATCTGAGATTCCTGTTCTGTACATCCCAGGATTTTGACCCCAGCTAGGTTTGCTCCTTGAAACTTGATTTCCATTTGCAGAACTTTCCTGCCCAGCAGACCTCTCATTCCATGTTCTACTGGCTGCCGTGCCCAGTTGCTGAGTGTGTCTGGGGCAGGCAATCACACTTCAGGTGTGGCACCCATAGTGACGCTGCACGTACCTCAACCAGAGGCATGCACGTACCTTTACATCTGTGCTTCATGGGGTGGTGAGGAGGATCAAGTGACAACACACATCAGGCCGCTGGCAGGTCGTAGGTGACGTGGCTTCTCACAACTTAATGGTTTTCTCCCTCCCCTTTTTCCCAACTTATCTGTGGCTATAAATAGATGCCTTGGAGAATGGACAGGGTATAATATTTATGGAAGTTCCACGAATGTCAGAACTTGTAACCCCCAAGGCCTGGTGCTTAGCACATAGCTGATGTTCAATAAATATTTGTTGAATGAATGAATGTGAATACAGTATGTGATCATTCTTACCTTACATGGCTTCCTCAACACTGATCACCTGACATGAATTTCCAAATCCTGCCCCCGTGGATCTCTGCCTTTGCCTGAGGAGATGACTAGTATCTGCTCTTGGATGAATCATGTACTTAGCGTAAGGGCAGTTCGCTGGACATCAGTCCTCTTAAGCAAGCCTGTTGCCTGGTGGACCGCTCTGCTTCTGCTCAGTCCCTGTCTGCACAAGAAGACAGGCTGCGTTCTGTGCGGTCTCATAGCCCAGGTCCCGGCAGAGCATCTCAGTCAGGCAAAGTGAGGGTGGGGAGCTGACGGTGCCCTGTGTGTTTTGCTCCAGCCCCAGATTCCTTTCTGAAGAAGAGGAGACCCCTAACCTCAGGGCTAATTTATCCATTAGGCAGAGAGAGCCTAAGGCCCATGAAACCTTTTAGAGACCCACGAGAATGTTTTCATTTTCTTTTAAAATCAGAAGAAAATGAATATAAGGCATATGTGATAATGATTCCAGTCTGGATTCTATTCATCTCTACACCAACACACTCATAAAAGAAAATTCTTAATTTCTTTTTCATGGAGGAAGGGGCCTATGAAAATCATAGTGTGGCCTTGGGTGTTCCCGAGCAGAACAGCAGAGCTCTCCAACACTGTGCTGCCCCAGAGGGCTGCTTCCTCAGGCACCTTCCCAGAGAGAAGCAAGCTCTTCCCTGTGAAGGCACTGCAGCTTCCTAACCTCCCCAGCCTCTTAAAGAAGGCAAATCCTAGCACAGTGTACCCTGTCTCCTCACTCCAGGACCCAAAATAGGGGAAACAGCAGCATGACCTCCCTCTTCCAAAGAAGACAAACCCAGATGCGACCTCATCCCTTGACTCTCAAGTACAGAAACTCATCAGTGACTCCACCTCCTTTTCCCTCAAAAGTCAAGCTTACGCATGACCTCCCCTCCAATCTGGCAGGAAAGATCGGGCATGATGTCACCCCCGACGCCAGCCCACGCAACTCTCCCACCTGCCTGGCTGATGACACATTTTCACCCGGAGGATGGAGGACGGCTTCTCAGAAGTGCCTCTGCCTGAAGGTGTGGTTATCCGGCTGCCCGCTGCTTCCTCTCAGCCCTAGGGCAAGCCCCCCAGCCCAAAAGGCAGCCAGGAGTCAGTGAGGAGTCCCTGGTGGCTCAGCACGTGGCAGCAGACAGGAATTTATTCACCGCTCAACATCCAATATGGAGTTTTTAGGCAAGTCTGGAGGGCAAGATGAGCTGACTCACAATGAGAAACTGAAAAGCAAAAGGGGAAACCCAGGGCTGAGAAATTCCTAGAAAATTGCACAACCTTGGCCGGGAGGAGAAGGTTGGTGGAACTGACAGGGCTATGAGGCGGGGATGGCCTCAGACCTGCAGCAGCTCGCGGCCCTGCAAGCACTCAGGAACGCAGCCATCTGTCCGTCCGCGTTTCCTGCATGTCCTTCTGACCTCCTCTGCCTGCACTGCGTCCTCCTTGCGAAGAGAGAGAACAGCTGGCCCCTGTTGGATGGGGCAGCCCAGGTGTGAGTTGGGGCCTCGGCACCCAGTGAGTGATAGTATTTGAACCTGCAGCCAAGATTCAATACATGAGAAAGGAACAGGACAGGGAAGAAGTTACCCTTGTAAATAAAAGACTAGGCAGATGTCAATAGTGGGGGAGGCTGGCAGGGTGGGAATGGGGGCAGGGTGTGGGAACTCTCCGTACTTTCCGCTCAATTTTGCTGCAAACCTAAAACTGCTCTAAATAATAAAGTCTATTTTTTAAAATTGGCTGAGATTTTTTTGTTTTTGAAGTCTTAGTTCTATGGCCGTAGAACCCGAGCATCACGCAGAGAGGTCTGTTCTATCTCAAGAGGGAGACAAGGTAAGCAAGTCAGCTAAACCATCGTGATTGTAGGAGCCACAAGAAACGGAACATCTCCTCTTTCTCACGCTTTTGGCATAGCCGCTGCTGATATAATTCCTCAACTGTGTACAATTGCTTTGCATTCTACAGCTAGGAAGGAAGTTATAGCAAATGCTTCTGGGAGAGATAGACTCTGGCGGAAGAAGAGCGGGTAGATCTACTCTTGAGAAAAAGTTTTTATATTCTAAGCCTCAGTGTCATCTGTGAAATGAGGATAGCAGTATTATCTGTCTTACAGAGCTGTCACGCAGATCAGCTTTCAGTGTTGCCATCCGCCCTACTTAAAATAGCCACACTGTCTGCTCCCCAACGCTCACCGGCACTTCTTAGTACGCTTCCTCATTTTATTTTTCTACAATGCATTTATCATCACCTTTATCATATAGTTTCCTCTTTAAATTCTCTTTATCTCCCTTTGGAATGTAAATTCCATACAGAAGGGATTTTTTTTTTTTTTTTTTTTTTTGCGGTACACGGGCCTCTCACTGCTGTGGCCTCTCCCGTTGCAGAGCACACACTCCGGATGCGCAGGCTCAGCGGCCATGGCTCACGGGCCCAGCCGCTCCGCGGCATGTGGGATCTTCCCGGACCGGGGCATGAACCTGTGTCCCCTGCATCGGCAGGTGGACTCTCAACCACTGCGCCACCAGGGAAGCCCCAGAAGGGATTTTTGTCTGCTTTATTCCATATCCCCAGCACCTGGAACATCTTCTAATATATAATAAGTCCTATATAAATATTTATTGGATAATAGCATTCAATTTATGTAAAGTGCTCAGAACAATGCCTTGTACATGCCAAGTATGTAATACACATTAACTAACTATGATTATTTGTATTTTTCCACATTGCAAAAACGAGTAAAGAATTAGGAAGTTCCAGAGAGGATAGAAAGGGATGCAGATAAAAGAATTAGTAAGGATCCAGGAACAGAAGAACAGACTTCCTAAATGGCATAGTTTTACTTGGGGTTGGGTCTACAGATGCGGGTATGTGAATGGCTCCAGACCTGGACCCCTAAATAGCACAAAGTGCCCACCACGTAATGATGATTCATTGTGTCTACATCAGAAAGCCTCGAAAACAATGTACGTCTGCTCTTTAGCCAACTACTTTATCTCGTTTAGATTCTTAGAGCAGAATCTGCTGTGGGCCAGTTGTACTTTCCACTACAATTTTAATCACAAGCATTACATACTTTCAGTATTTCATTTGATGCTTAAAAGGAAATATGAAAACTTGTCCAAAACCAGCTCCAGTTAGCCATCCCATAATAGCACCACCAGGAGTGTGCCAGGCTATAAGGGCCAAAGCAAAAGCTCAGAGGGACATCAGAGCAAAAGGCTGGAAGTGCTAAAGCAGGTGGGTCTGAGCCATGACAGGCAGCAGGAAAGAAAGAAGCATCCTCAGTAGATACTAAGCTATCAGGTACTAAGCTATCCTGATAAGGCACATTCCTATTCTATGAGCTCACAGACTGTATGTAGCTAAAATCAGTCAACAGTCTGCCTCTCATCTTGACGGGAAGTTGGTTCTTTGAAAATGCGCTTCTATCGCCTCACTTCCTACAACACACACACACACACACCCCAAATCCTCCTCTATCAAGCTCAGTTTCTGATTGAAATGCGCTGCTGATCCTCAAAAAGATAAGGAGAAACTCTTCAAAATCATAATGAAGGTATCATTGTACCGATGCTTTGGGAGAACTTTCCTCCTCTCAGCTCTTACCTTCCTCACCTGGAGGTGCACTCAGGCTCCAGACAGGAAGGCCAGGAGCTGAGCTCATTGGATGAGGGCGATCTGTGAAGTCCAGGCGCACCACACTGGCTCGGCTTTCCCAAATGAAAAGAAAAAAAAAAAAAAAATGTGAGACAGCTACAGGCAGGTGACTCAAGGGGCGCAGCTACACATCCAGTGCCTTTGTGCAAACTGTAAAAATGTGCCTCCTTCAGGGCCCTGGATCGGAAACATTTTTTATCCCTCAAGGCTGAAGCACTTGTGAGCCCAATGAGAGAAGTAGGGCTATATTCCTGCTTGGCTGGACATTTTTGTGCAGGACAGAAACTGCATAAGTGCACCTGGTGGCTGGCTATGTGAGAAGGAGGTATTGGAGGGCTAGGGGTAATGAAAAACAAAATGCCTGACCCCTACTCTATGCACCCCAAGGATGAGACCCTTTTCCTTTGCAGCTGGAGTTTCATCTGTGCTTGGATCTCCCCGAGAAGACACTAACCTCCGAGTCTTTCGCCTCCATGCTGCCCCCAGCACTAACCCTGCTCGAGGCCTGTGGGATCAATACTTAAACCAGGCTGAACTAGGAAGAATGAACAAATAACTGAGAAGGCCATTTGGAGAGGGGCGATGTGGTGTCATGGAAAGTCTGCAGGATGTGGAAGCAGCTGGCCTGGCAGGCTGGCTTGATAAGTGTCCACTTGGTGAGGCAGAACTGCATTTCCCAGAGTTCCCTTCCCTGCACGTGTCCCATCAGAGTGGCCACAGGAGATATTCTTGTGGGAGATCTGAAGGGGAGAAGCAAAGCAATGGTCCTCTTGTAGCTCACACCTGTTGCCACTAATCTTCTGACTCACCTTGTTGGCCCCAAACAGGTGTCTTTTATTGTTGCTCTTGCCACCCCAGAGCTCTCCAGTGTGAAAGCAATTGCAGCTGCCACCCCACCTCCCCGCCCCCATTCCAAACTCTCTAGCTACAATCTCTTGAATTCTTAGCTGACAGCCAAATAAAACGACCCCATTCCAGTCAGCTGACCTCCCTCCCCTCCCAGGAAAAATGCCAGCATTTTCACAGGGGCTTTGAGGAAGAGGGCTTTTGCGCAAAGAAAGGATGGGAGCAGAGCTTGTAGGCACCAGACCAGGCTGGTAGGGGAGGTGTTTTGGGGTGTTTTCCTCCAAACCCCACCATGACTGGCATTACATACTCTATTTAGTTTCACGATAAAGGTGATTATTTATGACCTTATTAGCAAAGACTATAAATACCTCAGAGAAGGCCTCCACTGTTCAAGTTCTTTTCCAGTTTTAGGGACATGCCGGAATATGGAGCAGTTCAGACAAGGAGGTCGCTCAGCCCTCCCTGCTGTTTTGCCCTCTGCCCCATCCGCACCCTCCACTGCCGACGTCCGTGTCTACACCCTTCATCCCGCCACTCTCTCCCTTTCATCCTGCTGTGTTACTGCCCTGTCCTCCATCTGTCTTGCCAAAAATGAACAAAGGAGTATAAACTACCCTAGGATGGCTTGACACAGAAAAGATGTCTTTTCAAAATCCCAGAATGTCACGGTAAACTCGCTGAGAAACAGTATGATGGACTGTATCAGCTTTTCCAAACTCAGTCTCTGTGAAAAAAAACGTTGAACGCTTGACTCATTTGCTGACAATTTGGGACAGTTAAACAGGGGAGTAAGAAGAGAGAAAGAAGAAAGGAATAAATAAATGGTTTCTTTTTATCCATAGGTATCTGATTCAGGTGCCAAGGCTCACGAATCTTGGAATACAGTCAGCTACAATCATGGGTGATTCTCCAGATGAAGAGACCGAATACTGGCAAAACAAGAAGCAGATTTGGACCATCACATTCCTACTCTAATAGATGCTGAGAAATGGACGCAGGACAACCACCCCCAAGTTTCCTGGTACTGCCGCTGTCATTACAGAATCCTGGCTCCTTCAAGGTATCATCTCTTGCCCCTGCCAGAGAAAACCAGTCTTTAAAAGAAACTAAATCCAAGGTCACTTACTTCCACATAAAGAGAATATATTGTTGGCTGCCAAAATTCATCTTTCTAATGTACTCTTATCCAATAACTTAAGCCTGGTGCACTGGGCACAGTCCAACTTGGGTAATTCCATCCTCCCAACCAAATTCCCCCAAGGAGTTTGAACTGGACATGATATTCAATATTATTCTTCACTCCTTCAGCTATCCCCTCATTAATTAAACTAATGCTTTTCATTTCCAAAGCATGATGCAGATATGGGGATGGAATTTCTAAAACAGGATTATTCTTAAGAATTTAGTGATGAGAGGTTCCATTACATGAATTCAGTCAAGTTCTTTGGAAGTCAAATCTGGATTCATTTATTTAACAGATAGTTATTAAAGTATATGCCAAGTACTGTTCTCAACATTGTCGATGCAACAGGGCACAAGAAAAGGTTTCTACCCTCAAGAAATAAATATTAGAACAAGTATATGAGATGAAGTTGGAGTGAGGGGCAAGAATCAGACCATTTAAGCCATGATCTAGAGTTTGGATATTATTATAAGGACAGTTGGAGAGTATTGGTGGAGTGATGTGGTCAGATATGGGTTTTTTTTAAAAAATAAGATCACCATGGAGGAATCTCTGTGGGCCAGGGTCCTAGTCTTCTGCTATTTTCCACTGGAATTGAATTATTTGGGGGTCAACACAACTGTGGCCCTATTCTCCTCCCTGCAAGCCCTCAAACAGCATTGAATCTTGGTTCACTCAGAGGGCCAAAGAGCCATCAGCACATGGGCCATCAGCACTGCATCATTGCATGATGAATGCTGCTTCCCTCTTCCTCTCTATATCTGGCTGTATACTTCACAGGCTCCCTTTGGTCATATGGGACACCAGACAAAAGAAGGTAAATGAAGAAGCATTAGTTCATCTCCACTGCTCCAAGAGCCGCCCATGCTCTGCTGAAGGTAGTTCAGGGACAAAATCAAGGAGCAGAAACATCGATACATACATGTGGCTTATTGAATGGTGGCATTCTTAGATGAGCATTACCATTGAAAAGAACCATTTAAAACTTTCTAGTTATTGCCCATCCTGTGAACAGTGACATAAATGAGACAGTCATAGAATCTGGACATAGAAGGGGATATTAGTGGTCATCAAGTCCAACCTTTCACCTAGGTATAAGATTATATATTGAATCCTCCTAAATATCTTTTTGTTAGTTTAGATTTATCCTTCTATCCAGTTGAGATATTTTTGAATATTAATTCTCTTATCAGGCATGTTACCTAACCATCCATGTTTTATGACAGATATAAACTCAATAACACACTGTGGCAAAGACAGTTCTCACCAAATATGCCATGTACTCCCCTGCTTTTCCCAGACTCTTGTAATTGGGTTGGGGCCATGTGACTTCCTGTGGCCAATGGACTGTGAATGAAGGTGATGTCACTTCTGGGCCAAGTCATTTAAGAGCCAGTATGATTCTTTTATTCTTACGTTCCCCTGACACAGAGACCTTGTAGGCCACAAGTTCTAGATGTCATAACTACAGGGGGAGCTTACATGAATTCCATTAAAGACTCTACATCCAGCTACAAATTGAATTTATCACCCAAAGACATTAAAAAGAGTAAATTAAATGTCATTAAAATCCATCTACACTGAAGTCCCAGGGACCATGGTAGTTAATCCACTGAAGGTTTTTAAGCGTGGCTGTGATATAATCAGATTTGAATTTTAGAGATGTATCTAATGGGGAGCGAACTGGAGGGAACTGAGACCGGAAGTGGGAAGAACAGCTAAGAGGCTGGCTCAAGGGCATCTGGAAAGGGGGTGATGATTTTGGGAGCCACTATGAGCTGAAGAAAAGCACAGTTCTGTCAGAATCACTTCATTTCCACATTTGCCAGTGTTGCTAGACTAGCGTACCAGGGAAATGACCAAATCCATAGCCCTGAACCTGCTCTTGCGCACCACTCTGGCTGGTCCTGCCCATTCTCTCTCATCGGTCCTCTGGCCACTTGTACCCCTTTTGGTTTCCTTCACTGCCTTGAGGACTCTTTCCAAAGCTGGGCTTTTGCACAAGCTCCTTCTTATGTTTAGAATGCTTTCTTACTTTGTCCCCTTTTCCTGGCTAATTCCTCAAACTTTAAATTTCAATTTTCTCAGGGAGGCCTCCCCTGACCCCCTAAACCAAGTTAGATCCCCTCACTTAAACCATTTGCCCTTTGCTCTTCCCCTTTCAGGACATTCAATACCCCGGCAATCACTTCTTACAAAAGCACTTTCTCTCTTTTTGAGACTAAAAAAATTCTTTGAGGGCAAAAACCATGCCTGTTGTGTTTATCCCTGAGAACTTAGAACAGTGCAAAGTAGGTGTTCAAATAACATTTGTTGAATAGGATTATCTAATAATTTGTTCTGAAAATGTGTCAGAAGTAAGTGTGACGCTAAGTGGATTGCAGGTTTTAAATCTCCCCTTAACCCTCCTACACTGTTGGTGTGGGAATGTAAGTTGGTGCAGCCACTATGGAAAACAGTATGGGGGTTCCTCAAAAAACCTAAAAATAGAATTATCATATGATTCAGCAATCCCACTCCTGGGCATATATCCAGACAGAACTCTAATTCAAAAAGATACATGCACCCCTGTGTTCACAGCAGTGGTATTCACAATAGCCAAGACATGGAAATAACCCAAATGTCCATCAACAGAGGAATGCATAAAGAAGATGTGGTACATATATACAATGGAATATTACTCAGCCATAAAAAAAGAAAGAAAGAATGCCATTTGCAGCAACATGGATGGGACTAGAGATTATCATACTACGTGAAGTAAGTCAGAAAGAGAAACATAAATACCATATGATATCACATATATGTGGAATCTAAAATATGACACAAATGAAGCTACCTATGAAACAGAAAAAGACTCACAGAAATAGAGAACAGACATGTGGTGGCCAAGGGGGAGTGCGGGTGGGGGAGGGATGGACTGGGAGTTTGGGGTCAGCAGATGCAAACTATTATATACAGGATGGACAAACAACAAAGTCCTACTGTACAGCACAGGGAACTATATTCAATATCCTGTGATAAACAATAATGGGAAAGAGTATTAAAAAGAGTGTGGGGCTTCCCTGGTGGTGCAGTGGTTGAGAATCTGCCTGCCAATGCAGGGGACATGGGTTCGAGCTCTGGTCTGGGAAGATCTCACATGCCGCGGAGCAGCTAGCCCCGTGAGCCACAATTACTGAGCCTGTGCGTCTGGAGCCTGTGCTCCGCAACAAGAGAGGTCGCGATAGTGAGAGGCCCGTGCACCGCGATGAGGCGTGGCCCCCACTTGCCCCAACTAGAGAAAACCCATGCACAGAAATGAAGACCCAACACAGCAAAAATAAATTAATTAATTAATTAAAATTTTTTTTAAAAATGTGTGTGTGTGTGTATATATATATATATATATATCACTGAATCGCTTTTCTGTACAGCGGAAATTAACACAACATTATAAATCAACTATACTTCAATTAAAAAGAAAAATAATCTCCCCTTTTTGTTTTCGGCCCTTCTCCAGATTCTGGATGATTCCTCTTTCCTTAAGCTTCCTCAGAGATGACCTACAATAATTCTTTTCATTTTCTGGGGTTGTCATTGCTTCAGTGCAGGGATCTACAAACTACAGCCCAGCCCAATTCTGGCTAGCTGCCTGTTTTTATAAATAAAGTCTCATTAGAACACAGCCACACCTATTCATTTCCAAATTATCGGTGGCTGCTTTCACACTACAAAAGCAGACTTGAGTAATTGCAACCTAGACCACACGGCCCACGAAGCCTAAAATATCACATTTACAGAAAAAAATTTGCCAACCCCTAGTCTAGGGTAAATTTTTGAACTCATTTAAGACAGCTATGTGATTTCTTTCTGTCAGCTCATCTATATTTGGATGTTTCCTTTTGCCCATCTTTGAACTGCCTTTACAATTTCAGATGTATTCTTTCTATTAAAGAATTCAGAACAAAATAGACACCTGCCTATTATCATCTGCTGACATATATCCTCTGCCCCATGCAGTGTCTCTTCTACATTTGGTACTTTTTGTGATAAAGTTCATTTATTGAAAACAAAAATCACTTTCTCATTTTTTAAGTTACTCAATTAACATTTTCTTTTCTTTTCCAGTTTTATTGATACACTTGACATAGAACATTATATAAGTTTAAGGTACACAACACAATAATTGGATATATATATATGTAGTGAAATGATCACAGTAAGTTTAGTTACCATCCATCACCTCTGCCTCATTTGTTCTCCTTGCTCTACACCTGTGTAACAAAGTCCATTTTAACACCCTAAGTATTTTTGTAAGATGCATTTCACTCTCAGGTTTCTTTTGCGGGTTATATCTGTTCTCGATTATGTGCTCCTCTGCCCACGACCCTTTACGATAAGAACTCACCAAAGAGCTCTCTTTGCAGACACAATCATTCCTTTCTTCAGGATCACCTCCACTTGTGTTATCAGAATTTTTTTTGAAAGTTACTTATCTCTCAAGATTGGATCTCTTGATATAACTGTGAGTTTTTCTTTCTCTTTTTCAAAAATTTTCAAGTGTTATTTTGAGTTTTGAAAGCATGTCAGAAGGAGCCAAGATGTCCTTCCTGAGCAATTTTGGGCTCTCAGATGATTCCCACTCACCTTCTACTATCCTCCATCCAGTTCCCACCTGGTCAGTATCATGGGTTGAATTCTTTCTCCCCCAAAAAAGATGTGCTGAAGCCCTAAGCCCCAGTACCTGAGAATGTAATATTTTTTGGAAATAAGGTCTTTATAGAGAAAATCAAGTTAAAATGAGGTCATATGGGACTTCCTTGGAGGTCCAGTGGTTGGGACTCCATGCTCTCAATGCAGGGGGCAAGGGTTCCGCTGGTCGGGGAGCTAAGATCCCACACACCGCATGCTGCGGCCAAAAAAAAAGGAGGTCATAATCTATAATGATGGCATCTTTAACTCCAATAAAGAGGAGAAGTTTGGACCCAGAGACAGACACACAACAGAGAGAACACTACGTGAACATGAAAGCAGAGATGGGGCGATATATCACAAGCCCATGAACACCAAAGATTGGGAGCAAAGCACCAGGATCAAGGAAGAGGCATGAGACAGAGTCTTCCTCCCAGGCCTCAGGAGGAACCAAGCCTGTCCACACCTTGATCGTAGACTTCTAGCCTCCAGAACCGTTAGACAACAAATTTCTACTGTGTTAAGTCACCCAGTTGGTGCGAATTTGTTACAGCAGCCCTAGCAAACGAATACAGTCAGAATCAGTCCAGAGATGTGAGAGTTTGCAGGCTGATTCCAACGTGAGCTCCACCTCATTTCCCCTGGTTCTGCTGACTCTAGCTCCTCCCATCAGAGCCTGTGGTCATCCCAGTAAAGATCTTCAGATTGAAGGTTAACCTCCAGATATGTTCATCTCAGTAACTCCAAGATGGGGCCTCAGATCTGACTTTCATGAAGCCATAGAGGTAATCCTGAGGCATGAGAAGCAGGGAGGGCCTAACTCACTTTGTATAGTTTAGTCTCCTTCCTGGCCCCAGGGCCTTAGCACAACACTCGAGAACTGACAGACCCACATCTGCTGCTAACCTCAGCCAGGATCCAGGGCCCCCAGTGGGCTCCTGTGCTGCCTGGTGTCCCCAGGTGCCCCTTCCCTGAACAGATCTAGGTGGGGGCCTGCTCTTCCCTCACACCTTTGCCAGTCCTTCCCCTCTCCAGGCCCTAGTCCAGTGACAGATCTCCCAAATTATTATCCTTCATTCATATGGGGGGAAACTGAGGCACATAAAGGTTACGACCCTTGTCCAGGATCACAGAGCTAAGTGGCGCTCCTGGGACTTGAACTTGGGCAGTCTGCCTCCAGAGCTGCTCTTTTCTCCCACCCTTTCTCACAAGGATAAGAAGTTTGCCCACCATGCCGGGCAGCTTTGTAACAGGTTTCCTATCAACCATCACCCTACCTACCTGCTTCAAGCAGATGGTCACCAGCAAGCCCCTCTTCTAGAGAAATCCTAGAATACCCTTGGGGATGAGTCAAACAAAGGGAGGGAGTGCTAAGGGTGGGCAGGGGTCAAGGGCTCCAGCCCTGATCCTGTCCCACTAAGCGAGTCTTTCTCAGAAAAGCAGAAAGACCAACAGATTACTAATGTCAGTCATTTAAGGACACATCCCCTGTCCAGTGAAGCAGCCCAAGGTGCGCTTCAGGGGAAAGTCTGGGTGGATGGGACTCAGTTGACCCTCAGCCCATCTGTCCTTCACTCAGTTGACTATCTGCCCTCACCTGCCCCAGTTTCTCTTCCGCTTGACTCAGCCAGCTTCACGAGCCACAAGAATAATCTCCTTGCTATTGGCCTACAGTTTTTCAGACTTTATCAGGCAGCCTCTATAACCGGGTATAGCTCAAGTCTTAGGGACAGAACACCTAGACACGGCTCCACCATCCTTCCCCCACCTCTAAGGATTCAGGATGGTCCTGACAGGCAGCCTGCAAGGAAAATGATTCCTGGCTGGAATTAAATAATAGAAAGCTTCTAGAAATCTAGATTTGACACTGATAACTGAAAGATTTAAGGCATGAGCCATAAGACTGGTTAGGAAAGACTCTACTCCATTCCCAGGCATCTGAACCTGCTGTGATGTAAGTCTGACCTAGCTTTGGACAAATGTGCCCTTGAACTGGCAGGATATACCTTCATACTTAAGGGACTGTTAATCAGCACAATATGGCAGCTAATATGTAAAACGAATGGTGAAAAGGAAAAAGGCAATAAGTTCCTCACTAAATGAAAGAGATACAAACCTGAGAAACGCAATCTGGCACTGATTGAAAGTAAATTACCAGCTGATCAGACAGCTGTAAATACAGGGAGAGAAGCCTCAACAGGCAGCAGGATTTTATAAGGAAGAGGGAAATTAGAGAGGGCACAGGAGGCGCTGAGCAGAGACAGTGCTTGGCAAAGAGCAATGGTGGCAGCTCTGTCCTGCCAAGATTACAAAAGCAGGAAGGGAGTTATAGGAAGTGCTCTGTAGATGGAGCCTACTTGAAAGGGTAGCACCCCAGCTCCCACTCTCCGAGCCCCACCTGCGTGGTGAGCCTGAAGGGGTTAAACAGTCAAATCCATTTCCGGGAGCAGCTAGGAGGGCTGTTTGTTATTGCAAACACAGGAAGTATCAAGGATCTCAGTTCAGAGGGGGAAAACCTGTTTTAGCTTATACTCAATGTGAAAGCGTCTCACTTCCTACCAAAAAGCCAAGGACTTAAAAACCACTCTCAAACGTAAAATAGATAGCTAGCGGGAAGCAGCCGCACAGCACAGGGAGGTCAGCTCGGTGCTTTGTGACCACCTGGAGGGGTGGGATAGGGAGGGTGGGAGGGAGGGAGATGCAAGAGGGAAGAGATATGGGGACATATGTATATGTATAACCGATTCACTTTGTTATAAAGCAGAAACCGACACACCATTGTAAAGCAATTATACTCCAATAAAGATGTTAAAAAAAAAAAAAATCACTCTCATCCCTGTAGCCTACAGGGACAGAGTCCATGCAGACCTCAGCGGGAGATACCATCCCCCAAATAGCAGCTGGGCCAGTTTCTGCAGAGAGCAGAACTGAAAGAAACAGCCCCTGCAAACTGAGAACTCTCTGCAATCAGCAGAAGGAGCTTGGGGCAAGGAAGGACAGAGTAGTGTCACTAGAAACTCAGGACCCTCTGTGCATCCCAACAGAGACTCCCTCTTCCTTGGGCAAGTAAGGAGAGAGAGTGTGGTGAGCCTAGGAAGAGGTGACTGATTGGGCAGAAATGGTGGGGGAAGAGGATGACTGTGGTTTTTGCTCTGGTGATGGAAGTGAATGTAGCAAAGAAAAGAAGTGATGGCTTAGTCCCGTGGGTGTTATTGTTTCCATAGCCCCAGGCCCTGCCCCACAGCTTGTAGTCCCAAGCAAGGCAGCTGTGTGCTCTCACGGTCCAAGGAGAGAAAATAGAGAGGACATAGATGCTTGGTTAGCTCAGCAACACTCCACCCTTGTCTCCTTTGGGTTCCAGCCCTCAGGCCCTGGACATGCCTGTCACCATGAGTGAGCTCTTGGGGGACAATGGACCCAATGACCACATCAGCTACAGTTTGCATCCAAAAAGAACCATTCCAATAGAACATGGCAGAGGACATACGAGAGGATGGGTAAGCAATATAGAATAAAGATAATGGGGGAAGGAGTGGGGAAAGAGGTCTTCGAGTTCGGATAAAGTCATTTCTTTAGCCAGATCTAAAGCTGTCATTAATTCCCTAAGATAGAGGCATTTTAAGTTACAACATACCTGATGCCACTTGAAGCTTATTGTGTTGATACCACATTTAAATATTAACTGATATAATTAACTGTTCAGTTAACTGGATACAGTTCTCATTTCACATGTAAGGTTAGTCATTCTCAACAAATCTTTTGATTGCCTCTATAAAATTCAGAGTTAAAGAACCCCTTAAAGCATCTGCGGATGCCCCAAAACCGTCATCCGTAGTCATTCCCACAATCTGAGGGCAAATTTTGAATAAGTTGTCATTCTTATCAAATGCTTCCCTAGCAATGCTTGCAGCTATGTGATGTGGTGCCCATCACAGAGCCAGTATAAATCATATCACGAAAGGAGCACACATTGCTTAGCCCAGCCCAGAAAGACATCAGAGATTTTTGTTGAACTAGTTTGGGGCCAACTTTTGGATGAGGACAGAAGGGGAACTGAGATTGCTTCATCTGGTGTTAACTAAAATGAAGGTTAACATGCCAAGTATCTGGGTCACTGCCTAAAAATAAGACAACAGATTGGAGAACTAAAGTTGTGACTAGGAGGATGTGTTAACACTGAAGAAAAGGGTGTAAAGACAGGAGGATCTGATGCTGAGAGCTGGTTCCCTCATGGATAAGAAGTATGAAGAAAACACAAGAGGAGACAAGAGCAGTGAGGGGAGGTTGGAAGGCCTTCAACAAAGCTTCCCTTTAGTGCACCACCACGACTTCTTCCCCTGCCCTCAGAACAGCTCCTGATGGTGCTGGTAGGAGGTTTACTTCCAATAATCCCTCAAGTCCACTCAATCTTCCTTCTCTGGCAAAGTAGAGAGGAGGATCAATTTTGCGGAAGGAAACACTTGGTTCTCACAGACTCAAGAAGTATAACCCACTTCTCTTCAGACATCTCTATTCTGTTTTCCTAAGACAATATATGAATTAAGCTACAATGGGCCCTGAAGAAGCCAATTGAAAGCATTGAGTCTGTTGAGGAGGAAGAAATCTTCCCTCTACCCTTCTAGGTTCTTCTGGCTGGTCTAAGAATTAAAGTGACATGAGACAGATTAACAAGAGAAAAACTTAATTTCATATGTATGGGAACCCCACCTACATGGCAGGGTCAGAAACCTCACGTACTTTAAGAGGTTCGAAGACAGAAAGATAAAATGAGGTATGTATGTCATCCTGAGCTAAGGAATGGGATAGGGGCCTGGTGCTTCCAAGGACAGGAAGGTCATTCAAAGGACAATAGGAAGAAGAGCAGATGTTTGGTAATTAGATATTTGCTCTGCCTCACAGATGGCGCCACGTCAATAAAATTTATCTCTGGTAATGACTCTTTTCTGGGGAACATCCCCAATTTAAATTCTTCTAGGTAGCTAAGGGAGGGGTAGTGGTTTCTCTTGAACTACCAGGGTCTCAATTGCCTTGAGCACAAAATGATTCACATAAAAGTGACACATTTCGGGGAAGCTCATTCTGAACACTTACTAGTCTGCTTAGCTTCCAGGATTCTAGGATAGAACACCGTTTACTAGCAAATCTTATACCAACTACAGCCCCCCAACTTTTCCACATAGAGTTTCTTCTCTGTAACCAAAACAATAGATTGTATTGCCTGGAAGTAAAAATATAACTTTAACCAGGTAAGACTTTAGAGCTGCTTTTTAAAAATCTTCTGCTGCAAGAAAAAAAATAGTCCCATTTTAAAACTGATCGATATTAATGCAATTCCTATCTAAATCTCAGCAAGTTTCCTTATGGGCCTAGATGAGTTTCTTCTAAAATTTATATAGGAAAGAAAAAGAGAAAGGCCCTAGAATAGCCAAAGCAATTTTGAAAAACAAGAATAAAGTGGGAGAATCACTCTTCTCAATGTTAGGGTCTGATATATAACTGCAGTATGGAGACAATGTATTGCTAGTGGAAGGAAGAGGCACATACATCAGTGGAACAGAATAGAGAATCCAGATATAGATCCACACAAATATCCCCCATTAATTTTTGACAAAGGAGTAAAAGCGATCCATTGGAGGAGAAATAGCCTTTTCAGTAAGCAGTGCAGGAGCGATTGGGCTTAAACCTCACACCTTATACAAAATTAACTCAAAATTGATCATGGTCTTAAATATAAACCCAAAACTATAAGACTTCTAGAAAAGAACACAGGAGAATATCTTCTTGACCTAGGACTAGGCAGAATTTTTAGACTTGACACCAAAGAATGATCCATAATAGGAAAAATGTATAAATTGGACTTAATAAAAATTTTAAATTTTGTTCTGCGAAAGATCCTATAAAAAGAATGAAAAGACAAATTATGGCCTGGGAAAAAATATATCTGACAAAGGCTTTGGGTCTAGAATATATGTAGAACTCTCAAAACTCAACATTTTAAAAAAAAAAGGTACATCCTTCAGCACCATGTTTTTTTGTTGTTGTTTTGTTTTGTTTTAATTAATTTATTAATTTATTTATTTTTGGCTGTGTTGGATCTTCACTGCTGCGTGCGGGCCTTCTCTAGCTAGCTACGGTGAGCAGGGGCTACTCTTCATTGCGGTGCATGGGCTTCTCACTGCGGTGGCTTCTCTTCTTGTGGAGCACAGGCTCTAGGAGCATGGGCTTCAGTAGCTGTGGCAGGTGGGCTCAGTAGTTGTGGCTCGTGGGCTCAGTAGTTGTGGCTTGCGGGCTCAGTAGTTGTGGCTCGTGGGCTCAGTAGTTGTGGCTCGTGGGCTCAGTAGTTGTGGCTCGTGAGCTCTAGAGTGCAGGCTCAGTAGTTGTGGCACATGAGCTTAGTTGCTCTGCAGCATGTGGGATCTTCCCAGACCAGGGCTCAAACCTGTGTCCCCTGCATTGGCAGGCGGATTCTTAACCACTGGGCCACCAGGGAAGCCCCAGCATCATGTTTTACAGCATATGTTCTGTGGACCACCTGACTTTGGATCTTGGGGTAGGGAGTAACAGGGGAGAGCTTGGTAAAATGCAAATTCCTGAGCCTGATTCTATAGATTTGGACAGGGCCTGAGAAAGCTGCATTTAAAGCAATCTCTTCAGGAGATTTTTTTTTTCTTACTATAATTTGAGAATTGCCACTGCTGTTCGTTCTAGCAAACTATAAAGGAAGAATCACATTAGAAAGAAAACCGCCTGGGACTGGGCCACTTGTGCCCTGAAGAGGCCAAACAAAGAACAGGGAATATTTGAAGACAAACAACGAACAGGAGGTGTTATGAATAATTTCTAAGAAGCAGCGAGCTCTCTAGGTTTATTAGGGTGTGAATGAAATGATGATGTATACCCTCCCAGTCACCCCTTCCTCACCACCACACACACACTCAAGTGTACAAGTGTGAGGAGAACTTGCCGTGTATGGAGAGATTTGGAAAAATGTCTCGTAGTCCCGCTCAAGGGGCCTGGTATCCCCTGAGACATGTTCACAAGGCTTGTGAGGGCCCAGGAGAGACCTTGTTCTCTGAAGGCAGGGCCGGCACTTTGGCAACCTGGGGGACACTCATCCCCCAGCTGAACCCGTGTCTTTGAAGCCCATGGGAGTTGGGCCTGTGGGAAACCCACGGACAGGGCCCCCAGCTATTGCTGACGAGTGAAAACTCGCCTGTGGGGTGGGGGTCTGACGTCACCTTCTACCACCGTTTTTCCCACCCACTTGCACATAAGCACATACGCAGGTCTAGAAATTAAGGAGCAATCGACTTCTCAGCAATCGACTAAATAGTCTGCGCTTCTGCCTTTACCATTCTGCTTCCAACCCTCCACAGGGAGCCTAAGGACAAAACAACATGACTAGGTGCAGACACAGGTCAAAGCCAGGGCCATCTAAGCAGCTGGTGAGTAAGAAGGCTGTGACCACATCTCTGGGAAATGTGGACAGGGGCCAGCTTGACAAAGAGAAGGAGAAAACCGCCCAGGGGAGGGTGACGTGGGTAACTGTCAGCCCATCAGAAAGTGAAGTGGCACTTAGTAAGAGCAAGACCAGCCGGAAGAGATGCTGGGGTCACGCACTTAACTGCACCGAAGGGCAGGAAGGATCCACCCGCCTGACCCAGGCACCTGGCCTTCTGAGACGGCCTTGCCTGCGCAAGGAGACTGCTGGGTGGCCTCCCAGCCCCCTGTACAACCCTGGTCCCTGCGTTTTCCATCCTTTGCTCATGTGTGGCTATTGTCTGCCCTCTTTGTCAAAACTGATAGCAGCTAATTAGTGCTGAAGCCCAGACTCCAGCTTACTTCCATTCATCTCATTATTTGTCTCTCTTTTGGGCTAAAGCCAAGCAACGGACATTAACATTCCGCCTGCAGGGCAGGCACACACGCAAGCACGCTCACAGGCACCCACTCTCACAAGCATACACACACGTACACTCACATATCTGCACCCACATGTGTACACACATGCACACACCTACTCACTTATATACACACACGCATGCATATGCATCCACACGTGTACACACTCACACACACTTCAAACCTGGGATAAGGAGAGGAACATAACAACTGCTGGCCCAGTTGAGAGACCACGGCAGGCAGGGATTCAGAATCTCTGGAGCCTCAGGCCCCTGGGGCCAGGACAAGCCAAGGGCTGCGGCCCAGCCGGGGTTTTGTAGGCAGCTGTTTCCTCCTCCCCGCCTCCAGGTCCCGAAGAGCCTGCGCTCTGTAATTCATCGCTACATCTTAGGCCCAGTTTCCAGCCATTGTCAATCGAGTGGGAGACCTTCCAAGTTTCTGTGTCAATGGAGATCAACTGCTCTAAACCCCAGCTCCCCCGAAGCATTCTGGGGCCAGCCTAGCTTGGATTTTAAACAGCAGAGCTGCCCTCCCTGGGTGCAAGCAGACGAGGCCGGGTAGCCCTCTAGTGGCCATGGCCGATGTGGCAATAGTCTTTGAGGGCCCAGGGACTCTGTGCCGAGGCTAGTCAGCTCTCCTGGAAGACACAGGAAGGAAGCACAGTAATACAATGTTTAGAGCCTACCTCCTCCCTCTCCATCGCCCTCAAATCCCCCTGGGCACCAAGTCCTATCAGTCTGCCCTTCCCAACAGCTCTCCCGTGCCTCCAGCCCAGCTGTGGCCTCATCACTCAGGCTGAATCATGCTGCAGTAGTCTCTTCCCTGGATTCTCTGCCTCCGTCGCTCGTGTCTAATTCTTTACACACCTTGCTGCCAAATTCTTTTTCCAGACGTTCACTGTTACCTTCTGTGTTCTGTGTTTGAGAGTCTTCCTCGCCTCCCCATTGTCTAAAGCGCTGATCCTCAAAAGGGAGATGCCCTTCCTGGAGAGGCATCTCACCCTCTCAGGACAGGTGAGTAGCAAGTCCACACGGAGGCTGGCGACGTGGATGTTCTTCCCCCAAACCGTGCTCATACTGAACCACTTACTGAGGAGCAGTTCCTCCAGGTGTCCTATCCCTCAAATGTAGAGAAGTGGCGAAAAGATGGAGAATCACAAGTCCTCCGGGTATAAAGTTCCAACATCTCAGCCCCCCATAATCTGGCCTCGACTTTCCTTTCTAGCCTTAAGCTACAGCATAATGTCAAGGTGAAGAATTAGAATCAGACTATCTGGGTTAGAGCCCCAAGTCTACAACTTATTAGCTTTGTAACTGTATAGAAGGATCTAAATTCTTTGTTTCTTTACGAAGCTGTTGAGGAGCTATTTAAGTGAGATAGCCCGTGTATCAGACTTAGCCCAGTGCTTGGCACATAGTCAGTGTTCAATTACCGCTCACCTGTTAACAAGCCAACTGGTTCACTTACAGGGCCCGCACATGCCTTGCACTTTTTAACTCTGCACTTTGGCTCTTGACACTCGATTTGTCTGGAATGTCCTCTCCCTCCTCTCTAATACCAAGACTCCACTGTTCTCCCAAACCCAGCTCAAATCTCCTCACCTGCTTAGGTACGGATATAATAGTATTGGACCTGTCAACCTCACACAATATGTACTGTAAGAGGAAACTTATATACTTTGCAACGGTTCACCATATACATAAATATACATATGGATGTTTAATAGATAAGTATGATATTTTTATTGTCTGTACAACCATTTTGAAAAGTTAAATAAATCCTTGTAATGCATACTCTTGTGTTACTGGAATCAGTTATTTAAAATTCTTTTACATTTTACTTGTCTCCTTAACCAGATTATAAATGCCATGAGGATAAGACCTCTGTTTTATACTTATATTCTCCATAGACCATTTCTAACATAATACCTTCACTATATTAGCTACTTAGTAAACACTGCCTTCATTTAATTAATGAGTGACGGCATCTTTAGGAATAATATTAATGTATGTTCTTATACCTTGAGGCAATTTTCCATTCATCATCTCATGATGATTGTCTAACTTCTACAACATCCCTGAAAGAAAAGCAAAGCTTAGGCCTCTTTCATAAGGAATTCCTTCTTGGCCACAAAATCCTGCAAGCAAGTTTTGTTATTTATATTTAAGTTACATCACAATAACACAGTCTCCAAACGTAAAGATATCTGGGTCTAGAAGGGCAGGGGGTAAATTTTTTTTAAGTATGCTTATGCCGTGTTTATTCACAACTAAAATGCTGGTACAGCCACTTTAGAAAACAGTTTGGCGGTTTCTTATAAAGTTAAACAAACAGGGCTTCCCTGGTGGCGCAGTGGTTGAGAGTCCACCTGCCGATGCAGGGGACACGGGTTCGTGTCCCGGTCTGGGAGGATCCCACATGCCACGGAGCGGCTGGGCCCGTGAGCCATGGCCGCTGAGCCTGCGCATCCGGAGCCTGTGCTCCGCAACGGGAGAGGCCACAACAGTGAGAGGTCCACATACCGCAAAAAAAAAAAAAAAAGTTAAACAAACAATAAGAATATGAACCAACAAACCCAGCCTAGGTTGTTTGTTTGTTTGTTTGCTTTGCGGTACACGGGCAATGGTGTATGGTGTCATTAATTAATTCAATATAAAGATACTGATCACCTATTATGTATAAGGCACTGTATAAGGCACTGAGTGGGCTAGGCAGAAAGGAAACCAGAAACAGGTGATAAAGCAGTTTTAAGAGCTTTGAAATCTGCTAGAGCTAAGACTGAACCCCTGGACTATCTCTTATGAAATGTGTGTTCTTAGGGGTGTTGCTTAATGTCTTCGAGCTTTAGTTTATGAGGATAATAAAACAGAGAGCAGGGACATAGTAAGAGGCTGAAAATGATTATTATTATTATCATAGCCTTGCTAATACTAAAGCTGGTGATGCCAAGAATAACAATGGCTCTACCTTCAAAATATATCCAGAAGGTGACCAGTTTTGACATCTTTGTCACCATCTGGTCCAGGCCACTGTCACCTCCTGCAACAGCTTACTGCTCCCACCCTACAGTCTATTCTCAACCCAGCAGTCAGAACAATCTCTTCAAAATGTAAGTCAGTTATGTCACTCATCTGCTCAAAACCCTGTTGTGACTCCCCATTTCACTCAGAGTAAAAGCCCAAGTCCTCCCTATTCCTACAAGACCCTGCCGGCTCTGGCTCTATCCGCCTCGCTTATATTACCTTCTACTGCTTTCCCCCTCACTCACTTGGCTTCTTCCACATTGACCCGTTGCTTTGACTTGCAGGCACCAGGCATTTATTTATAGCCTTTGCACTTGCTCTTCCCTCTGTCCAGGACATTTTCCATATGCCTGCATTGATCACTCCCTTACCTCCTTTGTGACTTTTCTTGAACATCACCTTCTCAAAAAGGAAAGAAAAAGAAAAAAGAAAGCTTATCCTAACCACTGTATTTAAAATTTCAAACTGCCCCACTTCCCCCAGTGCTAACAATCCCCTTTATCTTGCCCAACTTTTCCTCTTACCACCTTCTATATAATGAAACCAAACAAACACTGGTAGATGGTTCTCTCATCAATTGCTGTGGGAGTGTAACCTGGTATAACCACTTTGGAAATCTTTTAAAGATTTAAAGAGTATCTACTAAAGCTAAAAATACCCTGTGCTACTCCTGGATATAAATCCAACAGAAAGGAGGGCTTTCCAAAAGACACACATTAAGAACATTAATAGCAACTTTATTCAGAATATCTCCAAACTAGAAACAACCCAAATATCTATCTACAGTACAATGGGTAAATAAATTGTGATATTTTCAAATAATGGAATAATACACAGTAATAAAAAAATGAATTACTGATACCCTTTCCAACATGAATGAATTGCAAGCCTAATATTGAGCAGGAGAAGTCAGAAACAAAAGAGAACATTTTATATGATTTAATTCGTTTGAAGTTCAAGAAAGGCAAGGACTTTAATGATAGAGGTCAAATAGAGCTACTTATTTCCCCAATGGGGAGGTAACCTAATCTCTCTGAAAATAATAATAAAAATATTCATCTTGCAGGGCTGGGCTAGTTGCAGATAACATATATCTAACAGCTAGCGCCCATTCCTGGCACAGAGTATTGACTAAATAACTGATAGTTTGTATTCATGTTACGTTCTCAATTCATGTTAGTTTAATAATTATTAAGCAAAGGATAGTTTTATGATACTCAACACAAAAGTTCCAACTGCATGTAACATTAATTTTCTCCAAATAGAAATTCCCATTTTCTTCCTACTAGAATCCATATTTTTGTTCAGGGAAACCATATGTTCAGCCCAGAAAGATGAAGCATGACTAAGCCAAACATGGAACTCCCATGACCCTTTGCCAGACACCCACTTTCCCAATTCCCTCTTCTCCCAGAGGTGCCCATGTGCCCAGTTTTGGCCAATGAGACCTAAAGAGGAATTCTGATGGGAAACTCTTTAGAAAGATTTTTCCTCTTTGCTAAAAGGAGAAACGCACACACTCTCTCTCGCTGTCCCCTGTTTTCTGCCTTTGGATGAATGATTCATGGAGCTGTGACAACCATATTTTGACCATGAGAATCACAGAGACAATGACCCAGAGTCCCAAATAGCAGAATTATAAGGTCACCTATCTTCAGATTTTTTAGTCTAAGAGTTAATTAAGCATCTTGATTATTTAAGCCGCTGTTAGTTTATTCTGTTACTTCCAGCTGAAATCATTCCTGACTATTCCCTTATAAAGGGTACAAAAGAGAGTCCTTAAACCGATCATCAAGGCATCTTCCCACGCTCTCTTTAATTTTCCCAGTGTCTGAGCACAACCCACCCCTTTCATGGTCCTTCCATGAGCCTCCTTCTTGCTAGTCTACCAAAATATCAGTACCTTCATTTTCTAAGTCAAACACCTTTCAATGGTATATGATCACCATAATAAGGTCAGTAACTTTCCTCAGCCCTTGAGGCTAGGAAATAAAGACTTAGGAAAATTCTACTCAATTGCTGACTCTTGTCGGAGGTTAGCCAACTGTAAACCTAACTGACCTGCATTTGCGACAAACACCCTGGTGCACCAACCTTGTAAATTGAAGTGTGCTGTGAATAGAAGGCTCATCCAAAAAGGGTAACTTCCTGGTTGGCAAGGCAGATTGACCTTGAAGTTAACGACATCTAGGCCCCTCATGTGCTCAGGCCCCTTTCTAGGCCCTGTTTGGGGCCCAAGCAATGTGTTCCCATGATCACATGCTTTTGTAAAATGTGAAAGTTATTTTAGCCACAGTCATTTAGGGCCTCAGTCTCTTTCCTCTCCAACTTACCCTGTGTTACACTCGCTCTTCTGTAGGTTGGTGTTAGAGAGACCACGGGCTGCTTGGGATTCAGCTAAGGGGAAGTTGAGTTGAAGACACATAGGGTTTATGTTAAGAAGGTTATATGTATGCGGTTCACTTTCATATCTAGTTAAGTTATTGCTAGCTATTCTGGTGCAGGGATGGCTTCAGGCAATATCCCCACTGCCTACTTTGGCAATGCCAGAGGCCATACTGGGACATGCATGTGATCTATTCACCAGGCATTGGAAGTATGTAGGTATTGATGGAGAAACGAGTTTTCAAAAGTGTGAAGCAGAAGCTAGTCTGAGAAAGTTCTGCCAATCTTCAGATATGTACAATTATAAGCAGAGTATTTGATTCTCACAGATGCCTAGGCAAAAGTTCTGTCCTGCCATGAATATACTTGATAAGCAATTATAAACCCACAATATATTTTTTCTTTTTTGGTGTAAATCTTATAAAATAGAAGTTATCAGAATTCCTGGGTTTGTAGGGTACAAACCAGTGCAAATCCCATGATGACCATGTCTATTTGTTTGGTTACATATTTTATACATCCAACATATTGGATCACATCACATCCTGAAGAGAATCAGCACTTTTAGACAAAAAGAGATGAAAAATTATCCATTGATGGAGCATAAGAACTTAAAGAGACAACCCAGGGACAAAATCACTATACACATTTATAAACAAATCAATGTATGTAATATAAAAATAATGTGATTATATAATCAAGTAGCATAATGCAATGTAGAAGTGTTTTAACACATTTTAATTATTCCTGTGCATGCCTTAATTTCAGATCATTTTCTATATTTATTCAGAATTCTTGAATCATATCAAAATTCAAAAGAAATTCTAGAAGTATATGTATAAGATAATTTATTCACAAAAGCGTCATGTAATTTTTCTGGATTTTTTTGTTTCTGGTATCAGCATTTTAAAATTTGTAATTCGTTGTAAATTTTTTTTGCATTCTAACTAAATATATGCTTTCATATCCAATTTTGTATTCCTAATTTTTCATTCTCTTTCTTAAAGAGTGCCCCTCAAACTGTAAAATCTTCTACACAACCCAGAGCTGTCTCTGAAGGTCAGGCAATGGTTGCAATCAATAGAGATTGCATTTTAAATTTGGATGTATGTTAATAAATTACCTTCCAAAATTTTGCGTTAGTGTTTACTTCCACTAACAGTTTGTGAAAGTTTTTTCACATCATTACTAAGTTTTACCATACTTTTTAATATTTATTAACCTATTAGGTGAAAAGTAGCAGCCCACCCTGCTTTTAATTTTTATGTTTAATAAATTAACGAATTACAAATGAAAAAAGATTGCAGATATCATTTACCAGTTTGAGTACTCTGGAAGTTCTTTCAACTTCAGACTTTGAAAGGACAAGAATATTAAGTGAGTGGAATTTAAGCTGCTGTATAGAATGCCCTACTTGATATTAAATAGAACAATTCTCACCTCAATTTCTCCAGCAGGACTGATGTTATAGCTCTCAGGTACCAAGGTATATATGACACAGACTGCCACAAAAAGACTCTTAAAAGAAATCTGAGGTTTGATTTAAAAATTCAGGATATTTATGCAGGGGCTTCTTTTGCATTTCAAAAGTATAAAAGGTTTTGGGAGAATGGGAAGCAAGAGGAAAGATTCTAGAGAGAAGGATTACTTTGGAGAAATTTGTCCTAAGAACCTCAAAACCTCTCATCCCCTGGAGAAATAAAGGAGGTCAAGCCTTGGAGGTGTTCAGCATAGCCACTTTGAGAGTCTGGCAGGTGTTGTCTGAAGCTTGGGAGACACAGTGAGCTGAGGGCTAACTTCTGCCCCAGAAAATATGAAGGGTAGGAGAGAAAGTGTGTTGGGGATGATGGCGTCAAGGCAACTAGCCACTTTGTCTGGGAAATTACTTCAACCCCCTCCAGCAGTAGTACAAGTGTTTTCCCAGTGCAGAGTCCCCAGGATCAAGAGTCTGCCATCCTAGAAAGGGCAATGGGACCCCAGCAGTGTGTGGATGGGTCCTCAGAGAAGAGGGTGGGCATCCAGCTGAAAAAGGGGCATCAACAAACACATCTCCAGAGAATCCGAAAGTGCCCTCAAGAGAATGTCAGCTTTAAACGTGAGCCTAACTCAGCACAAAGCCAAGGAACGGCAGATACAGCAGAAGATCATTTCCTGTTCTCATCTTCCCTTTCTCTGTGTTCCAACCCTAGGAGCATGCCTAATGAGGAAGGAGAAGAAAGAAAAGAGAAATAAAGGGGAAATGTGGGCTGCCAGCCAAATGTGGGCCAGGGAAAGCAAGATTTGACATTAAATAGAATTCAGGGTTTTAATTATTCCCAGAGCTGTGTGTTCTAATGTGTCTTAGGCCGTGTTTGTGACTTAAAATGACCACAGGACTGACAGTCTATTACCTATAGGTGAATCGTGTTTATCCAGGACAGGAAAAGAGGGCCACACCAAGTAAACGCCATCAGTAAAAGCAAAAGCAGAGCTGCATGTTAGCACCTCCACAAGTCAGATCTGTTTTAACACCTTTGTTACATTAACCTAAGAATAAGCAGATAGAAAGCTACAAGTAACCTAAAACTATAATTATGGTATTGATTGGATAGTATTTTCTAATCCTTTTTTCTAAATTCTTTATTAAAATCCATATTCAGAAGTAGCCAAATTCATGTCTCTGTCTTGCCCTTAATCTGAATCATTCATTCATTCAACTAATATTTACTCAGCTTCCTAAATGCTACTTTGGTCCTGCCACTCGCCTACTCAAGAATCTTCTGTCGCTCCCCATTGCTTACAGCAGTGATTTTCCAAGGGAAGAACAACTCCTCTGCGGAGGAATATCAGTAGGGCAGGGCTTCAATCCACCCTCACCTCCCTCTCTTTTCAGACATTCAGAGACTTCCCTTTGGGGAGGGGGTGTGACCTTCCTTCCCTCTAAAAGCCACTGTGATGTATCCCAGGACTCATTTAATTTGCTCTCAGCAGAGCCCCTACTCTCTGTCCACCGAAATCACTTGGATAAAAAGCAGATAGAATTATATTTCATTTGGATTCAACTTACATTTTCTTTTTTGTATTATTATTAAGCTGGGAATACAATATTCTCTGTTGGCAGTAGCCCAGTGATAATTGTTTTAGCTGAGATCACTTCTCTAATGCCATGTCCTGGGGAAGGAAAGCTGATGGGGTTTTCATGACAGTTTATCTCTAGAGATTCCCCGGTCTCAGGGGGCTTTCGGGGAGTCAATCGGTTTGGGTGGGAGAGGGAGGATTGGGACAGTAGGTATAAATGTCTGACGTGCGTCCAGCCGGTAGGGTATCTTTGTTGTTCACACACTTAAATGAATATTTAAATGTTCTAAGACAATATGCCTCTCTACTCTCCCCTGTGGTCTCCAGTACACCCTGTTGGAGACGGCATGAGATGATTTTTTTTGAATTCAGTATGATTATCCTGTTGCAGCTTCTTGTAGATCACATTGGGAATGCCAAAAATAACTAATGATGGGAAACACATTCAAATACAAGTATTGAGGAATAAGATTAACACTTGTATAACTATGTTTCCTTTTTTTAAAATTACTTCTTTATTCTCTCTTCTTTTTTCTGTTTAAGCTCAATGCAACAATTATTTACTATATGCTAAACATTGGGGATTTAAGAAATCAACAAGAAAAAGACTTGCGGGGGGCTTCCCTGGTGGCGCAGTGGTTAAGAATCCGCTTGCCAATGCAGGGGACACAGGTTCGAGCCCTGGTCCAGAAAGATGCCACATGCTGCGGAGCAACTAAGCCTGTGTGCCACAACTACTGAGCCTGTGCTCTAGAGCCCGCGAGCCACAACTACTGAAGCCTGGGCGCCTAGAGCCCGTGCTCGGCAACAAGGGAAGCCACCGCAATGAGAAGTCCGCGCACCACAACGAAGAGTAGCCCCCGCTCGCCACAACTAGAGAAAGCCCGCGTGCAGCAACGAAGACCCAACGCAGCCAAAAATAAATAAATAAATAAATAAAATAAGTTATACGTAGGGGGCAGCAGGAGTTGGCCTGACCATGATGTTCAGCAGCCACCTCAAAGCTACCCAGTCACACGATGATGATGATAGTAAAAAAAAGTGTGAAATCTAATGAAAAGAGTGAAAATGCTATTTTTATTCATGTAAAACCTGTCATCTCAAAACACATGCTTATTATGAAAATACAGCTTCAAGACAAGACTTGACCCCTTCTTCCTGTCAGACTTTTTAGGTTGCCACAAGAGAAGTTTATGGTCTATTGGAGTGAGAAAGTGATGTGTGCACAATTAAATAAATTACTAGAGGGTAAATGCTATAATTGGGTATTGTGTTTTCCTAATGAACCCTTCCCAGAGTGGGCCAAGAGTGTTCATTTTCTTCTGGTAAATAGCAATCTGGTCCCAAGAGATAATCCTTATCCAAACATCCAATCTGCCAGCATCAATGTCTTGATAATTCCAGGAGGTGTCCTCCTATGGTTTGACCTCCTGTATGAGGCTGTGAAGAAAGTTCTCCATGCATCCCTGAACATATGGTACTTTTTACTAAGTGCCTTCCCAGAAGGTCCTGCCTAAAGCCATCAAAGTCTGCCTTGTATGGAAAGGTGTCTGGAAATCACTCAAGACTGATGGATTTCCTTCTACCTAGGACAAAAGAAAGAACTGGTCTTATAAACATATGTTTTGCAGGGTCGGTTGGTTTTTCCACCAATTATTACTTTTTTGGAGCATTTTCTGTATGCCAGCATGCTGTTGTACACTGGACACACTATGATAAACAAGATGGATGTCCCTTACTCTCTGAGTTCCTCACAAGATGAATTGCCCTGGCCTTTTAAGTTTTCATTTTCTTCCTTTACCAGGAGGACTAACCTAAGCTTTCTCCTCTAGGAGCTGCCACAAAAAGGCTGGTTCAGTGTTATTCACACACTTGCAGACAATTGTCTATTTACACACATTTCAATACATAAGAAAGAACACACTTTCCCCACATGATTCTCTATCACAGCACCCTCTTTAACTGCCTTCCTAATACCTATAATCTGAGCATATTTCATTCATTAATTAATCAGTTCCCTTGTTCATGACCCCACCCTCTCACTAGTACATTAAAACCATGAAAGCAAAGACCATTGTCTTATTCCCAGCTGAATCTTCAGTTCCTAATCAGCCCCTTGCACACTGTAGGTGCTCAATAATAGTTGTTGAATTAATAAATACATGGAAGGAAGGAGATAGAAGAAAAAAAGAAAGAGAAAGTGACATAAAAGGTTATGCCAGAGCTAAACAAAGATGGGGCATCTGATTTCCTGAGGACTTCACGCATCCTTGAATACATTCCAGTTATAAGGGGATCATGAGACTGGGGTGGCACCTTGGCCGTGTCTAGAGATACACAAGCAACTCTCCCAAACATCCTCTCACGGTAAACAGTGAAATACTCTGGGCCTTGCAGACCTTGAGCCACACAGATGAAACAGGTTATTATTATTCCTTGATGTCATTGAGTAGAGGAGAGAAAGGGCAAAAACTCCTGGGCCCTGGGCAGCCAGCTTCATCTGGTGGGTCAGATGTGCCCTTGGAGGTAGGATACAAGCAAGGCTGCAGAGGTCCAACAATGTTTTCCTTTAACCAAGGCAAAGACGCTAATGACAATTTTCTTGTTTTTATAAGACAAACTTTAAATACATTTTTTTCTAATATCCTTAAATGTGATTTTCTAATTGGAGTTCACACAGACGGGCAACAAGTCTGTTAAACTGACTAAACAACGATGTGTGTAGACATGAGGTCATTGCAAGGAAATGGGTATGATCACAGAGGTGTGATCCTTCAGAACCACAACCTAGATCTGGGTTAAGAATTTTAGGTACTTGAAGTCACTTGCTTATTCCCATTTCATGCATTTATTAAACATTTATTGAGCACATATTATGCCTCCGGTGGATTAATTTATTCCCTGACAAACATGGAGGACAAAACCGAAGCACACTGGTTGGGAAGGGATCCTGTAGTGGCCACAGCTCTATATGCCTGTATGTTTAGTAGAGTTGTTCTGTGATGCTGTGTCTTGGGGGCACAGAATGCGTCACTTTTGCACCTGGAGAGAGAAGTGTTTCCCAGCCCACCTCCCTGTGAGTTTAAAGTGCTTTTTGGGTGCTACTGTGAGGATACAAAGATGTCATTTTTAAGAAAAATCCTACATCAAAAGATACAGTGGGGCTTCCCTGGTGGCGCAGTGGTTGAGAGCCCGCCTGCCGCTGCAGGGGACACGGGTTCGTGCCCCGGTCCGGGAAGATCCCACATGCCGCAGAGTGGCTGGGCCCATGAGCCATGGCCGCTGGGCCCGCGTGTCGGAGCCTGTGCTCCGCAACTGGAGAGGCCACAACAGTGAGAGGCCCGCATACAGCAAAAACAAACAAACAAACAAAAAGATACATTGGGTCTTGCTGACTTCTATTAGCAGCCATTTATATGAAAATGCTGGTGAGGTCACTTCGTGGCTAATCCGGAGCAAATGCAAACACTGGTATGCAACCCAAATTGTAGCCACACTGTGTGGAAGAGAATCACAGGGCCAGGCTGCCGTTTATTTCTAGGTCTCTCACATTGATTTTTTTTTTTTTTTGAGATATAAAAGCATTTGGTTAGATTGGCCCACCTAACCTAGCCATATTTTTTTTAATTAAAGTATAGGTTTACAATGTTGTGTTAATTTCTGCTGTATAGAAAAGTCATTCAGTTATACATATATATATATATATATATACATTTTATAAAATCTTTTCCATTATGGTTTATCACAGGATATTGAATATAGTTCCCTGTGCTATATAGTAGGACCTTGTTATTTATCCATTCTGTATATAATAGCTTGCATCTGCTGATCCCAAACTCCCACTCCATCCCTCCCCAACCCTCTCCCCCTTGGCAACCACAAGTCTGTTCTCTCTGTCTGTCTCACACTTACTTTTGATGCTAGTGCCAGAATTCCCATTTCTCTGAGTTTCTGGCTTACCAGCAGGTACCATGGGCAAGAGTCACTTGTGGATCACACTGAGACTTAATGGTCCCGGCAGCCTTGCTTGTCAAGCAGCGGCAACACAGCTGTCCTGTCCCCCAGCTGACCCACCTGAATCCTGCCGCTGGGTGGCCACTGCGGATCACCCTTCCGCATTGACTGACCAGCTGCTTTCTTATGATCGTGCCTGGCCGTTAGATGTGAAATGTAGCTCACATATGCCACGAAGCTGTGCGAACCCCAAAGTCCTTGACATAGAGGGCACCCTTGTATCATTTCTATATAGTCTCTAAGAAGAGTTTATAGATTCTCTCTCTCAGCTGGAATAATCTTTCTCACCCTAAATTCAGAGCACTTCGGCTGCACCATTCATGACTTATTTTACTGTTGTATCTCCCCTGCTAATCTTTGAAGTCAGGAAGGTATGTACGGTGAGCAGAATAACGACCCCCCAAAGATGACAATCCCAGTCCCCCATCCCTGTAATCTACGAATACGATAGGCTACATGGAAAGGGAGAATTAAAGCTGCACATGGAACTAAGGTTGCTCAGCAGCTGTAGAGACGGAGAGATTATCTGGATCACCTAGATGGGCCCAATGTAATCACAAGATCCACATAAATGAAAGAGGGAGGCAGGACGGTCAGAGACAGAGAAGGTGTGATAACAAAAGCAGCGTTAAAGTGCTGCAATTGCTTTTCATTGAAGCTGGAAGGGGAGCCGTAAGCCAAGGAACACAGGCAGCCTCCAGTAGTTGGAAACAGCAAGGAAACTGGTTCTCCACTAGAGCCTTCAGAAGGAACGCAGCTCTGCTGTACCTTGATTTTATTCCCACTGAGACTCATTTTGAGTTTCTGACCTACAGAACTGTAAGATAATAAATGTATGCTGCTTTAAGCCACTAAGTTTGTGGCAATTTGCTACAACAGCAATAGGAAGCTAATACATTGTCTGATTCATCTTTCTTTCTGCAAGTGCCTGACACTAATACTCTCTAATAAGAATGTGTCGAATGATTGAATACCAAAGAAATACTGTTTATACTTACAGTTGATTTATTTATTGTGGTAAAATATACGTAATGTATTATTTATCATTTTAACGATTTTTAAGTATACAGTTGGGTGGAGTTAAATTCATTCACAATGTTGAATAAGCATCCACTATCTACACCCAAGAGTTTCTAATCATCCCCCCTCCAAAAACATCTCTCTACTCAGTAAACAATAACTTCTCCTTCCTGCCTAACCTGTTAGAGGTTGTTAGTAACCTCTAATAATACTTTCTGTCTCTGTGAATTTGTCCATTCTAAGTACCTCATAAGTGGAATCATACAATAGATGTCCTTCTGTGTCTGGCTTATTTCATTAATCATAATGTTTTCAAGTTTCATCCATGTTGTAGTATATATCAAAATTCAATTCTTTTTATGGCTGAGCAATATTCCATTTTATGTATATACCATATGTGTTTAGCCATTCATCTGTCGATGGACACTTTGGTTGTTTTCACCTTTTGCTTATTGTCAATAACACTCTTATGAACATTGTTGTACAAATAGCTGTGCAAGTCCCTGCTTTAAATTCTTTGGGGTATTTTACCTAGGACTGAAATTGCTGGGTCATATGATAGTTCTATGTTCATCCTTTTAAGAAACTGCCAAAGTGTTTGCCACAGCAGCTGCATCATTTTTACATTTGTACCAGTAGTGCCTGAGGTTTCCAATTTCTCCAATTTCTTTTCCTTTTTTTTCTTTTCTTTTTAAATAAAATTATAGCTATCCAAGTAGTTGTGAAGCGGTATCTCAGTGGGGTTTTGATTTGCATTTCTCTGATGTCTAATGATGTTGAACATTTTTTCATGGGCTTATTGGCCATTTGTGTATCTTCTTTGGAGAAATGTCTATTCAAATATTTTTGCTCATTTTTTGAATTGAGTTATTTATTTGTTGTTGAGATTTTGGTATTCTTTATATATTCTAGATATTAATCTCACCTGATAAATGATTTGCAAATATTTTACTCCCATTCAGTAGGCTGCATTTTTGCTTTCTTGATAGTATCTTTTGGTGCACAAATGTCCATGAAGCTGATAGAGTCCAATTTATCTTTTTTTTCCTTTTGTTGCCTGCACTGTTGATTTCAACCTGAATGACACATAGATTTTCAGTGTCTTACAAAAAGCATCCTAGGGTTCTTGATCTGGTTTCCTACTCAATGTCTATCATCACATAAAGGAGTGTCCAAATACCAGAATTTGTGTGTGGCTAAGTGTTCTTTTACATGTAAAAATCTCTGACTAAGCAGCTTTTTTTTTGTTGTTTGTTTTTTTGTTTTTGCGGTATGCGGGTCTCTCACTTTGTGGCCTCTCCCATTGCGGAGCACAGGCTCCGGACACGCAGGCTCAGTGGCCATGGCTCACGGGCCCAGCCGCTCCGCGGCATGTGGGATCTTCCCGGACCAGGGCACGAACCCATGTCCCCTGCATCGGCAGGCGGACTCTCAACCACCAGGGAAGCCCGACTAAGCAGCTTTATTCACAATCATCCAAAGCTGTAAACAATCCAAATGTCCATCAGTAGTAGAATGGACAAACTGTGGAACATTGATACAGCAGAATAAGACACAGCAATAGGAAAAAAAAGGAAGAAAGAAAAATGCAGTCCCACTGCAGATATGAACATGAATGATCTCACTGACATCCTGATGAGGAAGAAGCCAGACACTAAAGCACACATGCCGTGTGGCTCCATTTGTTATGCAGTTAGAGAACAGACAAAACTAATCTATGGTGATGGAAGTCAGATGCATGGTTACCCGGAGTGGGGTATTAACTGGGAAGAGGGAGGGCTGAAGAAGACAAGAAAACCTCCTGGGATGTTGGAAAAAATCTATGTCTTGATCTAGGCAGTGGCTACATCGGGTGTGAGCGTGTATAATTCATCAACTTTATACAAGATTCTTGCACTTTACTGTTTGTATGTTATACCTCAATTTAAAAAATTCAGTCTCTGGCTAATAGGTTCACAGGGTTCATGTTAGTACATGATCTTGGTGGTGTTTCCCATCAGGACATGGTCTGAGTTAACTCTCAGAAATGCTCTGCCTTCTTTGGGAAGCTTAAAAACAATAGCTGAGAGCTCCCCTGGTGGCGCAGTGGTTGAGAGTCCGCCTGCCGATGCAGGGGACACGGGTTCGTGCCCCGGTCCGGGAAGATCCCACATGCCGCGGAGCGGCTGGGCCCGTGAGCCATGGCCGCTGAGCCTGCGCGTCCGGAGCCTGTGCTCCTCAACGGGAGAGGCCACAACAGTGGGAGGCCCACGTACCGAAAAAATAAATAAATAAATAAAAATTTAAAAAAATAATAGAATAAAATAAAAAGACGTTGCCTGGAAAAAATCAGCCAACAATCAAGCAGCATGCTTTGAATGCTATAGTTTTGGGAAACTATGCCCTTGATTATTGCTTGAAGATGTTGCTGAGACACTTTAGATACCAAGAAGCAGGATTGAAAAGGATGATGCAGAATTTTTTAAAAACGCAAGTGGAAGTTCAAGCATGCGTCACAGTAACGCGGACTCGGGGGTGAACTTGAGAAGGCAGGAAGGGAGAGCACTTGACTGCAATTTGTTCACTGACTATTCCTTTCAGCAAAGTATCTGAAGATGTGGACACAGCCCTATAATACATGACGTTTGAAGAAATTAGATTTAAAAAATCATTTAGATGTGGACTCAGATGGCTAGAAATATCAATCATCTGTCCATGTCAACAGAGCAGGGACATAATGAGCCATGACTACAAGGGTGAAGTGTGACAGGCAGGTGGGATGGGCAGGCAGCCCAGGACAGGACCATCACACCTTAGAAGATTAGGCTTTCATTCAAAATTAGGTTAATAATGTGGCCTACCAAAACCAAGATGAAATACATACAGTAAGAATGGAGGTATGAGGTTGCATATTTGGTCCAATTCATCTTGTCCTGAGACAAGATGGAAAATAAATCACTAAATAAAAGTGCAATGAAAAAAGAACTATAACTTTCTAAGTGAAAACCTTACCTCAACAATGTGTGTTATTTCAAAAGTTTTCAAGACACAAGGATGTGAGATAGAGCTCATACTTCCCATCAACAGAAATACAACAAAGATGTATGTTATTCAAGGGCTAAAAGGAATCCTCTATGTGCATATTATTGTCTATATCATGTTTTGTCCTCTGAATATTTAGAAGAGATATTTAAAGATGGGTTAATTTTTAAAGGAATTAGGAATTCAACTTTTAATAAGCAAGCACTGTGTGATAGGTGTGGAAACCTGAAGCACTTTGACATGATTTGAACATGATACGAATATCAGGAAAGCTCCCCCATCCCATCTCTTTAAAAAACAACTATTAAAGAATTAGGAATTAACCTTATTTTGGAAAAAAAAATTACAGGAGTTCCTTCATATATATCTCAAACATGCAATTTCCAGGGTTAGCAACTGATTAGGTGCTAATATGATCAATAGGGATCAAAATAGCATTTAAATGAGCTTCAATGCTATTAAGACATTCCAAGACATTGTCTAATTTGAGATTGAACCAGCAACAAAAGTTATAGCGTCTATCACACAAGATCTTTAAAATAGGACAAATCCCCTCCTGCCCCTGAGAGTTTAGGCATTATCTGTATTTTGGAGTCAAGGACTCAATGATTTTAAGTACCTCATACACAAGAGCTTTTCTTCGAAATGCTCAACCAACAGATGGCAGAATTAACTATGTCGTTCTTCTATAGTTTAATACAAATCTATATATGAAGCAGAATAGATATTTTTTAAAGATGAGTGTGTATTTCCCTAGGATTCAGGATATCTTACAAATTTACAGGCATATACTCTGGCTCCTTCCCATCTCAAAGTACATTTCTGGGCCTCTTTCCCCAAAACCTACGAAAAGAAAGGACCTCACCTTTGGCTAGTACCTTGGGCTGACAGCACACAGTTCAAGAAAGGATAAGGCTCATGAACAAGGATATGAAATAGACCTTTGGACTCTTTCTTCACAGAAATCTCATTAAAACAGGGCAGTCCTTCCAATAAATAGTTTAGAATCAGTATAAACTGCCGTCAGCCTTCCTGTCTCAGTATAACTGCGGAACTTTCACCATTTCCCAAAGAGGTCCTGGGATGGATCAGGCCTGACCTCAAGCCAGATCAGACTTCTCCTGACCTCTGTTCCCTGGGCCCAAATTGTGTTTCCAAAAAGAACTCCAGCCCACACCTTCTTCTCGCATCCTTGGTCACCTCCTCCGTCCATGTGAGAGACTCAGACTTTTGCTTTCAAGTCTATTCTAAAGAGACTACAGCTCATCCCGGGGTTAGATCACACACACAGAAGCAAGGAAATGGAGGTCCTGATCAACATGTGTATGTGATTTATCTTCCTCTTCCTGCAGGATCATAGGATCAAATACCAGTATAAGTTGTCTCTGAAATGCCAGGAATCTCATGACCCCTTCTCTACCAGCAAAAAGTAATAGCTAATACTTATTAAGCATTTACTATGTGCCAGACACTGTTCTAAATACTGTACCTGCATTTATTCATTTATTCATCAAACAGATTTTTATGAGTGACCGCTATTTGCCAGCCACAGTCCTGAGCACTGGGGACATAGCAGTAAATAAACAAAATACTCGTCTTCATAGATGGTATAGTCTAGCGGGAGGACAAAAACAATAAACAAAAATAAATAAATTATATAGTATATTAGAAAGTTCTAGGGCCCAGAGAGAAAATAATGCAGGTAAGAGGGATAGGGAGTACCAGAGTAGGATGAAGGGCAACTGCTATTTTAAATAGAGTGATCAGGGACCCCACTGGAAAAGTGGCATTGAGCAGAGAAAAGAGTTAATGCAGAAGTCCTAGGGCAGGAGTTTGCCCAGCAAGTTCAAAAAGAGCAAGGATGCCCGTGTGGCTGGAGTGGAGTGAACAAGGGGGAGAGTCATGGGAGATGACGCAGAGGAGGAATTGTCAGGGTGGTTGGGAAGATTATGAAAGGACCTTTCGGTTACTTTACGGGATCTGACCTCTACTCCGAGTGAAAAGGAAAGCCATGGAGTGTCTTGATCTAATTTATGTTTTCACAGAGTCATTGTGTCTACTATGTTGAGAAGAGCCTGCAGCAGAGAGTTGAGGGTATAAGCATGGAGACCATGCAGGGGGCATTACAACAATTCATGTGAGAGACTGTCTTACCTTGGGTTCCTTGGAAACAAATCTGAGATGGAGAATTGCATGCAGAAGGCTTTCGGGGTGTGTGCTTGGGAAATACACCTGTAAAGACACAAAGAAGGCAGATAAGGGCAGAGGGAGAAGCCAGCCTGCAAGATGGTGGCAACTGAGGCTTCAGCCACTCCTAGGGGAAGCTCTTGGAGCTGGGATGGCCCTTCAGAGTTGTCCAAAATCACATGGATTTCCTGTGCCTGCGGTAACATAGTACTACAAACACAGTGACTTAAGACAAGACCAATTTATTATCTCACAGCCTGCCACCCTTCTGGAGGCTCTAGGGGAGAATCCAATTCCAGCAATCCCATCACTCCTACCTCTATTCCTGTTGTCACATCTCCTTCAATGACTGACTTCTCCCCCTCTTTCATTTATGGGGACCCTTGTGATTACACTGGGTCCACCTGAATGATCAGGGTAATCTCCCCGTCTGAAGGTCAGTTGATTAGTGACCCGCCTTCCCCCTTGCCATGTAACACTCATGTATTCACAGTGCTGCCCCTTGGAAGAGTGTGTAAGTTTTGAGTGAAGCAGGTTGTGCTTTCAACAACCAATAACCAGCGGGTGGAGGATGGGCACACTAGTCCTAAAGAGGACATCTGGAAAGAACTGGCACCAAGTAACCACTGCAGAGATGAAGGCGGCCACGACCAGGTGCTAGCAGTGAACGTGCTACAACACAATGGGATTCTGGAGATATTTTGAAGTTAAATCCAACAGAATTTGCTGATGCAAGAAGAGGAGTCAGGGATGCTCCATGACTGGGGGACTGAACAATGGGAAGCTAGGACAGCCTTTAGACAGGGAGCACTGAGTCAGTCCTGCCTCATGGAATCCTCAAAATTAAGCAAAGTGGCAAGTACTTTTATTAGATGCATAATGCAGCTGAGGAAACTGAGGCACAGAGCTGTCAAGTGACAAAGCCAGGATTTGAACTCAGCCAGTCCCACTCAAAACACTCCATGTTTTATCATTTTAAGAAGGAATGATGGTAACGCATATATGTGGAACCTAGAAAATGGTACAGATGAACCAGTTTGCAGAGCAGAAATTGAGACACAGAAGTAGAGAACAAATGTACGGACACCAAGAGGGGAAAGCGGCGGGGGGTGGGGGTGGTGGTGTGATGAATTGGGCGATTGGGATTGACATGTATACACTGATGTGTATAAAATGGATGACTAATAAGAAAAAATTTAATTAATTAAAACAAAACAAACAAAAAAAAGGAATAATGGGACCCGTTTTCTAAAATATTTGTTTAGGGACCCAGAAATTGAACTTACATCATCTTACAGAATCTTGACCTCTCACCCTGGGCTTAGAACAGTGACTGGCACATAGTAGAATGCTCAAAACTATTTGTGGACTGACTGTGTGAAGATCCAATAGCATTTATAGAACACCTGTATGCAGGCTCTTCAATATCATATCCCTGCCCCAAACTCTGATGCTTCCCACTTCTGTATTCATAAGGTCCAAACTCTTAGTTCCAAATCCATGATGTGGCCCAACGCTCATCTCTCACTGAGTCTCAGTCCCTTCCATGCTATTTCATACATCAGCGCCTTTACCATTCTTGATCTTCTTCAGGTGCTACAGAGATGTGTTAGCCATGCTCTTCCCAGACCTGCTGGTTTCCCACCTTCCCCTGAACCCACTGTGCTGGTTCTGCTTCCTTGTCATTGGGTAGGACACACTCCACACCTGGTACGCTTCTTTTTTTCCCCCAACCTAGCTGAATATTCCTGACCGTCAAAGCTTAAATGGATACTCTTCTACTCCTGAAGTTTTCTGTATAAGTTAGGATTTTGTTCAATTGCTTGTAACAGAAACTCGATTACATTGCTTTAACCATATAAGGGTTTATTTTTTTCTCACACATCAAGAAGTCCAGGACTGCTACAGCTGCTTAAAGAAATCAAGGACCAAGCTGCTTCTAACTTCCTTGTCTGCCATCCTTAGCACTTGGCTTTAGTCCTCATGGTTGTAGGATAGCTGCTCCACTCCAGGTATTGTATTTGGGTCCCAGGGAAAAAGAAACGGCAAGGACAAGGGCAAAAAGTCAAAGGTGCATGTCAACTGAATCTGAACCTTTGTATCAGGAAAATAATAGCTTTCCAGGAAGCCCCACCCAGCAGACTTCCTCTGTCATCTCATTGGCCAGAACTTGATTGCTTGGCCACCTCTTACTGGGCACATTGTTATCCTAAACAAAACTGGCCTTTGGTTAGAAAGGAAGAGGAAGAGCCTGAAGATAACATAGACAATAGCAGCGTCTGCCATACATTCAGAGCCTGCTCTAGCCTGCCTGAACTTTACCCTTCTCTGAACAACTATTTATTATTGTAATTTGTGTGCAACTGAAGGGTAAAGTCTTTGTCTATATCTCCCTAATTGAGTGCTGAGCATATGAGAAGTGTTCCATTGACTGTTATCGCAAATGTAGAGGCAATGTGGCATAATGGTTACTAGCCACGTGGCCTGGGTTTGAATCCCAGCTCTACCATTTACTATTTATTAGTTCTGCAACCTCGCTTAAGTTGCTTAACCTCTCTGTTCTTCAACTGCCTCATGTATAAAATGGAGGTGACATGGTAATAGCTTATACAGCTGTGATAAGGATTAAGTTAATTTTAATAGAGCGGTTAGACTAGTAAGCACAACGTAAGTGTCTGTTCAATAAACACGTGGTTGCCACCTATGTTAAAATTTTACCAGAATATGGAACACACAGTTTGACAAGTTAGAGCATCATCATGAACTAAAGAGACAGAGTAGTTGAAGCCGGGGCTTCTGAAGACACTTCGGATTCATGGTGATCACTGTGGCTAAGACATCAATTAGGAGACTGGGTAGTGTGCTGGTCAGAGTTCAGGCTTTAAGGTCAGGCTGCCCAGATTTGGCTACTAACTTTCTCCCACTTATTAATTGTGTGCCCTTGGACAAATCACTGAATCTGACTCATTTTGCCTGTGGTGTTGCCATTACATTGCTGCAAGAACAAAATAAAATTCTCAATTGTTTATTTTAAAACTTGGCTACATACTAAGTTGATTCTGTGTAAGAAAATGTCCCTCGGGCTTCCCTGGTGGAGCAGTGGTTGAGAGTCCGCCTGCCGATGCAGGGGACACGGGTTCGTGCCCCGGTCCGGGAAGATCCCACATGCCGCGGAGCAGCTGGGCCCGTGAGCCATGGCCGCTGAGCCTGCGCGTCCGGAGCCTGTGCTCTGCAACGGGAGAGGCCACAACAGTGAGAGGCCCGCGAACCGCAAAAAAAAAAAAAAAAAGAAAAAGAAAAAAAAGAAAATGTCCCTCAATGAGAATAATAGAGAAAACTAGGTTAAAATCACTAATATCTATTTGTAGAATGAAAGCACAAAATGTGGGAAATATTTTTGTGAAGTGTTTTTAATCCTTTTAGGTAAAATATGCATAATTAGCATCAACATAATGTAATAAATTAAATGAGACTAATTAAATGACAAAAGCTATAGTTCAAAATAGTAGTGTGTCAGAACCATACAAGTCTTTGAATGTAAGAAGTAATTGCTGGGACCTCCCTGGTGGCACAGTGGTTGAGAGTCCGTCTGCCGATGCAGGCGACGCGGGCTCGTGCCCCGGTCCGGGAAGATCCCACATGCCGCGGAGCGGCTGGGCCCGTGGGCCATGGCCACTGGGCCTGCGCGTCCGGAGTATAGCCACTGGGTCTGCGCGTCCGGAGCCTGTGCTCCGCAAGGGGAGAGGCCACAGCGGTGAGAGGCCCGCATACCGCAAGAAAAAAAAAAAAGAAGTAATTGCTGATTCCCAAAATAGACTGCATATTGAGAAGCATAAGTTTTTTATCCCTTGCTTTGAAAATAAAAGAATGCTATGAATTTAGCAAGTAAGTCTTTGAAAACACTCAGAAGAAATAATCTCAAAATTTTAAATTCAGTAAAATGTATTTGAACTATCACAGAAATTCAAGAAGTGTTTACCAAGCATCTACTACTATTTGTGTAACATATATATGATAGCCCATTCACTCCTAACTCTCCTATAAGTTGTATATGTAACACACACACTTCCAAGAAAACAGAGGCTAAATATCTTAGCCAATAGGATGTAGTGGGGTTTGAACCCCAGTGTTCTAACTTTAAATTTGTGGTTTGTTACATTTCAGAACAACCTCCTGTATTATAAACGCAAAGTCAGAACAGTCTGAATTAATGTCCATTTCCCATGTTCTCTACCTAAAATTCTCCTCTTAAATAACATGACATATTGTTGTAAACAAAAACAGACGGCCTGGAGAGAAGATCAGAACACTTCGATCTCATCCTCTGCTTGTTGCTAACCCTGTGAGAAGTTCTGGAGGCCGACACGTACATGGCTTGGAAACTCGGCTTTGTACTCCGCTAACAGGCTGGGCGGAGCCAGGTCAAGTGGCCCAGAGCCTAGAAATAAAACTGGTCCCCTCCTAGTCTAGGCACCACCCGAGCCTCAGCCCCTTCATCCCAGCACTGGGTGGTAGGGCAAAACTAAGCCACGACAATCAGGAAAGAGGGCCAAGAAGCAGAAAGCTGTGAGCCTGCGTGGGTACCAATGCCGGAACCGAGCCGTTCCGGGCAGCCAGCCCCAGCCCGCAGATGAACTCAGCCCTGCCCTTCTGACTTACCCAGACAGAGGGGAAAGACGGAGAGGGAAGAAACAACAGAGAATGATATGAAGCAGCCACAACACCTCCTTCTTCTTTTCCCCTCCGGAGGAAAACCATCCCCAAAGACGGAAGTCTTACTTAAGCTCCGCCTCCCATGCCCTGAGCCTTCGAAAACGTGGCTCAAGAATATCTCTGCAAGTTGGACAGGAACGTGACCATTCTATAGAAACATCCCTCCTCCTGGGACTGATCTCAGATGGGTGAGGGGAGCACCAGAAGCTTCTTTACCCTACCAGCAACATATTTTGTTTCATATTTTTGATAAAAAATTTTAGAACTTAATAACCTTATACAGCATAAAATAATAAAGGTTGGGGGGTTTGTGAAGAACCTTGGAAATCCCCACCCCCCTTCTGGGGATGTGCCACATTGTCTCCTAATTTTACCCTCACAAGCATACATAATCCGTGTTCCTGAATGAATTTATAATGCAAAACCTTCAAAGGGTAGAGTGTAAATTCCACCTACTTCATTTATACAAAAGGGGAAGATTATTTCCAGTAAGGGATTTTGAAGATATGAATACTAAGAGGGCAGTGCCATTATGTGTATGTGAAACAGAAAGTCTCCCAGTATTTAGGAAATGATGTGGTGGGCCAGAGCCGGTTTTAATTATGTAGGGGTGATTGGTTACAGTAAAACTCAAACTGGTAAATTGCCTCAGAGTTAAAGTAAAGAATTCATAAGATTTTAGAGTGGGCAGAGACCAAACTGATCATCTCATTCGGTGGTGCCCTACATTTGATTTAATCCGGTCAAACAAATATTTAGCGAGCATCTATTATGTGCCAGGAACTTCAGTACAAAAATTCTTTTTTAATGTTAAAAAATGTCACAGTCTCCCCTATGACAGTAATTTTAGACTTTAGGAAAGAGAAGTACCTAGTGGGATAAAATTATCTACAAATATAATAAAACTGTAAATATTACATTTTGATCATTACAAAGGGCCTCCAGTCAGTAGCCAGCTGGCAACCGAGGTGAGCATGCAAGTAAATCCTCCAGCCTCAGTTAGACCTCCAGGTAACCGCAGCCCTGGTAGTCATCAGGTCTGCCTCATAAGACATGACATGTGCCAGAACCCCCTTGGTAAGTCACTCCCAGTTTGCGACCTATGGAAACTGAGATAATAAACGCTCGCTGTTTTGAGCCACTAAATTTTGGGTTTGCAGCACAAATAGCTGATAGAAATAGCTGGATACGATAGGTATGTTACCTATAAAGGGCTTGGTAGGTGTTACAGTATGCTAGAACAGTCGGCCAATCTCCCCTGGTGAGTAGGTTAATTCCATGGAAATTAGTTAATTCTCCCTAGTTTTTTACAGGGTTAGAGTCGGTGATGCCTATAAACACATCTCTTCTTTTTTTTTGCGATACGCAGGCCTCTCACTGCTGTGGCCTCTCCCGCTGCGGAGCACAGGCTCCGGACGCGCAGGCTCAGCGGCCATGGCTCACGGGCCCAGCCGCTCCGCGGCATGTGGGATCTTCCCGGACCGGGGCACGAACCCGTGTCCCCTGCATCGGCAGGTGGACTCTCAAGCACTGTGCCACCAGGGAAGCCCCCCAGCACTGTTTTGTTTTTTTTGTTTTTGGGGTTTTTTGCGGTACGCGGGCCTCTCACTGCTGTGGCCTCTCCTGTTGCGGAGCACAGGCTCCGGACGTGCAGGCCCAGCGGCCATGGCTCACGGGCTCAGCCGCTCCGCAGCACGTGGGATCTTCCCGGACCGGGGCACGAACCCGTGTCCCCTGCATCGGCAGGCGGACTCTCAACCACTGCGCCACCAGGGAAGCCCGACACATCTCTTCTTAATGAATTTTGGATGCGTGATTTCTGGGGGTGAGGGGGGAAATAGGTAATCTCACCAAGCATTCATTATCCCAGACCCCAGACAAAAGAGGCAAATTGGCATCAAGTCATACAACTGACTTTTAGATTTTTCCTGATATTTTGGTGAAATAAATTTATAAATGTAGAAGCCGGTCCTTTCATTAATCATTTCAAAAGCCATCAAAATGCATTGGGACTAATACCTGGTACAGTTTACAAAATAATTATAATAGTCATGGACTCCGCCCTCTGTTTCACTCAACACCCATTCAGCCACTGTGTCCAGTAGAGACCAACTTCTGAATGTCCCCAGAGCCCCTCCTGCTGTCTAAGGCCCAGGGCTTCCTGGGCTACACTGCCTTCCAGGGGGGTGGAGTGGTACCTTCATAGGAGGGCTCAAAGAGGATCCAAGCTGAACATGTCCCTTCCTGAAATAGTCACCATAATTTCCAAATCCCAAATTTGGACATATTTTAATTAGGAACTGCTCTAAAAAATCCAGGACCCAGGAAGGACCATCATCACAGAGAAATGGGTTGACCTGGCCACCAACATTCCTAGTGACCAGTCATTCATTCCCCAGATATTCCATGAGCACCCGTATGTGCCAGACAGGGCACTGGCACCATGAAGGGGACAGATGAGTCCCTGCCCTTGGGGCTCTTATAGTCTAACTTTCAGAGATGCTGCCCACTGCCCCCCCCCCCCACCAGGGCTCCCTCAGCTTCTCCCAAGCTGGGAAGTGAGTGGAGTGACCCAGTCAAGCTATGTCAAATAGCTTGGAGAAGAACTTGAACAGATAATTTTCAAACACCTATGGAGCTTAGGGAGCAAGGACTGCATTTTATTCTGTCAAAAACAACGCTTTGGGGTCCCAAACCCTCCTTCCATGACTGTCAGAGTATCAAAGGCCACAGTCGCAGAGAGTCCTGGGCTGGCCTTTGAGGACACAGGAGAGTAGGTGGCAAGTGCTCCCCTTTTCCAGAGTGGGTTGCTAGCTCCAGACTGGTTTGAGACCTTAGCTGACTACCCAGCCTCAGCCTGAGAGAGGCTGGGGGGTCTGAGAGCGAAGCTGGGAAGTGCAGGAGGAGGATTTGGTCAGTGGATGGTGTGTGGTTCACCCCAAATCCCCACAATGCAGAAGAGATGGCGGGCTTCAGGGAGACCTTCTGAAGCAATTGAAATGTGTCCCTGGAGGTGGGGCGTGGACGGGTAACTGCCCCAGGCCTGAGAAATCTAAAAGGAAGGGCAGGCGTCTGAGGGAGGCTGCCTGTGGCAACAGTGCAGAGGGTGCCGTCTGGGCAGCAAGTTCACTCCACGGACAACAGGGCAAAGGTGCGTGTTTACCTTGAAAGAGAAGTGCAGTTTGGGAGTGTGCATTGTGAGCTGACCTGGAACCTCCTTAAAGAGATTTTGCCCCAAAGGGCCATTCCTAAAGGAATTCCAACAGAGTTCAACTCCCAAGAACAGAGGCTAAAAGGGGAGCTTCAAGCAGCCAATCTGTGAGTAGGTCATGGAATTCAGAAAGTGCAAGTGAGAGAACCCAGGAACTGGGTCTCCAAAGAGTCTCAGAGCAGCCCATATGAGAAAGAGTCCATGGGCAAGAGAACACCTGCCCATGACAGAGGGCACTGGCCACTGAGCTGGAGGAGAGGAAGCCCCACGTCTTATTGGGGTTGAATTCAAGAGGGTAGGCTTACAACTGTGGGTCAACCGCAGCAAACAGGGTTGTGAGGCAGAGATGATTCTGTCCTTGATAGTCCTCTACGTCCTCGACAGTCCAAGTCTGCTCTGAGGGCTACCAGCACCAGCACCCCCTGAGGGCTGATTGGCAGTTCCCGCTCCAGACCGTCTGGATCAGATTCACATTGTGCAAGCTCCCCAGGTGTTTCCATGCACATCTGAGCAGCTCTACTCGAGTTCGGTAAACGTAATCCAGCTGTGGCCCAGAAGGGACCCAGTGAGGTGATTATATGCACCTGGATATTCTTTTCCTTTAGGTCTATAGGAGGCTGTTGCACTGGCCTCCTCGTATATGAAAATAGATGTTGAGTGGCATTACAAACGAGCCATGGGGCACATGGTCAGTCACATGTGGATGGGCCCAGGCTGCTGCGATGGGATTGGAGAATCAGGTCCACTGTGTACCATTTGTGGATAGCTGTTTGGTGGGGATAGTACGGCTGAAGGGAGTTGAAGCCATTTTCATGTGTGGACAGACTAAATAAAGGACTGAAGGGAGTAAGCCCAGACAAAGCCCCAAATACCTCCCCCCATCAGTGTTGCTTGCTTCATACCTGACATCCCACATATCTCCCTCTAGCAGCCAATTCCACAGATATTTTTTGAGTATGAACCAGGGGCCAGGCAGGCACACCTAAATATCCCTTTCAGTTGCCAAATCCTTTGTGTAAACCTTATCAGGTTTTTCTTTTTTTTTTTTTTTTTTTCTGTACGTGGGCCTCTCACTACTGTGGCCTCTCCCATTGTGGAGCACAGGCTCTGGACACGCAGGCTCAGCGGCCATGGCTCACGGGCCCAGCCGCTCCGCAGCATGTGGGATCTTCCCGGACCGGGGCACGAACCCGTGTCCCCTGCATCGGCAGGCGGACTCTCAACCACTGTGCCACCAGGGAAGCCCTCACGTTTTAATTTTCATTCTTATAACCACTCTCTGAGCTCAATGGTGAAGATAGGATATATTTTCCTTATTTATAGCCCTTGAGGATTTGCCCCAGCTTGCACAGCTAATAAGTGACTGAGGTGGGCTTTAATCTAGGTTTTCTGATTTCAGTCTGTCTCTGCAGAAAAGATGGACTCTTTAATGAAGGGGCTTCTTTCTTATTTTTGAGAAATAAGACTTTGGTAGGCACTGAATTGTTATAAAGTGTTTGATTTCCTAATCATATGAGCAAGGGACTTAGAAATGCAGAACGAGGGCCCTTTCAGTGACAATCTCCTTTCCCCATTCTCTCCAACCCATCTCCTGGGATACTGCAAACAAAGCGAGGAGCGTTGCAGAAAGCAGACGTGCCCACTTCAATTGACTTATCTGGGGCAGTGTGCAAAGAAGCCCTGATTTCCTTTGTGAAGGGAAGGCACTGGGGGAAAGCCTAGCCATGGCTTTTCCGCTTCCTCATCCCACGGGGTGTCAACTTTACAGCTGCGTGGCTATGCACATCATGCTAAATATATTGCTGGCAGGAGTCTCAATTTTTAAAACAAGAGCAATGTGGGAGGAACGAGCCAGCTCCCTCAGCACTAGCAGACTCTCCGCACCTGTCTGCCCACGTGCTCCCCGCTGCCTTCCTGGGACTCCTCCAGGGAGGCGATTGTGCCCCAGAGGAAGTGGAGGGAGGCACGGAGCCTCTCTTATCAGAATTGTTTTGCAACCTGGCTTCTCCCTTTCAGTCACACAGCCTGAAGACAGAAGCTGTTTTTCAAAATTCAGGGAAATAATGCTGACATGAAGCTGCCTCGTTGATGTGGAAGGCGCCTCTCCCTTCAGCCCTCTGAATACTGTTGACAAATAAGGCCAGCTAGCTCCCACGAGGCATTTTCCTAGGTGGTTTACATAAATCTCCTCTACCCAAGATGGCTGGAGAAATCAGAGAACAAGCCTATTTAAAGCATCATCCTTTGTTATAAAGCAGAAACTAACACACCACTGTAAAGCAATTATACTCTGATAAAGATGTTTAAAAAAATAAAAAAGTTGGGCTTCCCTGGTGGCGCAGTGGTTGAGAGTCCGCCTGCCGATGCAGGGGACACGGGTTCGTGCCCCGGTCTGGGAAGATCCCACATGCCGCGGAGCGGCTGGGCCCGTGAGCCATGGCCGCTGAGCCTGCGCATCCGGAGCCTGTGCTCCGCAACGGGAGTAGGCCACAACAGTGAGAGGCCCGCGTACCGCAAAAAAAAAAAAAAAATTAAGCATCATCACTTGGCCCCAGAAGTACCTGCCAGAGCCCACAGCTTTTTGTCCTGGCGGTGGGCTTATAGTCTTTCACTGGGATTCCAGTTTTGTCTTTGTTTTGTTAAAGGACACAATATGGTGACCACAGTCTGGGCCAAGGACCCCATGATAAGGAGTATCTGTCCTGCCACTAGTCCTAACATTTTGCTTTTCAGTGCTGGGCAAACTGGTGCCAGCTCTGGGAGCAACAGGGTCCAGTGTGGTAAAGAGGTCCAGACAGGTTAAATGGTTGGCCCAGGTCCTAGAGCTGGTAAATCCTGGAACAGGGATAGAACGTAAGTCTCTGTCTCCTAGCCTGCGCGATATCCACTCCCTGCACAGCCTCTCTACATAGGCAAAGAGCCACATGCTAGGAGAGCCCTGAGGGATAGTGGAGTCTACATCTCTCATTTTACATTTGCAGAAGCTAAGATCCAGAGAAGGAGAGTTGCTTAGCCAAGGTCACCCAGTTAGCCAATAACAGAATCGGCATGACACGTCAGACTGCTGATGTCCCCAAGTTAGTGATATTTCCACTCTTTCAAAAAAGGAAACTTTTTAAGTAAAATAATCAGTAGAAGACATATTTGAAGGAAAGGTTTTTCCGTTGCTTTGGAAGCATGAAGGGGAAGCCTCAGGATGGAGAAATTTTGTATCTTTGGTTCTATCTTCAACTTCGCAGTATTTGCTAAGAGATTTTGTTTTGAGCAGAAAATCCTTAATCGGTCGTTGATATTACAGCCATAAAATTACAAAGTAATTTTACTTTGGCGTCAGTGCGAAGCATCCTACTAAAGATGTATTTTTATGTAGGTTATATTAGCTTTAAGGAACACTTTATTGTAAGATTAGAAGACTTTATCCTCAGTTCTAAGACTGTCATTACAGAATCCAGCACTAGAGGGCGCACCACGAGAAGGCTAGCTATATGGATTCCCAGAAAGCCCTGAGCAGCTAGAGACGAGCATACAACACACAAGAAGAGAGGAAATAAACAGTGAACAGGTACAGTAATTATCATGGGATCAGACATCATAAGCGACAACAATGGATTAATAAGAGTTGTGTGTGTTTGGTTTTAGTTTTTGTTATTGTTTCAATATAGCCTTGGTCCAGAATAGGATTGATTTGTCACATACATACCATTCAATCCTCACAACCCTGAAAGGTAGGTATTACTATCTCTACTTTATAGATGAAGAAATCGAGTTTCAGTGAAAGTAAGTGAGATGTCCAAAGTCATAAATGCAAAAGTATTTTACTATTAACCATCCTTGCAGAAGCATTTCCACCGCAGTGGGGCGTTTCCTGCTGAAGACCATTTAATGATAATGTCCTATTGTTTAATTAAATGTCTTTCATTTGCAGAATTCCTTAGAAATTGTTTAGCTAAATCTTTGTTATTCTACAATCTTGCCCTTCCATTCCAGCCAGTCCAGTATTTTTGCTGTCCCCCCCACACATCTTTTTGGACTCCCTAGTGACTTTATTCCAACCTCATCTACTGGAAACAGCCTCCCTTTTCTTTATCCACCTCTGAGACCACCATGCCTTCATGCCCCAGGGTCTGTGTGGCCATCTCCTCCGGACCTTAGACCACTCCTCTCTGATCCTGAATGTTGGTACTTGTTGAGGCCTAGGAAGTGCTCAGCAGATACTGGTTCACAGTCATTCTCAAACCTTAATAGGCACCATGGTGCTTGCTGAACTTGCAGAGACCCGGCCCTTACCTCAGACATGGTGATTCCTGAGGTCTGAGATAATGTCCTTGCGTAGCTAACTAGCATCCCAAGTAACCCTGATGCAGGTAGTCTGTGAATTTCACTTTGACACAATACCTCTTACTGCATTCTTCCGGATGAATTCACACCCATATATTCATCATCTGATGTGATTTTCCATTTGTTGCTATTACTTTAAACATTTTCCCAGGTTGCCCCATTTCTACACATTTTGTTTCTCAAGAGTAAAGGCTCTATTCCCCCCTTTCGTACCCACTAGGTCCCTATTGGGTTAGCAGGTTCCTAGCACTTCTCTCTGCTGAAAACACAACTTCCCCCTATTTCCCTTACCTGTGTAGCACCCACTCCCCTTCAATACTCAGTTCCCACTGACCCTTGTGAACTGATCCCATGAGTCAATGTGAGGCACTCCTGCCACACTCTCCCAGGGCAGCCCACAGCTCTCCCACCAGAGCATGGGACACGGGACACACAACTTTCTGTTTCACGTACACGACATTCTGTATTTCCTTACTGACTTTATTCCAACCTCACCTACTAAATACTTGCTGGATCCCTTTGTGAGGGGAGGAACTTTGGTTTTCTTGCCCATTATTATATCTCAGCACCAAGCACAGAGCCTGATACATCCTAGACACTTAACGATTACTTAGAATAGGTGAATGAATAAACTGAGAAGAATGACTAAGAAGAAAGAAACATAGGAGAAACTTAAAAAAAAAAAAGCCCCTTAATTCACAGTAGGCTGGGAAGTAAGGCAACAACGACCTTTGGGGCCAAATGGGGCACCCAGGGGATGGCCAAGGGGTGATGTGAATCCCTAGTTACTTCACCAGCTTCATTTTCCCTCTGGATCCAAGTCAGTTCAACTCGATACATATGTAATCAGTGCCTTCGATGTGACAGGCACTCTGCTAGACACTGGCGAAACAAAAATGTGTGAGACACAGCCCCTGAACCTGCAAGTGTGATTTTTAAAGTGAAACCATCTTGTGATCTATATGTCAGTGTGTTTAACTATTTAATAGGAAATGAGAAATGACACTATTCCACTCTCAGGAGAGTTCAAATGATTCTGAGTCTTATAATTGCCACATCATTTAAGAGAAGCCTTGGGTTTCCCTGGTGGTGCAGTGGTTAAGAATCCACCTGCCAGTGCAGGGGACACAGGTTCGAGCCCTGGTCCGGGAAGATCCCACATGCCGTGGAGCAACTAAGCCCGTGCGCCACAACTACTGAGCCCACATGCCACAACTACTGAAGCCCATGCTCCTAGAGCCCATGCTCCGCAACAAGAGAAGCCACCACAATGAGAAGCTCGTGCACCGCAATGAAGAGTAGACCCCGCTTGCCGCAACTAGAGAAAATCCACACGCAGCAATGAAGACCCAACGCAGCCAAAAATTAATTAATTAATTGATTGATTTAAAAAAAGAGAGAAGCCTTAAAAAGCAATGAGGCATAATGGGGGGGAAAAAACCAAGCTTTAAAGTCCAGTGAACCCAGGTTGGAGAGCATTGGCTGCATGTATAAAATAGATCTGATAATAATAATGACACTCCTGGCATATAATAGCAATGCTTAACATTACTGAGTACTGTGCCAGGCACTCTGCTAAGCTCCTTTCATGCATTAACTTATTTAACCCTCTTTTCATGCATTAATTTATTTAAGTAATTTGCCTAAAGTGACCCCTGGTAACACATGGCACAGCTGGGAGTTGAACCTGGGACTGGCTGACGAATAAACGAGATAATAATGTAGGAACAATCCTGGTGTGGTTCTTGGCAGACGATAAGCCTTCAGCAGAAGGCTTCCAATATTCTTATTACACTCAAGAAGGCTGGGCCCACAGAATTATTGCCTCTGGGGTGAGTTACTATGTGGACGGTTCAGCAGATAGGGAGGAGGCCTGGGTTCCTGAGTCCGTGGCACAAACTGGAGGAAGGAAAGGAGCCAACTGGCCACCAGGGCTGCTACAACTCCAGACTCAGGAGCCATCCCCCAACCCCATTCCTCGGGAACCATAGCATCTTAGGGTTACAGGGGCCTCACGGGTCACCCAGTCAGGGTCCCAATCTGGTACATGTCCCCTCTACCATGCACCTGCCTAGTGGCTGTCTCTGTTTCCATTGGTCTTAGCCTTACCCACCTTCTTTCTTTTTTCTCTTTTTTTATTTTGCGGTATGCGGGCCTCTCACTGTTGTGGCCTCTCCCGTGGCGGAGCACAGGCTCCGGACGTGCAGGCTCAGCGGCCATGGCTCACGGGCCCAGCCGCTCCGCGGCATGTGGGATCTTCCAGGACCGGGGCACGAACCCGTGTTCCCTGCATCGGCAGGCCGGACTCTCAACCACTGCGCCACCAGGGAAGCCCCTTACGCACCTTCTGAATGCCATCTTTTCATTGTTCTCCAGCAGAGACAACAGGGCACCGAGCTCAAGCCCCAGAAGTCATCACCGGACAACACCTTAAAGATCTTCTAAGTCAACCCCATGTGTTTCGCCTGTGGCCTGCTGAAAGTGGGGACCAGCAGTGACCTAACCTTAAGAGAGGCTAGAGCTCTTCCCTCCCTCCTACAGAATGAGTCATTCTTTGCCATCCCCCCTTTTCCCTCCTTGTCCGTCCAGGAGGCAATGAGAAGCAGGAAGGGCTCTTGTGTTCATGAATCCATTTAACGTTGGTACAAGTCAATGACAGGTCCTACTGTACAGCACAGGGAACTATATTCAAAATCCTGTGATAAGCCATAACGGAAAAGAATATGAAGAAGAATAATATATATGTGTAACCGAATCACTTTGCTGTACAGCAGAAATTAACACAACATTGTAAATCAACTATACTTCAATCAAAAAATATTATTAAAAGAAATTGGTACAGGCTAGAGAAGTCCTCAGTCCTGGGGAACCAGGCGGTGGGCACCACGGCCGAGAGCCAGGAGGCATGATCAGGAGAGAGCATCTCAGGCTCAGGTGCTCCGAAGGCCAGGGATCCACAACCCTGCAAGTGCTGGGTCTAGAAGCCGGCACACACAAGCCCTTGTTAAAGCTCGTGGGCTACAGAGTGCTCACTGATGACTAATTTTCATCTGCAAAGCTCTCCTTGGCCTTGCTTTCACCAACAGTAGAACCTGGGGAGGGAGGTGTCAGAATAGAATGTGCTGCCCCTGGAAGCCTCCTCACTTAACTATCAGCACCGGGGCTCATTAGTGAGGGGCAGTGACTAAAACCCCACTTCCGGCTATATTTCTTTCTCTCAGCACACAGCAGGCAAGGCTAGGCCTTGTCGGCCCTTGATGAGTCAGGACAGCTGTCTTCTTCACAGTGCTGGTACCTCACAATGGGGCAGGCCTTCAGATTTTCCAGTCCCAACTCTCTCTTGAAACTGTACCAGGATCCTGACCTCCTAGGCAGGCATGAGTCAGGAAATTTTGTTATTACTATTTGGTAGCTTGTATGTTAATAGGTGCTTGAAAAAGCAAAACTGAGTTGAATCTGAGTGTGAGTCTATTCTTGGAACCGGTGCCCTGCCCCCGAGGCCTCCCTCACTCAGCTCCAGCCTTCCCTTCCTGTGTGGGTCCCACAGCCGCTGCAGAAATTTGAATTTCAAGTGTGAACACCCTCCCTGGACCTCATCACCAGTTCTTCCTAAGAACCAAAGCTTTCATGGCCCCTAAGACTTGTTCGTAGGCTATTTTTAATCTGTCCTTTCTTTTTAAAAAAAATTACACCAAGAGGAGCTTAACAAGCCCCATTTAGCTTTTTGTCGAAAAAGAAAATTTGCAGACATTAACCAATAAGCGCTGCTGAACACCGTGGCGGGCTGGCATGCCTCTTGAAACCAGCCTCTCCTCTCCTCAATACAAGAGCTTATTTTTGGACAGCGGCCTCTGCACGACATCACAAACATGCCACACAGGGTTTATCGTGAACTTAAAAGAAGGTGGAGATTTAGGTGAGGGGTTCAGGAAAAGAACTCAGGGCTGCAGAGGGCAGGCTCAGGGAAGGAAGGCAGAGCTCCTGAGGGATGGAAGTCCTGCTGCCTCAAGCAGCTTTGAGCACCTCTTGCCTGCGTGACCCTGTGCTTCTAACGGGCCAGCAGGACGAAGGATAGGAAACACAGTGAGATTTCAGATATCTGTTCATTAACATGTAGAACTAATTTTACACACACACACACACACACACACACACACACACTCCACATCACCAGCACCAACAACAACTAAAACAACAAAAAACAAACAAAAAAGAGCCCGAGTGTTCTCGCAGAGCATAAGATACCACGGCAATACACATCTTAGCTGTCCATCCACCTAAACCCAAGAGTCCATCTGGGTCAAAGCTGATTCCAGAAAAAAGGTTCTCAGCTGTTCTGCAGGGCAAGATTACAACTTACTCACAAATGAAAGTACTACCCACAGCGGGATCAAAGCAGTCAGAGCATGGCCATTTGCTCCCTGGACTTTCGAGTTCAAGTATCATGGAGAGCTCTCCAGGCATGAAAGAACAGCTCCCACCTCCTGGCTGCTCACACCTAGCCATGCGGTGGTTCCGAAGGCCACTGACGACCTTCCCAGTCACGGCACTGGCATTCTTAATTGGGGCTCAGCCGTGGCTTTACCTAGTGGACTCACAGTAAGTGCTCCCTGGCCAGAAGTTTCCACATGCTGTGAGAGGCACGTAAGTTGAGTCCGTAACTGCTACTGGTGTGTTGAAGGCTTGGGGATAAGAGAGGGAAATACTTGACTTCAGCAGAGAAAAAAACTTCCTCTTTGGATAAATAGTCCACCCTCTCTGAACTGTGTTAGTGTTACAATGTACCAGTCTTTAGAATCCATGTTATTTCAAGCATTCCCTAATATCTCAGAAGATAAAAGTGCTCACTCAGAGCTGGATAAAGTACGGTTGGACCATGTTAGCTAAATGAAAAGATTTTTAGGTTGCTGAGAAATAAAGGAGAAATTTGTAGATAACAGGAATCACTTTTAAATTTATTATTGCAAAACAGAATTTTTTTGTGGTCAGAGTGAATGTGGAGTATTTATTCATGCTGCACACAACATCAGTTAATTAATCAAAAGCAGACAAGATGAGAAGAGTAGCTCTTCTGCGTTGCCACTCAAGTCTAGTGCTCATAATGAAAAGGGCAAAGAATCTTGTGTTTAGACTCTCGATGAGCAATTTTCAAAACTCAACAGCCCCATCAAAAAAGCAATTGGCTGAGGGCTTTACTTGCATGTTTGCTAGTGAGATGAAAGAACAAAGCCACAGTATTCACTTCATGCATAGTATAAAAAGAAATTGCGTATTTGTTCTTATTCAAGACTTGAATTTAGGTGTAGAAGAGGCCTTATCCCTTGTTCTATGGCTACAGGATAGAGTGGAGATGAAGAATCAACCTCTGTGTCGGTGTTCATACTGTTCCCTGTGCCCATGGAAGTCTCCCTGCCCTGTCTACCAGGAGAACTCTTATCCATCCTTTGGGACCCGGCAAAATGATCACCTCTACTATGAAGTCTCCCTTGATATACTAGACAGGGTAAAATCTTTCTGTTTTTATTTCTGTCTCTCCCCCACCAGACTGTGAGCTCTTCAGGGATCCGGAAAAGGTTTCATTGATGTATGTGTATGAGCACAATGTTTGACTCACAGCTAATAAGTACTCAGTAAATGTTGTTATTATTTATAATGTATAAAAATAAATTCTTGTTGAATGAATGCATGTTTGGCAATGGCAAGAAGAACACAGAATAAAAAGGATTGACGGTGGGCATTAATTCATAAGTTAGTAACAATTGCGCAAGACAAGGGGAGAGACTGAAGAATCAGAAGACAGAGTCTAGATCCTGGTTGGGAGAGTCAGAGAAACACACGTGAAACAGCAGGGGAAACGTGAAACAATCTATGATTACATCTTACAGTCAATGGTTCAGAGCAGTAGGAAGGGGGTGTCAGAGCTTGATATTTAAGTTCTACTCCCTGCCCAGGAGAATTACCCCAAACCAATGCTTAAAAGTCAAATAGCTGTCAGAATCCCTTTTCTGGGTTGTTCCTGACCCCACTTAGCGCTCAGACCTTGTTCTACTTTGCTTATTTTCTGAACAGTCCAGCCCCTTTCTCGTCTCCCCAGCCTCCACCCTACTTCCTGCTTTTGCCCTTGAATTCTCTGCAAATCCAACCCCAATCCCCTCTCACCAACTCCTAGCCTGTGACTTCTCTCCTCCTTCCTGGCTGCCCTTGCTGAGACTGACACCCAGCAGGTGTCCTCCTTGGGAGGATCTCAGAACTCTCACTCATAAGCCAGGGCAGACCTGGAGGGTTTGGTCCAGTGGCTAGTGTTCACCCTTTTCTTGGCATTAGAGGGTTTTCTATGAGGACTAATGTGGTTACAGAAGATCCTTGAAGGAGGAACTGCCTCACCCTGCCACACCCTCTAGGCTCCACACGAAGAGAGGTTCTGCCTCAAACCCAGTATTTGCAGAACTGGTGTCTCAGTTGCTAATCCTCACTTCATACTTGCTCTCACCTTTCTTTTATCCTTTTCTGGCCAATGATTCTGCTTGCTGTCTATAGCTTAATGCCACTGTTGGCTTTCTGATGCCCAGTTCTGTGTCCCTGGCTTCTGATCCTAATTTGCTTCTGAAAACTTCTGAAGATCCCCTTGCCTCCTTGGTGCAGCCTGTGGCTAGAGCACTCGTGAGACAGTTACTTTAGTGTTTAACCAGGCCCCTGGTACCACATTGCTGTATTATGTCTCCCTGGACCCTTTCTCAACATCTATCCAGGTATCCTGAAAAGTGAGAGGCTTCATGAGGAAGGCATGACTGGGTCTGATTCAGAAGGGCTTCCCTGGTGGCGCAGTGGTTAAGAATCCACCTGCCAATGCAGGGAGCACGGGTTCGAGCCCTGGTCCAGGAAGACCCCACATGCCGCAGAGCAACTAAGCCCGCGTGCCACAACTACTAAGCCTGTGCTCTAGAGCCCGCAAGCCACAGCTATTGAAGGCCTCAGGCCTAGAGCCCATGCTCCGCAACAAGAGAAGCCACTGCAACGAGAAGCCCACACACTGCAACGGAGAGTAGCCCCCGCTCACCGCAACTAGAAAAAGCCTGCGCGCAGCAACAAAGACGCAACTCAGCCAAAAATAAAATAAGTAAATAGATAAATAACCACTTGGTATTAAGGGTCAGACTGTATGATCATTCTATTGTGCATACTAACAGAATATCTACAAGGTTCTGATTTCCTATTGCCCTACTCTAGAGAACTTGGGCAGAGCCAGCAATCTCTATCTTAAGCACATCTTTTGGGACTAAGTTGATACCAAGGAAAATGATAGGTTCAAGTTAAGTGGCTCTAATTCAGTGAGGACTAGAAAAGCTATGGACAACAGATACCCCAGTAAGAGCCCTGGGAAAGGAGCACAGTGTGTGGAGTCAAGAAAACAGACTGCTTCTGGAGGCTGTGCCGTATTCTTTCTCTGGCTACCCTATGATAAACAACTTAAGACTCTCAGTGGCTGCAACAGCAGAGGTTGATTTCTTGATCGTGTTATGTGAACATGTTATATGAACAGGAGTCGTCCTATAAGTCTGCATTGAATTGCATAGCATAGGCTCAGCCCTCATGCTGGCTGTATCTCTGTACCATATTTTCTTTAGTCCAAGGTCCGGGCTGAAGGAGCAGCTCTAATGGGGCACATTAATATTACCCAGGAGGGGACTGGTGGCACAGTGGTTAAGAATCTGCCTGCCGGGATTCCCTGGTGGCGCAGTGGTTGAGAATCTGCCTGCCAGTGCAGGGGACACGGGTTCGAGCCCTGGTCTGGGAAGATCCCACATGCCACGGAGCAACTGGGCCCGTAAGCCACAGCTACTGAGCCTGCGCGTCTGGAGCCTGTGCTCCGCAACAAGAGAGGACGCGATAGTGAGAGGCCCGCGCACCGCGATGAAGAGTGGCCCCCGCTCGCCGCAACTAGAGAAAGCCCTTGCACAGAAACGAAGACCCAACACAGCCAAATAAATAAATTTATTAAAAAAAAAAAAAGAAAGAAAGAAACTGCCTGCCAATGCAGGGGACACGGGTTCGAGCCCTGCTCTGGGAAGATCCCACATGTCACGGAGCAACTAAGCCCGTGCGCCACAACTACTAAGCCTAGCTTTAGAGCCCGCGAGCCACAACTACTGAAGCCCAGGTGCCTAGAGCCCATGATACGCAACAAGAGAAGACACCGTGATGAGAAGCCCGCAACTGCAACAAAGAGTAGTCCCTGCTCGCCGCAACTAGAGAAAGCCCGTGTGCAGCAACGAAGACCCAAACGCAGCCAAAATAAATAAATAAAATAAAGAGTAGTAATTAAAAAAAAAAATTCCCCATGAAGAGGGAAAAGAGAGGTGGTGAAAAGCCATAACAGCTCTTAGAGCTCTTCCTTTAAAAAGAAATGGTCCATGTCACTTTCACTCACGTTTCATTGGCAAAGCAAGTCATGCGGCCAAGACTGAGGTTGCTGTTTGGGAAAGTATAAATCTCCCGCAGAGGAGAACAGTAGACATTGGAAACAATATCACAGCTGCCATAGGATGGACCTTGAACATCAGACCCAGTGGTTTATAGCTAATGCATAGGAAACCACTGTAAGTTTCTGAGGCAAGCAATGGCACCAGAAAGTTGTATCACAAAGCCATCTACTTTGCTTGTAAATATAGATTGGGGTTTGGGGGGGAGAAGAGCATGCTGGGTAAGGGCCTCGGCTGGAGGCCATTACATTAATTCAAGAATGAGTCAATGGATTTGGGTTGGGGTTTATGCAGAGGGAATGGAGAGAAACATTTGGGTAGAATAGTTATTTTAAAAGCAAAATAGACAGGACCATTTACCTGGATAGATATGGGAGCTGGAGGGGTGTGGGTCAAAGATGATTCCAAGATTTCTCCTCACTAGCTGAGCTGTGAGGCATTGAAACATGTTATTGAGTTGATGGTAAAGAGCATTCTAAAGATTTCTCAGAATCACAGCACACTGACTTTCAAGGTCAATATGCAGCAGCTATGATGCGGTAGCTATAAAGAGCACTGAACTTGGCCTCAAAAATCTGGGCTGGGTTCCTGCGTCCAGCGTTTATGAGCTGTGTGGTTATGGGAAAATCCCTTTACTTTTCTGTGCCTCGGTTTTTGCATTTGTACAAAGGGAGACAGCGATCCATACCTCACAGAATTGCTTGAGAACCACGTTTCCTGTAAAAATTCTTTATAGTGATTTATAAGGTATGAATATCAGAGCCCTGGTTGGAAGTGTGTCCTCAGTCTAGCCACCCGATGATTATATACTGTCTCGGATTGTTTGGGGCTTAAGGCATGCCACCGCCTCATTCTTGAATTCTATTTTGAGGTTTCCTTGTTGAAACCCTGGGCGTATAGCCAGATAATGTAAACTAAGGATCACAGCCTCAAGAGACTAGAGGAGCCAGATAGGTAGTTTAAAGGTAGGTCATGTATAGGGAACGTGAAGCACTTTTGGAGGAAACGTTAAGACGTGGTACAGAGAACGCTCCCTGTTACAGATAAAACAACACGCACAAAATAATAAAGGGCAGCAGGCACCCCTACCCCCGCCCCCTCCAGACCATCAGGAGTCGCCTGGGTGCTTGTGAACTGCAGAGTGAGAAGCAGCTGAAAGGGGGCAGCAGCGGCTCAGCCCCAGCACGAGCTTGCTGTGCAGGAATACTCAAGGTTTGCCAGATGTTCTGGTTGTTAAAAGGGCTGGAAATCTGGATATTTATGTGACGTTTCCTGATTATTAAATATTGGCAGCTAATTGCAAAAGATTTTTAGAAAACACTCTGCAGCTAAAACACATCTGCAGGCCGTGGGTGCCCAGGTTGTCACCCAGGTATCACAAAAAGAGAAGGGGGACGAACATGGTTACTCACAGAACTCTTACTGAGTGAGAAAGAGAGAAAAGAGTAGAGATTTTAGGAGATGAGGCAAAAATCAGGGAGGGAAGTGGCAAGAGGCAGTATCCATTAGCACGCTGGAGATGAACTTCCAGGGGATGTCAGGGAATGGGAGGCCCCTGGTCACCTGGTCTCAGGAACTCAGATTTAGATTGAGACTTAGCTGCCCTTTGGCTCCGGTGCCCTGCCTGGGCTGGGAGAGTGATCAGAAACAGGAGCCAGGATGGTTACCTCCTCCTCTGTGTCCCCACTGCCTATGCCAGGGAGCCGCTCACCCTAGGACAAAGCAGACTTTTAGTTCCATGACTACTCTCCACCCTCAACTTTATTTTCAAGTCATCTCCAGGCCACACTGCTTTTTTGTTTGTTTGTTTGTTTGTTTTGTTTTTTGGTGTTTTGTTCTGGGGTTTTTTTTGGCAGTGCTGTGTGGCTTGTGGGATCTTAGTTCCCCAACCAGGGATTGAACCCGGTCCCTTGGCAGTGAAAGCTGGGAGTCCTAACCACTGGGCCACCAGGGAACTCCCACGGGCCACACTGTTTTAAAGAGCTATCAGATAAAGTTTCAGACAGTAATTAGACATAATAATCTTTCAAACCCAGAATGCTAGCATTTCATCCTTGAGTAAGAAAACCCTCCAGGCTGGCTTTTCTCTTCCTGTGTTCACATTCCTCTCTCCAGCCCAAGCCCTGCTCAGCCTCATCTTGACAGGTCAGGTTTCCGGCTGTGCTCATCTTCCCTTCCCACAGACAAAGCTCTAAGGAGACATCCCAAACGGGGGCGGTGGTGTGGGTTCCGTGTGGATTTTTAAACATTCATCTCACCATTTGGAAATGGCAATCACTCTTCCTTCCTCTTTTCAAACGACCGTATAAATCAGTTTGCTCTGGGAGCTGGCTCTGTTTTGTTTTGTTTTGTTTTAAAGTCTAGCCCGATTCCTTTTCACAGTGCTTTTTCTTAGGATTTCTGTGTCATTTCAACTTTCAACTGCCAAAACTGTAATTAAGGTCCCCACTTGCTATTCTATGTCACATCTATGTTCTTTTATTTCATTTAAACCTTTTCTTTTAGCCAGACTAGATGACATAGCCACTTTACTACACAACATGACAGTTTTAAAGTAATACGTTACGAGGAAGTGAATGTTTAATCTTCTCTAACTTACTCTTTTCACTACTGTGTTACTTTGCTTAAATATTTTCCTTAGTAAGAATATAATTTAGGACTTTGGAATTATTATTTTGCAATTGTTTTGTTAACTCAGATCAGCTTGTTTTCCTGTTTGCTAGAGAACTAACAAAAAGGTAATATTTTCTACTAAGTTTCTTCTTTTGCCACACAAACTACCAAGTTTTTGTTAACTCAGATCAGCTTGTTTTCCTGTTTGCTAGAGAACTAACAAAAAGGTAATATTTTCTACTAAGTTTCTGCTTTTGCCACACAAACTACCAGGTACTGTTTTAATAAAAGACTTGGAGACTGAATATGAATGCCTTTTCTCAATTAACAACTACTTAGAGAACAGCATGATATGAAAAAATCTCTTCCTAGGAAAAAATTTCCTTATTTGTATTGATTAAAAATCTGTAATAAATCCATTCATTTATTAAAACATAATTATTGAGGGCCTACTATGTGTCAGACACTATTCTAAATACCTGGGATACATTAATGAGCAAGATAGATAAAATTTCCTGTCTTTAAAGGGCTTATATTCTAGGGACTTCCCTGGTGGCCCAGTGGTTAGGACTCCAAGCTTCCACTGCAGGGGGCACCAGTTCGATCCCTTGTCGGGGAACTAAGATCCTGCATGCCGTGCAGCACAGCCAAATAAAAATTTTAAAATAAAAAAGTTTATTATTTAAAAAAGGGCTTATTTTCTAGCAGGGAGAGATAGATATTAAACTGTATATATATCTATATAAAATAAGTAAATGATGAGTGCTCAGAGGAAAATAATAAAGCAAGGTAAGAGGAATGGGAGTAGGAAGGGTGTTTCAATTTTAGATATGGTTGTGCTTAGGGGATACAGATCAGGTAAGGACCTTGCAAACCAATGTAAGGATTTGGGCTTTAGTCTGAGTAAAATGCGAAGCTATCACAGGGCTTGGACAAAGGAATGAGATGAATGGACTTACATGTTAAAAGGATTACTTTGTCTGCTGTTGAGAATACACTGTAAGGGAGGGATGGGACAAAAGCGTGAAATGGAAGCACATAGACTAGTGAAGTGGCTCGTGAGTTAGCCCAGGGGAGAGATGACAGTGGATGGAACCTAGGTATAGCATTGGAGGGTGTGTATTTGGAAGGTAGAGCCAATAGGATTTATTACAGTTTTGACGTAGGTTCTGAGAGAAGAGACAAGGATGATTCCAAGGCTTTTAGCCCAAGCAAGTGGAAAGGTGGACTTGCCATTTACTAAGAGTGGGAAATCTGTGTGGGTTGCACAGGTTTCTGGGGGAAATCTGTTTGGTTTTGAACTCAATTTTGAGGTATCTATTAGAGGTCTAATGGGAAAAACAAGTAAGCAGTTAGAAATGCAATTTGGTGCTCAGGAGAGAGAACTATGCTGGAGATGTAAATGTGGAGTTGTTGGCATAGAGAGGGAATCCAAAGCTCTAAGACTGGATGAGCTCCTTGGAGGGAGGGAGTGCGGTGTCTTGGAAGGGAGAAGACAGCTTACCAAAGAGGAGGGAGTAGTCAATGTGTTCAATGCCACTGAGAGGTCAATTAAGGGCCAAGAATTGATCATTGTATTTACAACAAAAAGAGATGACAGTGTCCTTGCAAGACCAATTTCAGGGACTTCCCTGGTGGTCCAGTGGTTAAGAATCCACCTGCCAATGCAGGGGACACGGGTTTGAGCCCTGGTCTGGGAAGATCCCACATGCCTCGGAGCAAGTAAGTCCGTGCGCCACGACTACTGAGCCTGTGCTCTAAAGCACGTGAGCCACAACTACTGAAGCCCGCGTGCCTAGAGCCGGTGCTCTGCAACAAGAGAAGCTACCGCAATGAGAAACCCGAGCACTGCAATGAAGAGTAGCCCCCGCTCACCGCAACTAGAGGAAGCCCGCGCACAGCAACGAAGACCCAATGCAGCCAAAAATAAATAAATTAATTAATTTTTAAAAAAAGATCAATTTCAGTGATACAATGGGAGTAAAATCCCGATTAGATGGAGTTGAAGAGAAAATGGAAAGAACTGAATTGGAGATAATAAGTATAAACAATTCTTTTGAGATGTTTAGATGCAAGGGAAAGAGAAGAAGTGGACTGGGGAAAGCAGGGTCAAGAAAAATTTTATTCCTAATGATGGGAGAATAACATTTAAAAAAATGGTGATGGCAGTCATCCAGTAGAGAGGGGAAAGTCAATCTATAGGGGACAGGGGTCAATTGCTAGAGTTATCATTTGAGATTGAATGAGATCTGGTGCAAAAGTGAAGGGGCTGGCTTTCGATAAGAAAATGGATAAGTTCATCCTTAGTAGTAGCAGGCAGGAAGGCAGAGGATATGGGTACAGACTCTCAAGTAGTTGGTTGGCTTTGGAATTTCTTTATGTTTTCTAAAAAAAAAAACTCCCCAGTGAAGGGAATAGGGTTACCAATAAAGAAGCTCTGGCTTACCAGTCAGGCAACCCTGATCTGATCTCCCTATGAGTCCATTTTAGAAGGTATAGGTCCATTTCTTTCTTCTCATTGTGGTTGATTAACACATTTACCCTTAGTTTTTCTAGTTTCAATTTCACCACATTATTTCTAACTATAGCAGTCTGGCAATTCTCCTTTCCCTTTGGACCTTATGTTACGTCAGGACGCATCGAGAGTTACCTTACGCACCCCGCTCGGTTCCTTTTCTCCACACTGTTCTCCACCCTCCACCTGTTCATTTCTAGTCTGGTCTCCAGCATTTCAGTCTCCTTAGCTGTGAAGAAGGCAGACAATTTGCTTCCTACCTCCAAGGTTGAGAGTTTAAATAGGTCCAAGAAGTGAAATGGTTTTAACCCATGTAAAGAGATAGAAGAGAACAGTGGGAGGTAGCACAGGAGAAGAAAGATAAGAGTACTGCTTACCATGTGCTTAGGTTGAACTGCGACTATGTAATTTCTAAGCCTTATGTATATGTGAGCCCCGAGGTGTTGCATGTTATGTAAGCTGCAGTATTTACAGAATAACCATAGACTAAGAAATCTGTCACACTTGTAATATGTGGATACACTTATAGTAGGTAGCATTTACTTAACAATAGCTATGTTCTAGGCACTTGGCTAAGACATTTGTGATTGAATCCTTGGTCTCACAATATCTGGAGATAGGTGCTATTATCTCCATTTCAATAACCTAGAGAGGTGAGAGAAAGAGAGAGAGGCTCATATAATTTGAAATCCTGTAGCTCTTCAGCTCATCAGCGTTACTGCCACACATTTATTTGTGTATGGTTATACAGGTGCAACCAGATTTAGCTCTGTCCCCCAGGGCTATTCTTCACTCTACGAGGAATTCATCATGATATTACTCATAAGCTACCCTTTCGGATATTTGGGATCAACTTACAAAGCTTGATTTCTGCACAACTTTTCAAAAACATGTTTACAGATTACTGAAATTCGTATCGCTTACCACATGTTGGGCACGCTACTGGGTGACAAACACAGGAACAATGCAAAATCACTCCTCCAAGGAGCTCAGATTCTTCTCTAGTAGGAGAGTCAATTATTCATTCACTCATTCAATAAGTATTACTGGGACTTCCCTGGTGGCGCAGTGGTTAAGAATCCGCCTGCCAATGCACGGGACACGGGTTTGAGTCCTGGTCCGTGGAGCAACTAAGCCCGTGCACCACAACTACTGAGCCCGCGTTCTAGAGCCCTCGAGCCACAACTACTGATGCCCGTGTGCCACAACTACTGAAGCCCGCGCACCTAGAGCCCGTGCTCTGCAACAAGAAAAGCCACCGCAATGAGAAGCCCGCGCACCACAACAAAGAGTAGGCCCCACTCGCCGCAACTAGAGAAAGCCCGCGTCAGCAACGAAGACCCAACACAGTCAAAAATAAATAAATTTATTATTTTCGTAAAGTGTTATTGAGTGCCTTAGTGCATGCCAAGTGCTACAGTTTAGGTAAACACAAATCAACTTAGAATCACAATACTTGGTAGAAAGAGATGCATGTATAAAGGTCTTTATCTTATATGGTCCTCAGTATTGTGAGTGTTTGGACCTCTAGAGCCAGGCTGCCGGGCTTAAAAGTCTAGCTCTGCCATTTAAAGGCTGTGTGATCTCCGATTGCTTATATAACCTCTCCAGGCATCTCTAAAAAATGAGGATAGTAGTAGTATTTCTCTCATAGGGTTGCCGCAAGGACTAAAAGCAGACACATGTACAGTACTTAGGGCAGTGCCTGGCCTATCACAAGCACTGTGTTAGCTGTTGTCATTATTAGTGTGATACAGATATAACAAGTGCTGGAATAGTTGCCGATTTGTGACCATAACTCAACAAAGGACAGTAAATATTCTCAAGTCTCTGCTGACTAGAACTTCCTTGAAGCCTTATTGTGTTTCCCTCACCAGATCCCTGTAGACAGGCCTAGAGTAGCCTCAGATGCCTCTTCTATCATATTTCTTCATTTTGAATCCAATGTCAAATCAGTTATCATTCTTTACTGCCTCCTACCTGTTTGTTTTCCTTGGGGAATAGGGGAAGCTGACCTTTTTTTTGCTTCCTAGACCCTCAGAGTGATCTTCATTATTTGTCATTGGTATAGCTCTTAGCAATTTTATCTTAAATTTTTTTTTTGTACTACTTTTCTTTTTTTTTTCTTTCTTTCTTTTTTTTTTTTTTTTTGCTGTACGCGGGCCTCTCACTGTTGTGGCCTCTCCTGTTGCAGAGCACAGGCTCTGGACGCGCAGACTCAGCGGCCATGGCTCACGGGCCCAGCCGCTCCGCGGCATGTGGGATCCTCCCGGACCGGGGCATGAACCCGCGTCCCCTGCATCGGCAGGCAGACTCTCAACCACTGCACCACCAGGGGACCCCCTTTTTACTACTTTTCTTATTATCAAAGTAATAGGTGCTCAACATAAAAGCAATTCAAACATACAGAAATTTGTAATGGAAAGCAAACGGCCCTAGTAATCCCACATCCAGAGATAACCACTGTTAACTGCTTGTTATATATGCTTCCAGATTTCCTCTAAGCATACATTTTATAACATGTGTATTTTTGACAAAATATGCAAATAAAATGGGATCATACTATTCATATTGTTCGGCAACTTGCTTTTTTCACTTACAGATTTTGGACATTCTTTCATGTTAGTACAAATAGGTCTCTTATTTTTATAAAACAAGTTAAATTTTCTTAACCAGTTCCCTACTGGGATTTTGTTATTAGACTTATACACCGTTATATGTTTCCTCTGTTATAAACAATGTTGTAATAAACATACCTGTACTTATATTTTTCTACATGTGTGTAAATATTTCTGAAATACATAATTTTTGCACACATATGTCCAAAGTATAAATTCCTAGATGTGGAATTGCCTGGTCAAAAGAACCTCACATATTAATTTCATCCCAAATTGCTAAATTGTCCTCCAAAGGGATTTACCCAATTTGCATTCATTTATAAGAATATGTACCTCTTTCTCTACATTTGACTGTTTTCTGAGTATTACTTTTTTCTTTTCTCAAGTTATCCCACTCCGGAAATCACATTTCTCTCAAATCTAGAATCATAGTTTAAAACTCAGGGAAGATCAAAACACAGAACAGTGTTTTTACTAACAGCAAAACATTCCAAATTAATTATAGTAGTGAGGTGTTTTCAATCCAAACATCACACCACTAGACGTTAACAGTTTGAAAACAGCTCTAACCTCCCAGATCAGCGAATCTGGTACTGTAATTAGATCACCTGCCGCAGCTCCTGCCTACACACCTCCTTGGCTGGGTGTGTGGAACAGGAGAGGCTGCTGGCACAAGGGACAGGGCAGGGAAAGTGAGAAAGCAAGAGGATGTCAAAAGGGCTCGAAATCTAGTGTCATCTTGTGAGTAGTCTAGGACTGTCCCGTGAGTGTGTCCTCGACCTCTGTTCATTCTCCTCCTCAGTGCTGCTCTACTTTACTTCCAGTGCCTGAGGAACAAGTGCTCACTCTCCAAGGGTCAGTCCTACCCCCTTCTCTCTGAAGTCTTTCCTGAAACCCTAGAAAACCACTCTCTTTACTGCCTCATTAAATCTGAACTCACACTTTCCTGAGTACCTGTAACATTTTGTGCAGCACGCTTATGAGCAACATTTAGATGCTTAGTAAATGCTGACTGAACATTCACTGACATGGAGAGATCTTGGGAGAAGAGAGATGAGATTTCCCATTGTTCACAGAAACGGGTGGATTCAGATGAAAGGAGATATTGAAGTACTGGGCTGGAACCATTTGTCATGTTAAAAACCAACAATTCCAAACATCCCTCCTGACGTTATTTCTTGACCCCTACGTTTCCCCAAACACGAAAAAGACTGCAAATATTCTTTGATCTTACCACAAAAACAAGAGGGAAAACTATCATGTTGGGAAACACTTCTTAGCGGAGGACAACCTTTCGTCTGCCTGCTTCAGATACAAGACATTTTTGGCATAAAAGAATGGGGGGGGGGAGAGTAGACTCAGAATAAAACAAGAACTGACTCTCTCGTTGTATGTTTAATAGCAGACACTGAACAAATGAGGGTGGGACGCTATTCGTGCCAAGATAAAGTTGTGTGTGCCCCAAATCCTAGGAAAGCGCGTTCACCGTAGGGTTGGAAGCCGCCGAAACGACTTTTACTCAAATTTCCCCCCACCATTTCACCGCATCCCCCACCCCACCCCCGTCTTACTATCAGAGCTTGAGTTGACAGGATAGCCCCAGGGGGGATGAAGCTTCCTGAGGTGGCCTCGCGCCCGCCTGGCGACACTGGCCGCCGGGCCCCGCGCCCTGTCCAGGGGGGCGTTTTACAGCTGAGCGATGGGGCGACTGCCAGCTACGGCGGCTGCCCCTCCCCGCCGGCTGCACCTGCGCGCAGTCCAGCAGCCTCCCGCCGCCAGCGTCAGACCCCGGGCCACCGAACTCGCCACGCCGCCCCTCCGGCCAGCACGCCCGGCGGCGGAAGCGCCCCGACCTCCGGCAGACGCGGGAGAGCCGGCGGGGGAGAGAGCTCGCCATCACATGGAGGCCCGAGCCCGCCCCATTGGCTGCGGCCGAGCCAGTCGCGGCGCTCGCTGGCTGCGGTTGGTCCCGGAGCTGCAGCGCCTGCACGGGCCCGGAGTCCATGTTACGCTTTGTTTAATTCCCCCCGCTACAGAGTCATGTGCTGCTGCTCTCGTCGCCGCCGCTGCCGCCGCCCGTGGTGCCCCGGCTCCTCCGCCGCGCTTCGAGGTGGCAGCCGCGGGCGGGGCCGCGAAAGCAGGGTCCTGGGCGCCGCGCGCCTCCGCCGCCCCGGCACGTCCGGGAGCAGCCACCGCACGCCGCAGGTGATGCCGCCACCTCCCGCCTCCGCCTAAGCCGGGGCTAGGCGGCCAAGCTGCCCCCCAAGGTTGGTGCGCGCCTCTCCGGGGCAGGGGCTGGGGGCTGCGCCGGTGGGAGCCGTGCCGGAGCCGACGCGCGCCACCCCGGCGCCGGCGACCTGCCCCGCGGCGCCGCGGCCCGAGAGGAGGCTGCGGCTGGGACCTCGCTGCCGGGGGGCCAGGAGCCCGGGGACGGGGGAGGCGGGCGGGGCCGGGCGCCCGCCTCGGCCCGCTGGGGCCCGAAGATCGTTCTGCTTTCGGCAGTTTGAGCGGCGGGCGCCGCGGCAGCCGAGTGGGCCCCGCGAGAGCACAGTGCCTGCGACCGCCTCCCTTCGGCTCCCCCCACGCGCGCTCCCTTCTCTCGCCTCCCTCCGCCCCATCGGAAGGGCGGGGAGACCCGGTTACGGCTCCACTGATTCTTCCCGGAGGTGGGTGTTTGGTGTCTGGCCTCGCTGGCCCACTGCCCAGAAGGTGAGCCCTTCAACTTCTCCAGAAACGCTTCCTCTCCGCCTCCTTCCCGCGCCGGGTGGGCTGAGCTGGGAAGTGAGGGCTCGCCCCGCCCTCAGCGCGAGAGGGAGGGAGCCGGGGGCCCGCAGGTGCACCCAGCCCGCCCCGGGCCATCTCCGGGTTGGGTACCGGTATAATCCGCTTCTAGCTTGTTTGGAAGCGTGGGCACTTGGGAGCCGGACTTCTGCTCAAATCCCGTTCAGTGGCTTGGCAAGGAGGAGGCTTGGGGGTGGTTGCTCAGGGAATCATCACCTCCGCTTACTGGAGGGTTGATAGGGGCCTTCCTCTTTCTCTCCCCTTCATTTGGGGTATCCCTTATGGATAAAGAAATGAGTTTTTTTGGTTTCTTACAAAGCCAGCCACGGTAAAGAAGAGCTGCCGCAGGTCGAGGGGAGGAGAGGTAGGTTCCTGCTGGAGAGGGAAAGGAGGGGTATGCGGCCCCATTTGGATACGCAGTTGGGGGTGTATGTGGCAGAAGGTGGGGACGTAGGGTTTCAGAAAAGAAATAGTGCAAAGGTGAGAGTGTGGGAGCACTCAGGAGGCGCAGGGGATGGGGAATGGGTATCGGGGAGTCCTTAGCCGACTGTGGGGCCCAACTTGAGCCACTTGGACTCCTGTGTGGCTCTTTCTGTTTTGCAGATTTCCTCCTTTCCGTCTCTTTGACTTTGAAAAAAATATTTCGTGTTGGGCAAGGAAAGCTTTGAGGACGTATTTTGAGAGATTCAGGAGTAAAGAGAGAGCTGACTTATGGAAACTTTCCTTAGCAGCTTTGATAATAAAATTCTAGACAGGCTGCATTTATTGAGCACCTATTATGTGTTCTGTGCCAGACGTTGGAAGAGTCTGGGCGGGCAGGCAGGGAATTCCCGTCTGCAGTACTGGTTAGGGATGTTTACTTCATAAGCAACCGAAGGGCGCTTCCAAGTGCCAAGAATGACAGTGATTCAGACCTTCCCCGCCAGAGCTTCTGGGGCCTCTGCATGGTACAGACCTGTGGGAAGAACCCTGCACCATTCCCAGTAAATGGGGTCTTCAGGCAGCATTTATTTTTACAGCCCATTAATACTGACCAGACACCTCCCATCAGCTAGGACATGGTGAGAGTTGTCTCTTTTCCTGTATTCGACATCAAGTGACTAAAACCCTGTTAAAATACAAGAACAAGATAGGAAAGATCCTGAGATGAAAATTAGGTAAACTAGGGTTCCGGCGAAGTTGTTGGTCTCTATAGGTTAGTAAGGGAGCCTCCCATGAAATGATTAGGTAATCCATAGAGCTGGGGAAAAAGCAATCCAGAATCTTAAATCGGCATGGTTTATTTATATATTTGAACATTTTATCTTAGATTTGTCTCATTTTTATTGAGGGTGTGTGAGTGTGTACTTTGTTGATTAAAACCTAACACATTACAAGGTTGGAGAGGAAACTGTCCTTACATGACCCAGCCCTCCAGTCTCTTCATGACCATGTGGAATGGTGTATGATGCAACAGTTAAAGTATTGAGCCATATTTGTATCCTTTTCTTTCTGCCAAGGTTTACAGAATTTAAAAAACTTGGTCAAAGCTTGACCTTTTTTTTCTTAATTTTTATATTGAGCAGAACTTTTTTTGATTAATTTTTTTTAAAGTGTGCTGTGTTTGTAAGGTCCCAATAGCTGAATTATTTTGGTAGCTGTATTTTGGAGATCGGACTTGGTTCAGTCTCAGTACTGTAGGTGAATTGGTACTAGCTATGAAAAAGTCAAAGTTTTGTCAAAACTGTGCTCATGATTACATATGTACTTGAAATGGCAGTTGGTAAGGGATTTCACATATTTTTCATGTATCATTGGAGCTGATGTTGACATTCTGAGAAATGCCAGCCAATATTTATTAAGTACCAGCAAGAAGCAGAGAACCAGAGTGGGTGCTGTGATGCCTTAACCAGGAAGAAGAGGATTCTTGTACGTACGAATAGAGGGCAAGTAAGACCGCCCACGTGAGGACACCACCAGAAGCAAGGGATTGCATTTGTCTAGGAGGCCAAGGAATACCGAGAGGAAAGGGTGATTGGAGCCAGCCGGGAGTGCTGTGTGTGTTGGGGAAGAGGGAAGGAGCACGTATTAGGGGAAGCGTTGAGGTGTGTCATGGGTCAAAAATAGGTTTGCCTGGCTGGAGCAGAGAACATGAAGGGAGGTAGAGGGGATCTAGTTAGTGGAAAACTTGAACCACAAGTCAGTGGTGTTAATCATTTGCCTCAAGAGTGGGTCTCCACAGGGGGTGACTTTGCCTCCCAGCAGACATTTGGGAATAATCTGGGCACGGTTTTATTTTTGCTTGTCCTAGCTAGGAGGCAGGTGCTACTGACATCTAGTGAGTAGAGGCCATGGAGCCTGCTAAACATCCTGCAATGTGCAGGGTATCCCCCATGACAAAGAATTATCCCTTCTGAAACGTCAGCAGTGCCATGGTTGAGGAACCCTGCCTAGACAGGGGAGGTAAAGGCTGCTGTGAAGTGAAGTTACATCTCAGAATAGGCCTCGAAGGAGGTGGTTTTGACATGGGAGGAAGGATGTTGAGGTTGGGAAGCCAATCTAGGAGACTTGTGCTATGCTTAGGCCAGAAGTGGTTAGGATCTGGGCATATTCTAATCAGAGAAAAAGGCATTTTTGAGAGATCGTGGCAGATGAACTAGCAGGGCAGTATAATACTGGGTAAGTGGAGAATCACAGAATTGAAATTGGTATTTTAGAGAAGTCTTGGTCCAACTTCTTTACTTTAGTAATTTCTTATACTTGTGAGGCACCACAAGTATAAGACTTGTTTAAACACCAGCAGGAACAGGGACCTCTGTACTTATGAAGACATGTCATCATATCTTTGGACTGTGTGTATGATTATTATTTGAGCTGAAGACTGCCTCCCCGAAACTTTGTTCTGTTGATTCTTGTCCTCTGGAACTACCCACTTCCCCAGGACAGCCCATCGAATGGGCAAAGACAGAATGACGTCCCCCTCCTGGCCCTCCAGCTGACTAACTTCTCTCAAAGCAAAATAGTCCCAATTCTTTTCACAGTCCTGCATGGGACATGGTTTCTGTCTTCTCAGTTTGTCCACATCTCTCATGGAAAGTTATGGCGAACTGGAATTGAATATGGTAACTGAGACCTGATCTGGTTCACAAAGAGTACAGTAGGACAGCTATTTCCTGAGACCAAGGCACAAGCATCTACTTTCTGCAGCTTAAGCTTACAAAACTGCCCATCACAGACTCATGTACAGGATTCTGGACAGTCAGAACTCCCAGATATTTGTTGTATGAACTGCTGCATCCTGTATTCATCATGCAGATTTGGGTGGGTGGGTGGGTGGGTGGGTGTGTGTGTGTGTGTGTGTGTGTGTGTGTGTGTGTGAAGTTGAATGGACGTGTTTTTGGTTTGTTTTTGTCCCTGTTCAGTTCTATCCTATTTATTTTGGTCCAGTCTTCAGGCCTTTCGGGATTTTAAAATCTTAGTTCTGCCTCGTAATCACATGAGAGAGGAGTGGAGGACGACTTTGTCAAAAGCTTTGTAGTCACGTATGTTAATACTTCATGAAACCCAGTACTTTGTTTGGCACTGCTGGTCCTGTTTGAGAGCTGGGCGTGCTGGGTGATGGAGGTGAATTCCGGGGGTTGATTAGCCCCAAGTTTAGGGGCGTCTGAGAAATTTGTGTTCGTGGCCAAGCTACACTGAGTTAGGCTCTTGCTAATGTTTGCACCTGAGGTGTCCTTTCGAAATTATTTCAGGCTGTTGCAAGCTTCTGAAATCGGTACTCCTCTGGGGTCTTTGTAATTCTGTTTAGACATCTGGAAGAGCATTGCTAATGTTCTGTGCAAATCTGAAGCTTGCCAAATCCGAGTTGCTTTTGAAATTTGTGAAGAGGTAAACTGGGTAATAACTGGTATTGGCAAAAACCATGGATAAAGTTTGTTCCCACTCAGGCTAAGTGTTTTTTTTTCTTCTTTTTTTTTGCTAGTGTGCCTGAAATACTTCATTAGTGAGAGCTTTACATTTGGGGAAGGTGGGGGGTGTTGGGGATTAGAGATGGGCCTTTCTCCCAGTACTAAGCTTTAGCTTGTGGGTGGTGTAATATCGCACTTATCAGATTTCACGTGTCTTCACTGAGAAGACATTAGGAAATTACCATTCTTGGATGTCTTTTGAAGCGGACAGGTCAGAAGTCCTAGGTAACTTAGTGCCAAGTTCTCCAAATGTTCTAGATCTATCCAGCAAACTAGATTTAAATAAATTACTTGATTCAGGTGGTCGCCATCCAACAGTGTAGAGAGTGCTAGAACAAAATTCCAGATCTCATAGCCAAAATGTGTAACCTCTTTGTTAGGAACGTCCATTGTGCCCCAGTTCGTTGCAGGTGTGTTGCCTGTCCAGATGGTACAGTCTGCTTGCTCTCACTTCTGTGCTAGCCCACATGGGAAACCTGTCTGTATCCTCTGGAGATGAAGGATATTCCTATGAGAAGAAGGGATTTTTGTGAATTTATGAGATTTCTTGAGGAGGGAAATATTTGAAAACCCTTGGAGACTGTCCTTTTACACTTTCAAAGGCTGTATCAAAGTTGAAGTCACCTTGGGATTGAGGATTCAGTGTATCATTTTTGAGTAGGAGGAGAGAATTTTACAGATGGGAGTGATCAATGTTTGAATTAGATAGATGAAGAAATTGAGGCCTGTGGAGCTGATGTGACAGAGCAGGCATTTGAATCCACCTCCCTTAAAGACCACAAATTAAATCTAAGGCTAAAGACATCTCTGCTTGGAGGTGTGTAAACAGTGGGGTCCCTTAGGTCTTACTTACATAATTGATCCAAAAGGAGTACCCAGTGGAATTTATAGGTTTACAGATGACAGTAAGCTCTTCTGAATTATGAAATAGCTAAGCAATGGGGATTTACTCCAGGAAAACTGTGCTGGGATATGTTAGTCATCAGAAGATTTGCAGGTGAGTTTCTTTGTGGGCAAATGTGAAGTCAGGTATTAAGGAGGGAATTAGGGAGCTGTCACAGGATGATGTTTTGGTGGGAAAATCCAGGAAAGGGCTTTGAAAATACTTGCACAGTGTTGTCCCAGCTTGTTGTTGCAGATTAAAAAGGACAGGAAATACTAAGCTTCATCAAAAGATTTTGGCAACAAAACAGAAAACACAGTCTTAATTGAGTTTCTACCGTGCTTTGTTCAAAGCATGGGCACCTGACTTCAGGCAAGACACCAGAGCTGGAGTGAGCAACATAACGGTGCCTAGAAAGGGTAGACAGTCCTGCCAGAATGGAAGCTCCATGAGGACAGAGCCTTGCCCATCTGCTTTTCTGATGTAAATATTAGAGTTTCTAGTATCAGGAAGAAGACAGCTGGGAGGAGATGTCTCTGAAGCCCATGAAACCACTAGATTAGGGACAAAGGAAACCTGGATGGTTTCCCTAATCCTAGCAAACCTGAATGTGCTGTTTCAATCGCCTGCTTCCTTGTCTGCCTGCTCCAGTACTCTGTCAGTGTGGTGAAGGCAAGGATGTATCTGTCTTGTGCTCCACTGATTTCCTAGTGCCCCACACATGGCAGGCCCTGCATTGGTATTTGACACCTGAAGGAATGCATGAAGAGGTGCATTCCTTAAAGCTTTATAAGATATAAATTCAGGATAAACGCAAAAAAAAAAAATAGGGTACCAGTTTTTCTTAGCCCTGGCTGGCATCACAATCAGCCTGGGGAAGGTTTTAAAGTTACATGAGCGCAGACCTTTCCCCATACCTATTGAGTCAGAGTCTCTGGGAGTGGAGTTTCATTTTGAAAAGAGCCCTCTTCGCTCCCAAGTGGTTCTGGTGTGCAGCCAAGACTGAGAACCACCATCTTGCATAGTTGTACAGAAAGGCTGGTATTGACTGGAGAAACCTTCAGAAAGTTGAAACATTTGTGGCTGACAGGCCCACAATTGGTAGTTAAGACGAGGAGCTCTAAGGATACATCTGTGTCCTTGGAAGATGATGACCAAGACAGCAGATGTCCACTGTGTGGCCCTTGGTGCCTCCATGAGATGCTGTGTCCTGGATTGGATGGCATGAGGGGCTCAACCTGCAGTCCGTTCTTGAGCAGTCGTTTCCAGAGTGGATCCATAGTGACAGTTACACCAGCCTATGGAAAAATAAGAATAAAGACTGCAGCAGGCTTTTCGTGTTTAATTTTAGTATTAAGTTTGTTCAATTTAAAGGATTTTTTTTTAAAATCTTGGGATCTCTTATTTTGAGGGGTTAATTTTTTTTTTTCCTTTTATAGAAGGATGGTGATGGTTTGCTTTTGGTATCATTTCTCGGTCACCTAAAACCTGGTAGTTTTATAACAGTCTTCTTTTGAAATTTTACTAGTCTGTGGTATCAATCAAAAGTCTGGGAATTACTACTTCCCTGAGGTGTTCAGGATGTCCATGTCCTCCTCTTGACACCTGCTCTTGGGGAAGGATCACACATATCGATGTTAGATTCTATTATGAACATTTTTTTAAAATTAATTAATTTATTTATTTTTGGCTGTGTTGGGTCTTTGTTGTGGTGTGCGGGCTTCTCATTGCGGTGGCTTCTCCTGTTGAGGAGCATGGCCTCTAGGCGCGTGGGCTTCAGTAGTTGTGGCACGCGGGCTCAGTAGTTGTGGCTCGCGGGCTCTAGAGCGCAGGCCCAGTAGTTGTGGCGCACTGGCTTAGTTGCTCCGCAGCATGTGGGATCTTCCTGGACCAGGACTCAAACCCGTGTCCCCTGCATTGGCAAGCGGATTCTTAACCACCGCACCACCAGGGAAATCCCATGAACATTTAATTCCTTAAAAAACCTTTTACTTTCCTTCTCTGCTTGCTGGTAATAGGAGCTTTGCCAGAGAAGGTTTCACTTCCCCAGCAACCCATAAATCCCATTGCTAAATCTCAGCATCAAAAGATCACCAGTACTGCAATGAATTCTACAAAGCAGGGAGAAGGAAGGAAGTGCAAGGCAGCCGTTCTCTCTGAAGGCTGTCAGCCACCAGGAAGCTGCCTCTGCAGAGCTCACTCAGTGGAGACGGGACAGATTCATGCCCATCACACTGGGAATGAAGTGCCGTCTGTCAAATTCTCTTGTTCCCAAGCCAGTTCTGAGAATTATTTGAATATTAAAAGTCTTTGGAAAATGACCCCCATGATTCTTGCAATGGCACCCTACTGAAATAAGCTTTTAAAATTAGTTTATTATCAGATATAACTAGTGTTTTTTTTTAAAACTGAACTGGTCAAGAAGTAATTGAGCGATTTATGGAATACCCATAGCTAATAACAATAATCATTTCTTAGGCATTTACAGATTGTCCAGACCTATGCCCTGGAATTTACATGCATTCTCATTTAATCTGCAAAACAATCCTGAGTGGAAGGTGGACTTATTCCCACTTTAGAGATGAGGTAACTGAGGCTTGAGAGGTTATGTGATTTGCAAAAAAAAAAATCACAAAGAAGTGGTGGAGGTGGAATTTGAAGCTAGTTTTGTTTATTTCAAAACTCATTCTCTTAATGTACTGCACTCTTCTCGTTTATCTTAGATTTCTTTGTATTCATTTTATAATATTATTAATATTTCTTTTAAAGAAAGAGAATCTAATTTTGATGTGTAAAGAGACCTTACAGCTTGTCTAGTTCATGCTCCTCATTTACGGACCAGATCTGAAGCGTGGGTACACAGCTGAGGAGAGCTATAGGGGCACCCAGCTCTGCAGGCTTCCAGGCCAGAGTTCTCATCAGCGCACAGTGGTTTTAGAAAACGTCAACCTGTCGGTAAAACCACTTGAGTGAAAGTTGATTCTAGAATTGAGAGGGTAATGTAAAATCACTTATTTTGGTGCTTTTTCTAGCCCTATTCTCTTTTATCATCAATATTGGTGATAGAATGCCACTTGTAATAGCTCGCACTGAGTGCCCTCCTCCTAATTAGATCTGACCCTACAACACTACTGTACATAAATATATAAAGATGTAGCTAATATTTGTTAAGGTGTTTTATCCCAATGTTTGCTGAATAAATGCTATCACAAATATATGCAGTTAAAGACAAGTAATCATTACCCATATCCTCTGAGTTAATGATGATGAATCAAGAAATATCCAGATATCTGTGTGATATGTAGTCTGTCTTGTTCATAGATTGATTATGCTCCAATATAATTATTTCAGTGGAGTGAATTCACTCTGTTAGAGTTTCTACTTTAATGGTTCTATTGTTCATATTAACATTTAGCCAATAACCAAGTACAAATTGGGAAATGGTCTGCAGTGTTACACAGCTTGCACAAATGAATCCCCTTCCTACACACACGCACGCACATGCACGCACGTACGCATGCACACACACCCAGAGGCTTTCTCTTTCAACTTAGTTCTTTTCTAGTATTTATCTATTATGGGACATTTTCCTTTTTGTTTAGTTCTAAGTTCTTTTCTTTATGAATTATTTGTACCTGGAAAATTCTGTACGAAGCAGAAACTTTATAATTACATCTGTAATTTGTGCTCTAACCAGAGAGAGTTAGATGCTAGCTATGGTCTCAGGCATATCCCAAACACTGCCCGAAGCGGGCCTCACATGGGATAATTTATGACAGCTGGTACTCAACCTCAGGGTAGGGTGATCAGGAGGGAGTGGGGGGTGAACCTGGGCTGAACCAGCAACTGCAGGTCCTGTCTAAAAGGGGCCTGTTGAGCAGATCTGTTCAGCAGCCAACTGTTGCCATATGGGAATGTGGGCCAGTCTTGACAGATCTTCTGATTTTTTTCACTGTAAGCCAGAAATCTGGATTACTTAAAAATCTCTTGATTTTAAAAGATTGGCTAACACGACGTTTTAAAAAGAACTTCCTGCAGACCAAACAAAATAGCTTTGTGGGCTGGATACAGCCTGTGAGCTTAGGCCCTTAGAGATAGATAGCCTTTTAGTGGCCAGGTAAATGGAAGCATATGATTTAAATAAAAGCATAATACACTTTTAAAAAGTGGAAACAAAGCAAAATGATGTCATCGTTTTATGTACCACACACACACGCACACACACACACACACACACACACAAAACACACACACAACACACACACACATACAGAAAGCAGAACAAAACAAACCCAAATCCCCATACTTGTAATGGTAACAATTTCTGCCCTTTAAATTTGGTTTGTTACATCCAGAGTGGTTACATTTGAAGGGGTTGTCCTGCCTGAGGAGTGACAGACTCAGAGAGAAATACGCGGAGTATGGGAATGCAGCAGGTAGGAGAAGATACGGGGGCGGGGGTGGGGGGGGAGGCAGGTGGGCCCCTTGGTAGAGAACAAAGGGTCAGAGCCGCTTGGAGGGCAAGAAGGATCGTCCCCCCCAGAAGATAGGTGAAGAGGAATACTCCGTTATATCTTAACATTGATTTGGGGGTTATAGGGAGGAGAGGGAGATGAAAGAGGAGTCCTTACATGAGAAGGGAACATTGTGATGTGATAAATATTCAGAAATAGCGCAGAAGCTCTGGTTGGGCAGAGGGCTGTTGTTTTGCCGTTCCTAGTGTGCACGTCAACTTGTGTGGTGGCTTCTTGAAAAGGAGAATTGGAGTGAAAAGGAAAAGAAAGGATTTAGGTCAGGAGAATATAGAGTGAGGAAAGGAAGAGGCGACGACAGGACAGCTGGCGTCACAAAGTAAACCAGGAAAGCCGAAAACGTTTCCACGGTACAGACAAGCACTCTTCCCCCACCCCGTAAACCACGGCATTGTCTGAGCGGCGATAGCCCCGCCGCTCCCGGATGGCTCTGGACTCCAGCTTGTTTGGCTTGCGGGGGGCTGGTGTGCTCAGTGCCACTGGTGTAGCCCCCATGGTCCCTTCGTGTGAAGTCAGTGGCCGCAGGGCTGCACCTGCCCCGCCAGGCACGCTGATTGGAGGTCAGTGCAGGCTGAGTTTTAGCCCCTCTTCCTGGCTGGGTGCCCCCGGGCAGGCCATGACCCCAGACCTGTGTTGTGACCCTTCCTTCTAGTGCTCCTGTCTTTAGTTTTATCTGCTGTCCTGGGGAAAATCCTTCCATTGTTTAAGTCTAATCTGTTGTTGTACATATGCCCTCTCCGAAGGAGAGGAGAGGTGATACTCTAGCAGCTCTGTTACTAGCTGAGTCTAGACTTTTAGCCTGGGAGGGGATTTTTAAAACCATTTTTCTCTTAATCATCCCAGGGGTAGCACATTGTTCTTGGAATTCCAGCATTTTCTGGGAAATAAACCTTTTGATTCATCAGCAGGTTTTATCCCAGTCCTTAGGATTGCCGTCCCTCTGTGACCTGAACCATGTCTTTCTCAGCTGGTATAACTTTAAATTTTTAACGCTTTGGTTGTTTTCAGAATATAAAGCAAATTTTACAGATGTTCCCCTATGTTAGTTAGTTCAATGCTATAAGTTCTTCGTTTTGTTTTATTTAGTTTCTCAGCGTGGAAGCCCCTTTGTAGTATGGAGAGAATGGGTACAGATTTACTTGCACTGTTGCTGGGAAGGAGGAAGATTCTTCGAATTCCACTGTTTGTTCTTCTGGGGACTCTAGTCCACAGATGGAAATCCTGGAAGATCCTATCAGGAAGTGAAATTTGTAAATAATCGTTGTGCTGGTTTGGGGCGTTATGGATTAACAAATTGTGCAAGAAGTCTTCTTCAGCCTTCTAAAATACACTTGAAAAAGAACACAATTGTAGAGAGTAATCTATTCTGGAAATAATAATAGGAAACACTTGCGTAGTACTTACACATGCCTGGCACTGCTTGGAGCACTTTATATATATTAGGTCATGTGTTCCTCACAACAGCCCATTTGTAGCAGAGAACAACAAGGCCCAGTTGCCCTGTCTGGCTGCACTTCCCCATCTCTGTGAGCAGCCAGGGGACTCAAGGCCACAGAGCTGGAAGCAACAGAGCTGTGATTGGAACCCAGGCAGTCATGGCTTCAGAATCTGTGCTTTTGAGGACTGCGTTATGGCCTCTTGTACTCTTCTCACGACAAGGATTGCACATAGGCTGTACAAACTTTTTTTGCTTTCCATATCACCTCAGCTTTAAACTCAGGAGCAGGGTTTGATTTTAAAAAAAAGAAAATTATACTCCTTCCCTAATACCTCCTCCCCAAACCACATGAACAAACAGAATTGTCAGGAGACAGTTTCCGTCTAGGAACAGAAACTAAAGGGTCTTCCTGGAACACTGTCCTAAGATACCGGACTGATCATTCTAAGGGCTGCAGGTGGGGCCTCCTTGCTGTGACAGCCCTCACTCTTGGCACCAGATTTGTTTTTAAGAGGACAGAAACTCTTACCTTTACAGCTAGTGGATTTGGTGAGCTTCTGAGAAAGTTTTAAAAATTGCTTTTCACACTTCATAAAAGTCCGTGGGAAGGGCCAAGGGCTTGGAGCTTAGATGACTTGAGTTTAGTCCTGGCACTCTTCTGATCGCTACTGACTGTGTGGCCTTGGACTTCCCGACTTGGGTTTCATCCCCTGTAATTGGTGGAGGGGGTGGGGTGATAACGGCAATAGGATTGGTTTGGTGAGGATAAGAAGCTATTACATAGGACGATGTTTTATTGACAACAATGGCCGTGTGTGTTAGGCAGCTGGGGACCCGCGTGCGCTCTGTGAGCCTCGGGAGTCTTTCCCGTTGGGTGAGTGGTGAGCTGGAGGCTTGGGAATTGGTGGGAAGGTTTGCGTTGATCTGAGCTTCTTTCCTTTCCTGTTCTCTCCTTACCTGTGGTACAGTGTGGATGATAATGTGGGTGTCCGCTCAGTTTCTGGCCCAAACTCCTTTTCCTTGGTGCCCTCTCCTGCTTTGGGCTCGCCTCCAGTTTGCCTACAAAGTGCTGTTTGTTGTGAGGGTGAAGCGGGCAATTCTCTGGGCAGTGCAGTTACTGTAGTTCAAAGCAGAAAGCCAAGCTGGAGGAGGAGGGACAGACAGGGCTTGTTCTTTAGAATTTTGTACATTGATTTTTGAAGGATTTTTGAAGGAAAGATGACTTCTCAATAGAAATATTATGAAATGCCCTTCATAACAGAACAAAATCGGGCAAGGAGAAAGGGCTTTAAGAAATCACTGCTTATTACTTTGAAAGCAAATGCTTTTGTTTGTTTGTTTGTTTTTGAGTGGAGGCAAATACTTCTGGAACTCTTACTATGTCTGCAATGCATTCTGGTAGGATAGGAAACAAAAATTGATAAATGATATTTACAACAGCTGTCATTTTGGTGCATTTTAGGTGGTCCGCATTGGGCCACTTTTCCTGTTTTATCCTCAAATTAGTCATGAAGGTAGGAATCATTTTGTGTGTGTCCCATTTCAAAGATTATAAAATTGAGGCTCATAGTATTTAAATAACCTACCAAGGGTTACAGTGCTAGTAAGTAACCGGAAGAGCTAAACTTTGAGCCTAGGTCTGTCTCTCATTCACAGTATGAAAAATGAGTGTGTTACATGCCCCTGCTTTCAGGGGGAGACCACCACCTACGCAGTTTGGTGTAATTCAGCTCAGCACGCGGTATATGCTGTAATTCCTGCATGAGCTAATTTTTTTGAACATTTGTTGAGAGGAAGGAGAGACTGATTTTGATTGGAAAGATCAGAGAAGGTTTCACAGAGAAAAATAACTTGAGCAGCGCTGAGGGAACATTGGGGCAGCAAGTGCCCAAGACATAAAAGAAGCGTGTGATGTGTTCTGGGAATGGTGCTGTGACAGAGTGAGGGATGTGGGAGGGAAGGAGGGCAGAAAAGTAGTTTGGGAACAGATCACAGAGGGTCTCAAGTGTCCTGCTAAGGAATTTAGACTCCATTCCATTGCCTTTGAAGGTTATTCCATTAAACGTTCTTGAGAAGGGGAATCATTTAGTCTCTGATGTGACTGATTCTGGTGGCAGTGTCTAGAAAGGAGTAGAACGTGTGCAGCAAAGGTTCCCCAACCAGACTGCAGCATAGGGTCACCTGGGAGTCCTTAAACATACAGATTCTGGGAACACCCCATGCCCACCAGCAGCACCCACCCACCCCCTGCCCCAGACATTCTGTTTAAAAGCCTGCAGGTGATTCTGAGTGCAGTCAGATAAGGGAGTAGGGCCTGTAGACATTCTGAGGCCAATTGTGAGTTTGCCATCGTGTGGATGATTTATAAACCATAGGAGGCGGCCAGGAATCAAACCTTGGGGAAGATCTGTCTATTTAGGTTTCATCGTTTGCTTATTATTCCGTATAGATATTAAATAATCTCAGAGCACCATCATTTTCACATAAATTTTCCCATTCATCTACAATAGAATGCACTATGGCTCTAAACTTTATGCCTTTGTGCTAAGTCCCCTACCCTGCCCCACCCGCTTTTTTTGTTTGTTTATTTCGAAGGAAATGGAACATGCAGCATTTCCTTCGTGACTGTCCCTTCGTGGACAATCTCTCATCAGCTGTGGAGTCCGCTGCCTGGGGCATGGTGGCTACACAGCTAATAGTTCAGCTCTTCAGTCTCTTAGGAGTTGAGTGGTATGATGCTCACTTGTACATTTCCTGGGACCTAGCATGAAGTTAGGCCATTTTTTTTTTTTTCCAAATGTTGCAGACCCCTCCTGCTTCCGTTTCTTGAGTTCTAAATCAACGACTGACTTTTAAAGTATAAATTTTGCTGGGAGAGCAAACAGTTCTACCAAGGGAGAAGCAATTTCTCAACATTAAAAAAAATTAGAAATTATAATTTATGCTTAAAAAAATAATGTTAGTCCAAGTTTTTGCTCTCTTCTCTCTTCCTTCTCCGCTGTTCTTTATCCTGCCGTATGTTTACAAACCATTCTCATGACCTTCTGCCTGAGCAGCATATTTGTAGTGGGGCCAGATTATACATACACCACTGACTTTTTCATCTGACCTCTAAATTCAGCCTTTGAGCCCCTTCATTTCTCTGAGTTTTGCTAACAAAGTCTTCTTGTTGAAAGGAATATTATTTCCCGTGGAACTTTACTGATGGTGTGTGGAATAATAGGATCATGCTTTTTGAAGTTCAGACCGAAGGTCCTAAAATCTTAAACATATCCAGTTTGCTATTGCTTACTTTACCTTTAGTTCAGTCTTGGCATTTCAGGTCTAGAGGCGGTTACTACCCAGTGGGCATCCTCAGCCCCTCCCTGAAAATTAAAGGGAGAACAGAAATGAAACCAAACTTCCTGTTTTTCCTCACCTCTCTGTTAATTTAACTAAGTCATTTGGCTTGCCCTCATTTGCCCTTTTCACCCCTCCCAGATTAACGTTATGTGCAAATTTGATTATAACAGTGTGAATAATTTCTAAGTTACTTGAATACAGATTGAATACTGTTCCTTGTGGTTCTTTTCTTCATCACACTGGTAGATGTATCCAGTGTTTTTCTTTCCAGCCTGCTTAACTCCTGTGTGGTTCTTGTAGCCACGTAAGTTTCAGTTGATTTGGCCATCCTGATTGTATGGGGCACTATCAAATGCTTTGTCAAGATCAAAGCATGTGGAGTTCAGTGCATTCCCTTCCCTTGCTAATTCAGTTGTGCTGGAGGCGGGCAATCCTGGAGCCTTGCAATCCAGGATTCTGGTCAAGGTAAGGAAGCAGCCCTTCTTCCTGAGTTGGCTGTTCGGCAGATATCTTTTCCTTTCTTTTAAATATTCATTTATTCAGCAACATGTAGCAGGCACTGCATCCCTGACCGTGTACAACCAGTGGTTCCATTCTTGCTGTAGAAAGGAAAACCCCTGACCTTTCACTTCTCTCCTTCTGCCTTAGCATGGGACTATTCCCCATGAACTTTCATTCTGGAGAAAGCAAGCCCAAGCCAATGGTACCCCACTGGTAGTAAAATGTGTTGGTTAAAAGTAGATTCTGTGGCCAACCAGGCTGCCCAAGTTCTGGTATTTGCTAGTAGTATTACTTTAGGCAAATTACTTAATAGCTCTTGTCTGTTTCCTGGTCTGTAATATGGAAGTAATGGTAGTTCTTGCTTCATAGAGTTGTCCAGAATAATTGAGTCAATACATGTAAAGTGGTTGGAATTTGTTTAGCTAGGTTTAGTTTAAAAATTGATGAATAATCTTTCAAAAGTTTATAATAACGTTTCTGGGTTTTCCAGGCACTTTGTTTCTCTTTCATGCTATTTGCCTTAGTCACTCCACTGCAGGCAAAGGAAAGGTGATGAAGATCAAACTGTCCAGCTTTGCCACCTTAAATTATTTGTAAATTGCTTTTCTTCTTGAAGATTCCGTTATAATAGGTGGTTGCGAATTGATATACTCAGTAGACAATATGACTTGTTCCCTATCAACTCTTATATTGCTACTTCCCAGTGTGTAATTGTAGATATTTATATATTTAAAAAATCTTTTTAAGAACATTATTTTCTTAGTAATAAACATTATATTTATTGGACCTGTTAAATCATTTTAAGTTGTTGGATTTTTAATGTATTATTTTTAAACGGATGCCCAAAGAGAATTTTTAAATTTTCTTTTTAATAAGGAGGCAGAAATACCCACTGCAGACAATGAACAGACAAAACACGCCTTCCAAAGAAAAATGTCTTATAGGACAGTGTTTAGTCTACACCATACACATCATGATCAACAGTCAGTAAATAACCCAAGGCTGTTCATGTTAGCAGTCTGTGCCAGGAACAGTTTGAATACTCTTAACTTATGTACAAGTATTTGCATTTAGTCAAGCTTATATGGTTTCCTGCTAATCTTTCATATTTATGTTCACTGAATCACAGTACATCAGCCGTCATGGCTCACTTTACATGTATATTTGCATACTAACTGAAGAATGAGAGGGGAAACTTGGAAAAAATGTATTAAGGTTTTGTCCATTGGGACTTCCCTGGTGGTGCAGTGGTTAAGAATCTGCCTGCCAATGCAGGGGACACGGGTTCGAGCCCTGGTCCAGGAAGATCCCACACACAGTGGAGCAACTGTAAGTCCATGTGCCACAAGTACTGAGCCTGTGCTCTAGAGCCCGCGAGCCACAACTGAGCCGTGGCGCCACAACTGCTGAAGCCCATGCGCCCTAGAGCCCGTGCTCCACAACAAGAGAAGCCACGGCAGTGAGAAGCCCGCGCACCACAAGGAAGAGTAGCCCCCGCTCACTACAACTAGAGAAAAGCCCGCGTGCAGCAAAAGACCCAACTCAGACCAAAAAAAAAAAAAAAGATTTTGTCCATCACAGTTTGATCGACCTGTGGATCTGTCTTATTTATTATTTTATTAAATACTTTTCAGCTGCAACCTAAGATCATGTTTAACCTAATCTATATTGACATATTGCTAAGAATCAGTTGGCCCGTTGGAAAATACATGTTTATAGTTTACTCTTTCAAACAACTTGGGAAGTTGATGAAATCACGTGATATAGTTGAGAGAGATTCTTCTGAGTAAAAGATGTGTAGCACAGAATAATAAATCCACAGCCAAAATGCACCTACTCATTTCTTCTCAATCCAGAGGAAGAACAGACCCAGGGTGAATTTTAGCTCCATTACCTACTGCTTTGAGAACAACACCTATGAGCTCCACTTCTCGCACAGTGGTAATGAGACCTCCTTGCAAAGGCAGTTCTGAGAATCCAGTGAGGCAGGGCATGTGTGGGTCCTATGTAAATGTTACTAATTCTGCTCAAGATGTGTGTGCTTTGAAGCACTGAGCTCAGGGACATACCAGCTCACGCCTGTTGCCACCCAAGCCTGTGTTTCTGACGTGTAGCTGGGTCTTCCAAGTAATGCTGCAGGTGTTCTGAGTAGTGCTTTCCTTCTCAACTTGCTTGAAACCAGGAGACTCTTGTGCCTAGGAGGGAGCCTAAACCACCTTGCAGGCAGACTTTTTTAAAAAGGTGATTTGCATCCCCTTGCTACATTTTTGCCATGGGAAATGACACTCTGGCTCCTTGAAAATGGCTAATAACCGTCCGTGGGTAAATGCCAATCAAGCCAGCCAGTTGGCTCTGAAGACATTTTCCTTGAAAGCCACGGCCCAGGTTTTGCAGAGGCCGGGAGATGAGTGTGAGTGCCAGAGACCTCCTTCACAGAAAAGCCTGTTGCATGTGCCACCCTGGAAGTGAAGACAGAGACAGGGATGCCGCTGTGAAGGCTGCTGTTACAGAGAGACAGTCTCTTAGGTAACCAGATGGCTTGTTGTCATTTTTCATTTGCAGAAAATCCAGCTGTAATAATGGCCAAGATTCCTCACACAGAGAAATCGTGTGGCAGACATTTTTAATCACCAAAGTAAGGTCTGTCTCTTTTAAGATGAAGAAAGATAAGGAGCATCGTTTTGGGATATGAGTTTATCATCTCTTTCTCCACACCCATTAGTCCTCAGGAAAGCTATCTTTTGTCACTTAATTTGGAGCCTCTAAAATGGCTTTCACACTTTGCTGTGTTGGTCCACAGACTGTGGTACTTAGGGAGTGGAGACTTGCAAAATTAACCTCCAGTATTCTTCCAAAATCAGTTTTATTTTTTGTGGAGTCATTTGTGCCTACCTGGGAGCATTTTTTTCTCTTTTTATGAGGTTGTTATTTTAATATTTTTTTCTGCCTAACGGTGGCAAGGAAGAAACACTTTCCATGAAATACAGAAGGGGCAGGAGAATAGCTGAGCTGTGAGAAAGTACGATATGATGCTTTGGTCTTGTGATTGTTAGGTTATATACTTGTCAGGAATGGATGCAATCTTAGGATGTTGTATTATCCAAACTATGAACTTTGGGATCCAGGCAGCTTAATTTAAGCATGTTTCCTTTGCTTTGTCTCAAGAATTTCATTTTTCTTTAGAGGTTTAGGCTCTTGGATTTATGAGTAACAGAAATGAAGGCAGGGATACCAAAAGGTATTTTGAAATAGAATTGTATCCAAAACATGGTAATTATTGACTTTTTTTTTTTTAATGAGAGAATTGAGAGAAGTTTTGAGTTCAGTGCCCTCCTTCCTTCCTCCCTCCCTCCCACCAGGTACTTTGTGGGAAAGCAGTGGCAGTGCTTTGGGAAGAAGCATTAGGTTGGTGAAAAGAAATGAAGAGTGGACAGGTCCAGGGTAAGCAAGGGACTGAGAGAAGGCAAATGATGGCAGCAGAGGCAGACCTGGACCCTAAAAGCATGCTAAGATCCCTCAGGAGGTTTTTAGTAATAAGCCCGCATGCCACTGTGCGAACCTGAAGGACGGGAGTGCATCTGCCCCTGCCCAGCCCCTACCGGCACACTTGAACTGTCCTTGCCCTTCACCTGCGTGCCCTACAGCTCCAGAGTCTGTGCTGCTGAGTGAGGTGGTGGGGAAGGGCGAGTGAGACATAGCTCATCAGCAGACAAGACAAAAGCACTCACTTTCTCCCTCACTCTCCGCTCAAGTGTCTGGGGTCTCATTGCCAAGCTTCTTAATCACCTCTTAATACATGCTCTGTTTCTTGGCTTGTCAGGAGGCTCGTGGCAGCATGCTATTGACAGGTGAGTGCGAACTAAGTGCCAAAGCAGAAGGAGATGGAAAGTGAGAGAATTTCAAGTTTCACTAAGAGTGGAGTCCATGCATGTTTTGTTTTGTGTGGTGTGGTTTTTGTTTGTTTGTTTGCCTTCCTCTTAAAAGGGCCCAGTTGGAAGAGAATTCAGGGAACAAACATTAGTCAGCAGATTAGGTTCTGAACTGGATAGACTTTGTACCTTGGCATATGAGTGGCTATCCTAGAACCTTTTGAACTTTTGCCACCGAGTAATTCTGAAAAGGCGGACAGAGCCAGTGGTAGATAATGGGAAAGAGCACGGTGTCCTCTGCTCAAGTAATCAAGGTACATATTATTCAGGTGGGTAAGGAGCCTAGCTAGTTCAACAGAGTGATAGCATGGAATTGCAGGCTCGTTTGGAGATGAAGGAATGGATCACAGATGGTCGATGGGCTTGATTTTTCTCTGAGAATTCACTATTGTTTTGAGAATAAGCAGAGCTTAGAGGAAATGGCCCAGATTTTACACTTAGGAAAGAACTCTTATTCAATTCTCCGTTTGACCACTTTCTAGCTAAGACATCAGGACAGTTACTTAACTTCTCTGACCCTGCTTCCTCAATTGGGAATATGAGAATAGGACTTTTGCAGATCTGTTGGGAAATATTAAGACTAAAGGGAGATTAAAATGAGATGCTAACGCTTAGCAGGAGCTTAATGTCCATCAGTTTCTTTCTTTCAGTCAAAATTTAAGTTTTTATGTAGAATAATCATCCTTTATATTCTGTTCTCCATGTTGAGTTTTGAAACAGGAATAACTTTTATTTAAGCTATCACCTTGATGATAAAAGGAGCTGTTTATCAGAGACAGTGCTGTAGGTGCCTTGCAACCTGATAGATTCGTGTGCAAGGGCACGTAGGGTACCGGTGAATCTGTCCACACCTGAAAGCCCAGAAACTGGGCACTGAATGCATAAGCGGACTCCTGGAGCTGGTACACTCTGCCTATGGCAAATTCTTAAACCACCTGTTTACTATCTTTTAAACACTACCCCGAAGTTCACCCAAGTCAGAGGGTGACAAAATGGACAAACGCAGAACTTTGGAACTGCTCTGTGATTCATACGCCCAGAGAAATACTTAATTGTTTTCTGGAAGAATGCACTATATGATGATCTTTTGTGTGGAATTGGTTTATGTAAATATTAGGGCTCTGTGCCGGTAAGGATCCCAGTAGACAGCCTAGGAGCCCGGAATACTTTTTTATCTTTTATTTTTTTTTGGCAGTTCGTGGCTGCTGCATGAACGCTCTCCCTTTTGAGTCAGCCAGGCGCAAGAGAAGTAATTTCCCATCCAGAAGCTCTTTCGGCAGCTGAGCTGTAGTGGATATACTGGGATGTGGCTAAGTTTAAAATTGTGCGTAAATCCAGCTTCCTCTCCCCTGGAAAGGCTCAGCTTGTCTTTATACCTTCCCCTCCGGCCGATTTTTTTTTTTTTCCGGGGGCGGAGAGGAGAGGAAAGGAGGAACACTGAGGCAGGCGGACAGCTTGTAGTTGACTTAGGTCCGCGCGGGGAGGGGGAAACCTAGGCGGGGGCTGGAAACGGAAGGGCTGCCAGTGCGCCGCAGGCGAGGCCGCCGGCAGGGGGAGGCCGGGCCGCGGGCAGCCACCTCGCGGGCCGCCGGGGTGGCGGGTCGCCCTCCGGGAGAGCGCTGGGTGCCGCGGACCGTGCGAGGCGGGCGGCGGTGGTTATGCAACCCGCAGCCCCCTCGTCCGCCCTCCTCGCCGGCCTGCGTCCCTCCCTCCGCTTGGCCGGCACTCGGATCTCTCTCGGTCTTTCTCTCCCCTGTGTTTCAAACAGGAAGTGCAGGGCTGTCTGTAACGTGCCGCCGGGTCCCAGGATGGAAGAGTGAAGTCGCGCCGGTTCCAGCTCGCGGAGCCCGCCGGAAGCCAGTCCCCGGAGAGGAGAGCGCCCTGAGGGAGCAGGGTGGCCGCCTGGTCCAGGTGCGGGGCTGGGTTGCGAGCCCGCGGGCCGGGCGCTGGGCTGTCACTCAGTCACTCAGCGGATCTGCAGCTCCCGCGCTGCAGCCTCACTCGCCGTGCCTTTTCTAGGTTGCGCCCCCCTGGCTGCTTTCTGTCCAGGAGGATCTCTCCAAACTCCGTGGCTTTGCTACCCGGGTGTGTTGGACCCCGGCGATAAGGCGCGTGGCAGCACGCGGCGCCCACGGGACCTGCCCCGCTTCCTCACCCACCCTAGGCAGGAGCTTTCCAGGCTGGGCTGCTTGTGCCCGGGAGGCTTCCCAGTCCTCAGCTGCCCTCTCCACCCTCGCCTCTCGTCCTCCTGCCGCCTGAAGCAGCGGCTCTTTGTTCTTCACTTTGTTCTCCAGGCCAGGGGTTATCTACAGAAATGGGTGGCTTGGGTGTTATTAAGAGTAATGTGAGTGGGAGGGGTGGGGACCTGGGGGAGAAAGAGGATGAGTTGAGGGTGATTTGTAAGGTGGAAAGGGGAGCAAGAAGCTTGGTGTCCGGGCTAAGAAATCTCACCAGCTCTTCAGCCGGTGAAACAGAGGAGTCCAGGCTCTTTGCTTTCCATTTTGGAAGAGCCAGGCTGTCAGGAACTGAGGGAGTTCGTGATGCAGACACACACTGGAAAGGTAGTGACCGGGAATGAGGGGCAGCTAGTTCTGAGATGTTTAGTCTGATGTCTGGCTTGTTAATTCCAGTTGGGGATTCTTAGCCAGCCTCTCTTGCTGAGACAGAGGTACTTTTAAAGGTAGAAGCCTGACATCTTTATTCATTAAATGCCATTTTTCATCAGAGTAAAATTGAGAACGACTTTTCTCAAATTCACTGGGTAGGTTACAGTTTCACATTGCTTGTCTTACTCCATCTCAGAAGTGCATAGGTGGAGAACAAAATGCTAGAGGAAAGGTTGGTTTTATGCGCAGAGTTTTTGCTTCTTCATTTCCCTGGCAGCTCCTCTGCGGACTAAATCAGACGGACTTTTCCCCCAGTGAAAGCCCGGTCTTGTTTCCCCACCTTTATTTGTCTACCTGGTTGAACTCCAGTCTTGTGGAGGGACACTAAAGGAGGTGTGATGGTTGAGAGGAGGTGAGAGGCAGTTTGATGGGAAGATTGTAGCCTCAATTTAAATGTTTGAATGAAGTTAAAGCCAGTAGTATCTTCTGTCTCTTTCTTTTGGAAGAAGGGATCCATACAAATGACTAGAGGGGAGGAAAGTGAGATTCTGCAAAGAAGAGCCTCTTTCTGTAGCAGGGAGGGAAAGTGCAAAATCACAGTACTATGTGCACTTAGCCCCTTCACCTTATTGGGTGGTCAGGCTTTCTCGGGAAGCAGGGTTGGTTGTAGAATTTAAATTTGTGATGTCCTATGCCGACTATATCACTCTAATGCTGATGTTTTTTGTAGTGAAATATTATTTACTACATAATTAATTTTGCTTTGAGAGGAAAATCTTTTGTAGTTACTCAGCCTGGTACATTTGTACTTTCCCCTCCCTCCCTTTCTTTTTCTTATTAGCAGCATGGAGGTAATTTAAATTATAAGATCCCATTATGCCAGTAGCCTTCAGAACTTTAATCTCCTTTAAAATGCAGGTGCTTTGAGCATTGTGATATTATCAGTAATTGGCATCGTGTTAGCATTAAGTAGCCAAGATACACTATGAGCGCTGAGCAATTAATTTTATCTTTTTCTAGATAGATGTGGACTTCTTAAGTTTGAATTTAATTGTGAGAAGCTTGTGTTTATGCCTCTTCTTGCCAAATACATCATGAGATTAAAAGTGAAAACAAGTCATTAAGAGAGACTCTTGAAAGACCTGTACAACCATAGTATTTTGCCTCTATTTTTATACCCAGGTATACTCCTGGCCCTCTGATTCATCAATTCACCTGAGGACTTTCCTCAACATCTGTCATTCTGTTTCAAGATAAAATAGAACAGCCTTTGTGACCTCCCAAACTTGTCCCCTATTTAGGAACAGGATTTATTCCCACCCTAGTGGAATTTGATACTAATTAAATAATAACCCAGGAATCATAATAAATGGCCTTTAGATCCTCATTGCGCATTTTCTATATCTCCTGTATAATTTATTACTCTGTTTAACAGTCTGGAATAGGATTCATTTATTCTATTTGATGGAGCGAGGAAACTGAGGCTGATAAAATGTGACTTGTCAGTGGTCATACTAGTAAATGGACGTGCTGGGACTTGAACAAGAGTCTTCTGCTTTATAGTGCTTGGCTCTCTTGTAATCTGGAAAGTGGCCGCTTAAGGAAGAAATGGCAACGCTGATTCAGATGGCCTTTTGCTTTTCTAAAAGAGAGCTGCTAAACACCGACTCGAGATTAACTTCACCTAAATCTCCAGATCTTTTCCCATTCCTCTCTACCCAGAGCTATTAGGGGGTTTTATTGTTGTTGTTTCCATGTTTGAAATTTACACTTCCTCTGTGTTAGTTACTAGATTTAGCTGTGTTTGCATCGTTGTGATTTGTTTTCTGCTGCCAACATTCTAATGGCATATTTTAATTTACACATATTTTATGTCAGGTCTTAGTGAACAGTATCTTTTTGAAAGGTCATATTAGCATATTTTAACTTCTTAGAGTAAAAAACAACATTTCTGGTTTACCCCTAGGACATAGTTTACATCCCAGAAAAGAAATAATAAATTAAAAAATTAATAAATGATGTATATAGCTCTCTTCATACTCCACTACCCTACATACTGTATGACCACTGTACATAGCCCCCCAACTTCCTCACCCCAGTTCAGGATAACTTACTGAAAAGCTTATATTATAAAAGACATGGGCAAATCCATACACACTTTATATATTAAATAGTTTTCTAATACTCCCCAGATGGAAATAAGTTTATTTTTCTTATTTTTGCAACATTTCATGTTGAGGCTCTCTTTAGCTAGGATTTTTATGTTACACCGAGAAGAATATAAATTAAAATAAATTTAGAGTATATTTTCAGTGGGATATGCTGGATAAAATATTTATTTTGTCTTCAACCATTGAAGTATCTGTAGTGATCTATAACTTCCACCTTGTAGAATTGTGTCAAAGCATCAGGAGAAGGGGGAGAAGGTGGGGGAGAGGGAGGGGGGAGGAAAGGGAGATAAACTGAGTGATTTTTTTTTTTTTTTTTGCGGTACGCGGGCCTCTCACTGTTGTGGCCTCTCCCGTTGCGGAGCGCAGGCCCCGGACGCGCAGGCCCAGTGGCCACGGCTCACGGGCCCAGCTGCTCCGCGGCACGTGGGATCCTCCCGGACCTGGGACACGAACCCGTGTCCCCTGCATCTGCAGGCGGACTCTCAACCACTGCGCCACCAGGGAAGCCCCTGAGTGATCTTTTCTTCTATAAGTAAGGAATGGAATGATATATGCATATTTTCTTAATACACAATGCACTGCCACTTCTGTCTGTTCTAAACAATTGCAGTGGCTTGTGAACTAAGAATGAAAGGGTAGCTGGCTTTGATGTGAAATGCCAAGGAGAAGTTTATGGCCAAGAGAGGACTAGGAATGGAGATAAACGTGCATTAGGATTTTCAGTTTTTCACAACCCTCTCTCTTTTCCTTCATGTCTGTTATAAAATAAAAACTATCTTCAATTGGAAATTGTGAACTTTAAAGCAGTGGCTCTCAACCCTTACAAAAATCAGGAAACTATACTACTAAAGGATTTCAAAGATTTTGACTTGTTCAGAGTTTTACTTCTCATTTGTGATGATTGGTAATATTTAGTGACAAAGTCACTCTTTAATATTACTTAACTGGATATATATTATAAAGAATCACCACAGCATCTTCCCGTCTTTGTAAAATAGTAGTACATGTATGAGTGGGACAGGGGTTCAGTCTACCGACTTCTGCCAGGATCCTGAAGTCCACAGGTTGGGACTCAGGACTGAAGTAAAACAACTGCTCCAGGCTGCAGATGCAGAAATGGTGATGTACGTTATGTTAGCTGTCAGGTTATAAAGATTCCCAAGTGGAATTTTTCATCTTCGTTGTACATTAAATAGGTAATGTGTAAAGTCCTGACTTTGGATCTGATCCTGTTTCTGGGTTAATTGTTTTCATGGTCAGCTTTGAGGTCCTGTAGTTACTCAGTCACGGATAACTGGAGTTCTTCTAAGAGCATTCTCCCGACATTCTGCCTACGGTGCTTCCTTATTATGTTTGTCGAGTCAAGACTCCGACACCAGTCCCAGGGTCACCACTGTCATAACTGCCACCATCTGCAGCCTTATATTCATTTCGCAGAAGCTAAAAGAGCCTTGCCAATCTTAACTTTTACAGTTTTCAATAAGTGTATAGAAGGAGAGAGATTATTTACCCTGTTCTGTAGTGGAAAAAGCTGGCATATAGGTTCATATTGAATCTGTCTCTCTGATTTCCATGCCCATTGCTGAGGTTTTGGTATTCTGTTGAAGGCAGATTAGGCAAGGCACCAAAATCTGTTAGGGTTAGTGCATGATGCTCTTTTTTCTGGTTAAAAAAAAAAAAAATCACTTTCTATTTATTGAATGCTTTATATGGGTTATCTGTAATCTTCCTGGTGGTGTGCAGCGTGGGTAATATCCCTCTTGTATAGGTAAAGAAACTGAGGCAAGTGGAGATTGTAGTTTATCCAGGTCACATGGACAAGCTGAGGCCTGGCCTCGGATCCAGGTTTGTCAGTCCCCAGGCTCAAACATTTCTGTCATCACATCTGCTTCTTTCTCTGTCCTTAACCTCACCTGTGAAGAGAAACGAGAACATTTTGTTTAGTCTTACCTACCTTTTCAGCAGAGGTTCAGTTAAAATCGTACAGAACATGCCGACTTTAGGAATAGGGACATGAAAGGGTCAACATTTTTATAAGTATTTTTGGCTTCCATGCAGTGTGTATGCTCTTTTCCCCACCAAGGAATGTATACTTAGAGTCATGAGTGTATTGAATCTGCTGGTAAGAGCTTCTTGAGGCAGTATCGTCCACAAGCAGTATTGCTGGATCTTAGGACATAGCATACTGATTTTACGAGGAACTGCACAGATGTTGTCAGTTTTATAGCTCCACCAATTCTACACGATGGTTTCTTTTCTTATTAACAAATTTCCTGATTTTTGCTATCCGTTAGATGTTCACTGTGGCTCATGGTTGAATTTTGCCTTGTTTTGATTTATAAGTGAGGTTGAGCGTCTCTTCACATACTTAATTTCCCGTTTCTGTGAATTGGGCCTCTTCCCCTTTTCTTGTAAAAAGTTCCTTGAAAGAATTCATGTGGAGTTCCTTGTATATTCTAGAAGTTAATGCCTTGTTAGCTGTGGATATGGTGGATACTTTCTCCCAGTATGTCACTTGTCTGATAAGTTTGTGTGTGGTGCCTTTCAGTAACAACAACAACAAAATCTTTAATTTTAATGTAGGTGAACCCACCAGTTTTTAACATTATTGTGGTCTGTGCATTTTGAGTCATTTAAGAAACGCTTCCCTATTCTAGGCTCATATTATAGTCTCTCTTCACTTTCTTAGCTTTATAGGTTTACTCTTGGGTTTTTAAACGATTCGAAGTTTAAGATATGAGGTGTAAATTCATTTTTATTTTTTAAAAACTGTTCATCTTGTGAGCCAGTTTCTTCAACACTATTTACCAAATAATCCACTCTTTCTCCACAGATTTTTGGTGCCACCTCTAGCATATAAGTGTACATTTACGCAGATCTCCTTCTGAGATCTCTGTTTTGTTCAGATGGCTTATTTGTGTGTTCCTGGGTCGTTGATTCACTTTTTTAAGTTACTAGGGCTTTGAAATATGCCTTATCTTACCCGTACACTTACATGACTTGATCTTATTATCATGACTGATATAAATTTAAAAGTTCAAAACTATTTGAGATTATTTTGGGTGGCTGTCTTGCCCTTATTTGTATGTGCTAGCCCTTTACATCTGCAAATGTATTTTCGAGAAATGTGTTTACTCCTTCAGGAATATTATTTATTTATAACGTAACCCTAACATTCCTGACATGACACTTTCTTCTCGATTTTATTATTATTTCTTTTTTTTAGCAATCACGGCTCCCTTTCATCTATGTAGGGCAGTGGGTGTTTCACTTCAAAGTCCTCTCTTCTTCAGTGATCTGCGCGTGCTCGTAGAGCTGGGATATGCATTCCTGATACGGCTTTTGAATGAATGTTTTATGAGGTGTGATGCCGTAATATATGGCCGAGTACTCTTGAAAGCCTGTTAATTATAGATGTTTTTTATTGGGAAAACACTGCCAGTTTCAGCTCGGGTTTTCTCCAAGTTTTACTTTGCTTCACTCTGTTCCCAGCTCGAGGGGTATCGTTCTCTCTCCAGTCTCCATTGTATGTCACACCAAATGCTAGGTTGCTTTATTTGATAAGCAGGCATTTACATGTCTTTTTTGTCTGCCGTTCTTAAGGTGCTTTATGGATATAGTAGAGGGACTACTGAAAGGTACTAAGCTTGCATAAAGTCTGATAAAATGATAATGTAGAATGTTCTAGAGTCCAAAACCTGCTTATAAGACCAATGTCCTTGGGCTGTTGGAATTGTTCTCCTATTGTGCTTTAAATAGGAGCTATTCACCTGCATTTAATGACAACAGCCCCAGCCTCTGACCTGACCGACCTCACATCTTCAGGAGACGACTTCATCAGTGTGGACATTTTCCATTTCTCATTCAGGTTCCTCTGTGATCATCTCACCAGCTGTCAGGTCCACGTGTCTTACCAGCTCCTCTCTTCTTCAATTATTCTAATGTAATTGACAGCTATACTACTTCATTCATTCAACAGACATTTGCTGAGTTCCAAACTATTAAATCTTAGTTCCCTTATCTCTCCTCCTATCTGCTGTACACCAGTCATTGTGCTAAATTCTGAAGATACAATGTGAGTATGACACAGTGCCTGACCTTAGAAGATAGACACACAAATCATTAACTGGAACTTAGAATGTGGAACACTTTACAGCAATACCTTGTAATAAATAATAATAGAGAGTGGGGCACAAAGGAGGGAGTGCTTTGTTCTTTCTTGTTTGTGAGGAAAGAATTCATGCCGGAGGTGATTTTAGTGCTAAATATTGGAGGGATAGGATTATTTATCAGGCTGAACAGGAAAAAAAAAAAAAAGGAAGAAGAAACAGCCCAGGTTCAGAGCCCGGTAAGGAGCCCCACGTATGTGGGACTGGAGCAGAGGGGTCGTGGTGCAGAAGCGAGGAGAGCAGGAGGTGCATCTTGGTTCAGATTCTTGGTCCAGTCTTGTCTAGGGTCGTACATTGCTATTTCTGGAAGTGTCGACTTTTTCCTGGCAGCATTGCGGAATCATCAAAGGTGAAATAAATGCTTAAGTCACTGTCTTAAGGTATGTGAAAAGAAAGCAGGGAGAAGCCCAGTGGCTGTTGAAATAATCGAGGTAGACATAATGAGGACCAGACCTAAGGTGATGATGGCAGGAAAGGAGAGGAGAGGATGGATTAGAGAATCACTTAGGAGAAAGAATTGTTTGCTGATTTGGTGGAAAGTGGGAGGGGGAGTAAGAGGGAAGAAGAAGAAAGGTGACTCTTGATGTTTCTCGTTGGGAAGATTCACTGTCTGAGGGTGTCATTCATCGGGATGGAAAACAGCAGAGGAGCAAGTTTAGAGAGACAATAGTGAGTTCAGTTTGAAGTAAAGTTGGGGTGCCTGTGGGCACTCAGCTGATCTTGAGAGACCCAGACCCCAGGAGAGAAGTCAGGGTTGGAGACCTGTATTGTGGAGGGACTGGAACTGGTGGTTCCAGCCATGCAGATAGTTGAAATTCCCAGGGATGGCCCAAGGACCGACGACAACAGACAGAAGAAGGGGAGAGAGAAAGAGGACCAGGGAAATCCACAAATACAGATGATAATATTAAGCACCAGGGTTTTGGGTGTTGTTTCCGTATATTATGTCAGAGAATTTTTACAATACCCCCTGAAATAATTATTGTTATTGTCCTTTACAGATAAACTATCTAAAGCTCAGGTAAGCAACTTGCCAAATCGCCCAGGTGTTACATAGGGAAAACTGTCAGGTGTGTCCAAGGCCACAGGAAGTTCAGGTAAAGATTAAAAATGGGAGATGAATTTGGTGATTAGGTATTTAGTTGGTAGAGTGTTCTGAAGTCTAAATCTAGGTTGTCATGGATGAATAGAATAGGAGTTGAGAAGCAGGGGCACTAAGTGGAGTGCGCGTGTGTGTGTGTGTACACATTTGTCCATGGAGGAATATTTTTTGTGTATCATGGTAACTAGAGCTTATATTTTAGTTGAGAGTAGTGGAGGGGAAGTGACTGAAGGTAGAAGAGAGAATAACTAAGGGAGTAAGTTTCCAGAAAAGATAGGGTGGCCAGGGTCTGGAGTGCAGGCTTGTCTCGGGAAGGAAATAGGGACGTTCATTCCTTTGAGACAGGAGAGGAGGAGGGAAAGACACTTGCGACTGTGGATGAGTACGCAAGTGGAGGCTGCGAGGAAGTTGAGAAGGTTCCTTCCTGATGGCTTGGGTTTTCTCCATGAGGTAGGAGCAAATGAATTCTGCTGAGAGCGAGGGGACCTTGAGAAGACAGTCGAAAGTGAGTTCACAGTTAACTTGGGTAAAGGAGCTCACTGATTTAGGATAAGTAATAGTCCTGTATCATTGAGGGCCAAGCTGGGCTTTTGTCAGTGAGGATTAGATGCTGGTGGTGGTGTTTTTTTTGTTTGTATGTTTTTCTCGTTGATAGAGGAAGATGAATACCATGAATGACCTTTTTTTTTTTTTTTTTTACATCTTTATTGGAGTATAATTGCTTTACGATGGTGTGTTAGTTTCTGCTTTCTAACAAAGTGAATCAGTTATACATATACATATGTTCCCATATCTCTTCCCTCTTGCGACTCCCTCCCTCCCACCCTCGCTATCCCACCCCTCTAGGTGGTCACAAAGCACCGAGCTGATCTCCCTGTGCTATGTGGCTGCTTCCCACTAGCTATCTATTTTAGTTTGGTAGTATATATATGTCCATGCCACTCTCTCCCTTTGTCACAGCTTACCCTTCCCCCTCCCCATATCCTCAAGTCCATTTTCTGGTAGGTCTGTGTCTTTATTCCCGTCTTACCCCTAGGTTCTTCAGGACATTTTTTTTCCCTTAAATTCCATATATATGTGTTAGCATACGGTATTTGTCTTTCTCTTTCTGACTTACTTCACTCTGTATGACAGACTCTAGGTCCATCCACCTCATTACAAATAGCTCAGTTTCATTTCTTTTTATGGCTGAGTAATATTCCATTGTATATATGTGCCACATCTTCTTTATCCATTCATCTGATGATGGGCACTTAGGTTGTTTCCATCTCCGGGCTATTGTAAATAGAGCTGCAATGAACATTTCGGTACATGACTCTTTTTGAATTTTGGTTTTCTCAGGGTATATGCCCAGTAGTGGGATTGCTGGGTCATATGGTAGTTCTATTTGTAGTTTTTTAAGGAACCTCCATACTGTTCTCCATAGTGGCTGTACCAATTTACATTCCCACCAGCAGTGCAAGAGTGTTCCCTTTTCTCCACACCCTCTCCACCATTTGTTGTTTCTAGATCTTTTGATGATGGCCATTCTGACTGGTGTGAGATGATATCTCATTGTAGTTTTGATTTGCATTTCTCTAATGATTAATGATGTTGAGCATTCTTTCATGTGTTTGTTGGCAGACTGTATATCTTCTTTGGAGAAATGTCTATTTAGGTCTTCTGCCCATTTTTGGATTGGGTTGTTTGGTTTTTTGTTATTGAGCTGCATGAGCTGCCTATAAATTTTGGAAATTAATCCTTTGTCAGTTGCTTCATTTGCAAATTTTTCTCCCATTCTGAGGGTTGTCTTTTTGTCTTGTTTATGGTTTCCTTTGCTGTGCAAAAGCTTTGAAGTTTCATTAGGTCCCATTTGTTTATTTTTGTTTTTATTTCCATTTCTCTAGGAGGTGGGTCAAAGAAGATCTTGCTGTGATTTATGTCATAGAGTGTTCTGCCTATGTTTTCCTCTAAGAGTTTGATAGTTTCTGGCCTTACATTTAGGTCTTTAATCCATTTTGAGTTTATTTTTGCGTATGGTGTTAGGGAGTGTTCTAATCTCATACTTTTACATGTACCTGTCCAGTTTTCCCAGCACCACTTATTGAAGAGGCTGTTCTTTCTCCACTGTACATTCCTGCCTCCTTTATCAAAGATAAGGTGACCATATGTGTGTGTTTATCTCTGGGCTTTCTATCCTGTTCCATTGATCTATCTTTCTGTTTTTGTGCCAGTACCATACTGTCTTGATTACTGTAGCTTTGTAGTATAGTCTGAAGTCAGGGAGCCTGATTCCTCCAGCTCCGTTTTTCGTTCTCAAGATTGCTTTGGCTATTCGGGGTCTTTTGTGTTTCCATACAAATTGTGAAAGTTTTTGTTCTAGTTCTGTGAAAAATGCCAGTGGTAGTTTGATAGGGATTGCATTGAATCTGTAGATTGCTGTGGGTAGTAGAATCATTTTCACAATGTTGATTCTTCCAATCCAAGAACATGGTATATCTCTCCATCTATTTGTATCATCTTTAATTTCTTTCATCAGTGTCTTATAATTTTCTGCATACAGATCTTTTGTCTCCTTAGGTAGGTTTATTCCTAGATATTTTATTCTTTTTGCTGCAATGGTAAATGGGAGTGTTTTCTCGATTTCACTTTCGGATTTTTCATCATTAGTGTATAGGAATGCCAGAGATGTCTGTGCATTAATTTTGTATCCTGCTACTTTACCAAATTCATTGATTAGCTCTAGTAGTTTTCTGGTAGCCTCTTTAGCATTCTCTATGTATAGTATCATGTCATCTGCAAACAGTGACAGCTTTACTTCTTGTTTTCCGATTTGGATTCCTTTTATTTCCTTTTCTTCTCTAATTGCTGTGGCTAAAACTTCCAAAACTATGTTGAATAAGAGTGGTGAGAGTGGGCAACCTTGTCTTGTTCCTGATCTTAGTGGAAATGCTTTCAGTTTTTCACCATTGAGGATGATGGTTGGCTGTGGGTTTGTCACATATGGCATTTATTATGTTGAGGAAAGTTCCCTCTATGCCTACTTTCTGCAGGGTTTTATCATAAATGGGTGTTGAATTTTGTCGAAAGCTTTCTCTGCATCTAATGAGGTAACCATATGGTTCTTCTCCTTCAATTTGTTAATATGTTGTATCACATTGATTGATTTGCGTATATTGAGGAATCCTTGCATTCCTGGAATAAGCCCCACTTGATCATGGTGTATGATCCTCTTAATGTGCTGTTGGATTCTGTTTGCTAGTATTTTGTTGAGGATTTTTGTATCTATGTTCATCAGTGATATTGGGCTGTAGTTTTCTTTGTGACATCCTTGTCTGGTTTTGATATCAGGGTGATGGTGGCCTCGTAGAATGATTTTGGGAGTGTTCCTCCCTCTACTATATTTTGGAAGAGTTTGAGAAGGATAGGTGTTTGCTCTTCTCTAAATGTTTGATAGAATTCTCCTGTGAAGCTATCTGGTCCTGGGCTTTCATTTGTTGGAAGATTTTTAATCACAGTTTCAATTTCAGTGCTTGTGATTGGTCTGTTCATATTTTCTCTTTCTTCCTGGTTCAGTCTTGGCAGGTTGTGCATTTCTAAGAATTTGCCCATTTCTTCCAGGTTGTCCATTTTATTGGCATAGAGTTGCTTGTAATAATCTCTCATGATCTTTTGTATTTCTGCAGTGTCAGTTGTTACCTCTCCTTTTTCATTTCTATTCTATTGATTTGAGTCTTCTCCCTTTTTTTCTTGATGAGTCTGGCTAATGGTTTATCAATTTTGTTTATCTTCTCAAAGAACCAGTTTTTAGTTTTATTGATCATTGCTATTGTTTCCTTCATTTCTTTTTCATTTATTTCTTCTGATTTTTATGATTTTTTTCCTTCTGCTAACTTTGGGGGTATTTGTTCTTCTTTCTCTAATTGCTTTAGGTGCAAGGTTAGGTTGTTTATTCGAGATGTTTCCTGTTTCTTAAGGTACGATTGTATTGCTATAAACTTCCCTCTTAGAACTGCTTTTGCTGCATCCCATAGGTTTTGGGTCATTGTGTCTCCATTGTCATTTGTTTCTAGGTATTTTTTAATTTCCTCTTTGATTTCTTCAGTGATCACTTGGTTATTAAGTAGTGTATTGTTTAGCCTCCATGTGTTTGTATTTTACAGATCTTTTCCTGTAATTGATATCTAGTCTCATAGCGTTGTGGTCGGAAAAGATACTTGATACAATTTCAATTTTCTTAAATTTACCAAGGCTTGATTTGTGACCCAAGATATGATCTATCCTGGAGAATGTTCCATGAGCACTTGAGAAAAATGTGTATTCTGTTGTTTTTGGATGGAATGTCCTATAAATATCCAGTCCATCTTGTTTAACGTATCATTTAAAGCTTCTGTTTCCTTATTTATCTTCATTTTGGATGATCTGTCCATTGGTGAAAGTGGGGGGTTAAAGTCCCCTACTATGAATGTGTTACTGTTGATTTCCCCTTTTATGGCTGTTAGTGTTTGCCTTATGTATTGAGGTTCTCCTATGTTGGGTACATAAATATTTACAATTGTTATATTTTCTTCTTGGATTGATCTGTTGATCATTATGTAGTGTCCTTCTTTGTCTCTTCTAATAGTCTTTATTTTAAAGTCTATTTTGTCTGATATGAGAATTGCTACTCCAGCTTTCTTCTGATTTCCATTTGCATGGAATATCTTTTTCCATCCCCTTACTTTCAGTTTTTATGTGTCTCTAGGTTGAAGTGGGTCTCTTGTAGACAGCATATATATGGGTCTTGTTTTTGTATCCATTCAGCCAATCTGTGTCTTTTGGTGGGAGCATTTAATCCATTTACATTTAAGGTAATTATCGATATGTATATTCCTATTCCCATTTTCTTAATTGTTTTGGGTTTGTTATTGTAGGTCTTTTCCTTCTCTTGTGTTTCTTGCCTAGAGAAGTTCCTTTAGCATTTGTTGTAAAGCTGGTTTGGTGGTGCTGTACTCTCTCAGCTTTTGCTTGTCTGTAATGGTTTTAGCTTCTCCATCAAATCTGAATGAGATCCTTGCTGGGTAGAGTAATTTTGGTTGCAAGTTTTTCTCCTTCATCACTTTAATATGTCCTGCCACTCCCTTCTGGCTTGCAGAGTTTCTGCTGAAAGATCAGCTGGTAACCTTATGGGGATTCCCTTGTGTGTTATTTGCTGTTTTTCCCTTGATGCTTTTAATATGTTTTCTTTGTATTTAATTTTTGACAGTTTGATTAATATGTGTCTTGGTGTATTTCTCCTTCGATTTATCCTGTATGGGACTCTCTGTGCTTCCTGGACTTGATTAACTATTTCCTTTCCCATATTAGGGAAGTTTTCAACTATAATCTCTTCAAATATTTTCTCAGTCCCTTTCTTTTTCTCTTCTTCTTCTGGAACTCCTATAATTCGAATGTTGGTGCGTTTAATGTTGTCCCAGAGGTCTCTGAGACTGTCCTCAGTTCTTTTCATTCTTTTTTCTTTATTCTGCTCTGCAGTAGTTATTTCCACTATTTTATCTTCCAGGTCACTTATCCATTCTTCTGCCTCAGTTATTCTGCTATTGATCCCTTCTAGAGTAGTTTTAATTTCATTTATTGTGTTGTTCATCATTGCTTGTTTCATCTTTAGTTCTTCTAGGTCCTTATTAAATGTTTCTTGCATTTTGTCTATTCTATTTCCAAGATTTTGGATCATCTTTACTATCAGTGTTCTGAATTCTTTTTCAGGTAGACTGCCTATTTCCTCTTCATTTGTTAGGTCTGGTGGGTTTTTATCTTGCTCCTTCATCTGCTGTGTGTTTTTCTGTCTTCTCATTTTACTTATCTTACTGTGTTTGGGGTCTCCTTTTTGCAGGCTGCAGGTTCGTAGTTCCCATTGTTTTTTGTGTGTCCCCAGTGGCTAAAGTTGTTCCAGTGTGTTGTGTAGGCTTCCTGGTGGAGGGGACTAGTGCCTGTGTTCTGGTGGTGAGGGTGGATCTTGTCTTTCTGGTGTGCAGGTCCACGTCTGGTGGTGTGTTTTGGGGTGTCTGTGCACTTATTATGACTTTAGGCAGCCTCTCTGCTAATGGGTGCGGTTGTGTTCGTGTCTTGCTAGTTGTTTGGCATGGGGTGTCCAGCAATGTAGCTTCCTGGTCGTTGAGTGAAGCTGGGTGCTGGTGTTGAGAGGGAGATCTCTGGGAGATTTTCGTTGTTTGGTGTTATGTGGAGCTGGGAGGTCTCTTGTGGACCAGTGTCCTGAAGTTGGCTCTCCCACCTCAGAGGCACAGCACTGACTCCTGGCTGGATCACCAAGAGCCTTCCATCCACACGGCTCAGAATAAAAGGTAGAAAAAGGAGAAAGAAAGAAAGGAATAAAGGAAGGTAGGAAGGAAGGAAGGAAAGAAAAAGAGAGAAGATAAAATAAAGTTATTAAAATAAAAATTATTAAGAAAAAAGTTTTTTTTCAACAAAGCAAAAAAAACAGGACAGATAGAACCCTGTGGCAATTGGTGGAAGCAAAGCTATACAGACAAAATCTCACACAGAAGCATACACATACACACTCACAAAAAGAGGAAAAGGGGAGAAAATCATAACTCTTGCTCTCAAAATCCACCTCCTCAATTTGGAATGATTCGTTGTCTATTCATGTATTCCACAGATGCAGGGTAAATCAGATTGATTGTGGAGCTTTAATCCGCTGCTTCTGAGGCTGCTGGGAGAGATTTCCCTTTCTCCGGTTCAATGATTCCAACCCACCGTCTGTACGACTGTCGCGGCTTCAGCCGCCGGGGCCCCTCCAGAGCCGGCAGCCTCAGTGCGGCCGCCCTCCTCTCGGGCTCCGGGGCAGTTCCGTGACAGCGGAGGGAAGAGACCCCGAGCCGGGAGTACCAGCTCTGCCCATGAATGACCTTTTAAACTAAAACACACAGCCCTTGCCTGAAATGTTAAGTTTAGATGGTGATTTAAGGAAGCTTCAGGATGTTGGGTCCGGGGCAGGGTGTGGAGGGAAATAAGATAGAGGGAACAAAAATTGAACTTAGGGACCTGTGTTCTAGTCTTAGTTCTTCCAGTAACAGAGAATGGGTTTAGGGAAGTCAGCTAATCTCTCTGAGCCTCAGTTTCCTCATCTTTCACTGGAGGAAGTTACTCTTCATGTCCCCCAAGTCTCTTGTAACTCTTAGGACTTCTGTGAGACTTGTACGTCATTGGACAAAAATGAATGGACAAAAGAATAAGAGTAGTTAGATTCCTGTCGTTTATCATTCATGAGTCCTGATAACAGCTCTAACGCCAGTGAGTATTGACAATGTGAGACTAGGACAGCCGTCAGGTGACCGTGTCCAGGTCTCTGCCACTGGGCTGCACCTGGCCATGGGAGAGAGGTAGCAAGTCAGGAAAGGGGGAACAGAGCATGGGGCTATAATGGGAGTTTGGCAAGGGGCAGACAGGGTGGGTTTACTGTGTGCCACGGCTCCCTGAGACATCATTTCGTAAGGGTGGTCATAGTCTTTGCATTCATCATCTACATTGTTTCTTTCCCTATACGACTGCATTTTATTTTCACTGGGTTTATTTCTCCCTCTTAGTTAAAAGTGTGCCATGTGGGAGAGAATTCAACAGTTGAAGAAGGTTAAGCGTTATTTGTAGCATCTTACCGTAAATGTCCTTTCTCCTTCCCATCTCCTTCATTACACCTTGCTTTTCTTTGCCCGTAGAGAAATCAGAAACAGTTTGAAGCATTTCATCACTCTTCTCAGTTAGCTATGTTCTTCCCCTGGAAAGTTGATTCTTCAAAGCCATTAACTGTTTCTGTCTCCTGTTAAGAGCAGGGATGGCATCTTAAAGCCCAGGAGGGTGTGTGACCCTAGCATTAAAGGGGAATCCAGATCTGGTGAGTGACTCAGAGATTACTGTAGTGGTTTAACACGCCTAAGCAGGTGATAGGACACTCTTTTTAAAATTAAACCTTTAATATTTCTCTACGCTGTTACATATTTGAGAGAAACTTGGGCATTTCCTTTTGTCTTCATTAAGCTATTGCACAACTTAATGCTTGGAAAATTCTTCACAGGAAGAAACAGGGTGTAACAGTTCGTGTGAGACATTTTTTGAAAATTCGCCTTTTTAGCTAGCTTAAGTCTGAGAATATTCTCTCCACCCCCCTGCTCTAATTTCTTTCAGAAAGTGTTAATATCTCCACATAACTAAATATTCTTCAAAGTGAGACATACTTAAAAAATTAAAACCATTTAAACACAAAAATAAAGCGTAGTCTATAAATGTGTTCTTCCATTTCCTGAGAAACAACAGGAAGGATTTGCTTTCTCAAAATAAACTAAGTAGCCTGACTGTGAACTCAGAGTAGTAGAGATCAAAGATTCCAGCATCATCACACAATGGGAAATTTGCAGTCTTTTTTTCTAACCTTGGAAAATCAAGTCTAATACTTTTTTTTTTGAAACACAAGGAACCAGGATGTGTATATACAATTTAGAAACATACCTTTGACATATGTGAAATTGTGTAACCTAAATATGTCTAGGAGAGTCTATTTCCAAGATGTGTTTGATCAGTATGGACATGTTAGACATGCAACCATGGAAAGTGTCCTTCGGCATTAAACTTAGAATGGAGAAAAACCAACTGAGTTTCTATATATCCATATAGCGTCTAAACTTGAACTTGCTAGGTTAGTGAATTATTTCATAGCTTGGCTAGTAAGAAAAGTTTAGCAGCTCATGCTGACCATGGAACTACACTGAAGAAGGAATCTGCTATGATAATCATAATAATAATAGTATATGAATTCCCAGGCAGGAATAGGGGCATTTGTTATTTCTCTACTTCCAGAAACGAGGAGTGGGAGCCCATTTTAAAGAAAGGCAATCAGTTGTGTTATGGTTGCCAGATTTTTGTTTCTCTACTTCCAGAAATGAGGAGTGGGAGCCCATTTTAAAGAAAGGCAATCAGTTGTGTTATGGTTGCCAGATTTTTGTTTCTGAGCTATCAGAAAGATTAGGGAGAAAATATGTGTTATTCATCTGTCATTAATTTGTAGGCTCAAAGAATATACAATTTGATATTTCTTAAATATAACATAGGTCAACATTTTGAAATGTTTAACAGTGTTTATATGTATTGGGGAAATTATGTTTACATTGAGAACTTTATAGACTTTCTCAATAGACTAGTTTTTTTTCTTTGTCTTTCAAGAAAAGATAGAAAAACATCTCAAAGTAGTAGACAGCCCATGATCTCAGTTTCTTTCTCAGTCTCTTTATTTTTAACCTAAGTCTTTTATATTTACAGTGGGTCTCTTTTAGATAACAAATACGGGGTCTTTTTTAAATCTTCTCTGACAATCTGTGTCTTTTAATTGGTGTATTTAAATGATTCACATTTGATAATTGATATAGTTGGGTTAATATCTACAATGTTTGTCCAACTGTTTTCTATTTGTTGCATTTGTTCTTTGTTTCTTTTTTCCCCTTCTTTTTCTGCCTTCTGTGGTTTTAAGTGCACATTTTATATGGTTCTATTTTGTCTCCTCTCTTAGCATTTATTTCCTTTACAGAATTTTTTAATCCTGGCCCTGGAGGTCACAATTGATCTCTCACTTTCTCAAACAGCAACAACAACAAAAACAAAACATCTGTGTGTGTATGCATAGAAAAAAATTTGGAACGATATATACCAAGACATTAAGAGTAGTTTTATGTCTGAGTGTTAGGGTTGTAGATGATTTTTACTTTTTTTTTAATAGTTTTATGTATTATCTGATTTTTTAAAATAACAAACAAGTATTGCTTTTATAATCAGAAACAACGAGGCTCTTTTCATTTTGAAGAAAAGGAAAAGGCAAATCAGAGCAGAACAAGCTGAAAATCTCCCATGGTTCTGAAATTTATACCCTTTCTCTGTTTCTAGCTTGAGGTAAGCATATTGTCCCACTACACCAGCACTCCACAGGTAGGAAATAGGAAGGGGCTTCGCTGCTTCTCACCTTGCCCTGGGAAGATTGTCAATTCTTGTCCTCTACCATCTGTGCCTGTACAATGAGAATGAACCTTCTGAATGACTTAGCATCAATTCACCCTGTGGTTTGACATAAAAAAGTTTTCCATCTAATACAGAGTAGACCAAAACCCTCTATTTCTGCATAATTAAGTTTTCCTCTACATGGAATGTCTCTATGCCTCTTAACCGTCTTTCAAAAAATAATAAGCAGAATAAGAACACTCGAAAACTAGTTTAAAGTATAGCTTTCCATGTAAAACTTGTAATAGTTCTTATGGTTTGCTAGTATGAAACCCGTTCTCTTTTTGGGCAGGGTGGGGAGGGGAGTGTTTAGGGCTGGTACCTATGGTAATAGGTGAAGATATTGTAACTAGTGTGAGGCTGTTGTTCTGTCTGGATTTGGGGGAATTCAGTCCCCCTTGCGAAGTTTTAGAGAAAATTATCACTCCTGTTCTTGCATTGTTAATTATATCCTCTGAATTTACTTGTGCATGTAAACCAAACCCAGTTAAGGTTTAGGAAAGTTGCATGGCTCAGTGCAAACAGATGAAATGTAGATTTTTTTAAAAAATGGTTTTTAGTACCAAGTCACCTGCTGGGTGTTTTCAAGAAAGTCATAAATTTTGTAAATACTGCAGTTTGTTAGCCTGTATAATTGGGACTATTATCTTTTGCTGCCTAACTGCTGCATTCAAGTAAACAAAAGACAAGTGAAGCTTTTTGTGTCTTCTGAAAGAAGAGAGTCTAAAAAAAGCAAACTCTTTTTTCTCTGCTTCCAAGTGAAAACCTATATAGTTCTCCATTTTAATGTATCTTATTATACGTGTCAGGAAATTTTATTTAAGTTTAGAAATGAAGTAGCAGTCATATTCTGTTTAAAGCTAATAGAATTATACATTTTGATATATACAAAAAAATTAGAAAAGTTATGAAATAAGTGTAAAAAAGAATTCATTCACAATATATTTATTATTGCAACTATGTTAAAATAGATACAAATTTTGAAGGGAATGCAAAAATATAAATATTGCTATTTAAGGAATTATAAGTAAAATTTAACAAGCTTTCTTGATAATATTCTGGTGTTAGATATTTTACAAGAAGTAGAGGTCAGAAATCAAGTCTCTGGGATGCTTACTAAGATAAGTTGGAAAAGGTATTGAATTTTTATATTTGCATTATAAACCATATTAGTAGACTGTTCAGTAGATGTGGGGAGTAAGGTAAGTAATCTGTTTTTTTAAACTCATTTCTGAATGAGAGACTTGATACATGGAGATATTAGTGGAGAAACAATGATGAAAAGTCCAGGGCTTGTTACTACGTTAGTGCATTTATTTAAGCATTATCTCTGTTGGCTTGGTGCCTTTGACCTGCTGCTGCTGGTCCTTTTACTCTGGTTTTAACTTGTCAAAGTCTACATTGTAACCTGCTCTCTGCCTTTTTGTTCCTCAGCTGTGAAAATTACTTAAGTGAGAAATGGTCTGGGGGTGAGAATTGTGAATGGAGGAAAGAAATAATCCTCTCATTATTTAAATACAGGGAAGGAGGATTATCTGCAGCCCTGAGCTTTCACCCCAAAAGAGCTGATAGTATAATAGGTCATCTTTGCTTTTATAAATGTAAACCATATGCTTTAATGACTACTCTTAGGAAAAAGCCAAGAGGCACTAATTTTGAGCTACCTTTTCATCCTTTTATTTCATGATGATTCCTCTATGTGTTTCCTTAATCATTTGCTCTTTGAAAGAAGTATGAGCTTGTGATCAGTCCTGCCACAAAGACCCAGTATGAGATCTAGATATTAGAACAGTGCATTGACAAAGAGGCCAACTCCAATTTTATGCTTTCAGGAAGTGGTTGTAAACAGTGAAGTGAAAATTTAAAAATTGCAGAAATGATTTTGGCAGTAACCTATAAAAATACTGAGCGTTAAAATAATCCTTATGTAATTGCCAAATTGATACACATTTTATAAATACATATAATGAATAAAACATAATATATGAAGTATTTTATGTATTTGCTAAAATAAAGTTCCCTGCCCTTTTTTTTAGTGTTTAATTCTAGATGAGTAATTCTTATGTTTCAGGAGGCAGTAACACTTAGACCGAAAAGCAACATTTTTACAACAGTTTTAAAATACACTTTACCAAGTAGTATTCCCACTTTGTGGATGGAACCTAAAAGCCAAGCAGTAAGTTTAAGTAGTAGGTCACACATTAGATGAGCTGTTCATTCCTACGTAAGCTTTCATCAGAGCTGGGAAAAAAAGCTTACAAATGTCCTACTTAAGGCAGGCTTTTTTTTTTTTTTTTGCGGTACGCGGGCCTCTCACCGCTGTGGCCTCTCCCGCTGCGGAACACAGGCTCCGGACGCGCAGGCCCAGCAGCCATGGCTCATGGGCCCAGCCGCTCCGCAGCACGCGGGATCCTCCCGGACCGGGGCGCAAACCCGCCTCCCCTGCATTGGCAGGCGGACTCTCAACCACTGTGCCACCAGGGAAACCCTAAGGCAGGCTTTTATCTGAACCATTCCAAGATTAAGGGAGTGTACATTTTCAGCTTTTCTAGAAGAAATAACCTCTGCACTCTGATCTCTTTCAGACTAATCATATTTTAAAGTAAATACTTTATGCTAAAACTTAAGGCAACTGATTTCTTTCTTAATAGAAATAGATGTACATCGTCCTCTGTGAAATAACTAACCAAAGACAAGCCCACACTCAACCTTCTCTGTAGTTAAGTTTACTAATTCCAAAGCTTGTTACCCTTACCTTACAAGTGCTATTTTTAAAAAAAGAAAATTTAGAGGATTTTTTGAGATTTAAAAAAAAATTTTTATAGGATATTTTCCTTGAAAACTTTCTAACATTTTCCATTCCTCCGTTTAGTTGTTATCCATAGGGGCTTTGACAGGAAACGTCATTTGCTGCAGATGTGATGATCTCCTGGGATAAAGGCAGGTGGAAGTTGCTGGGAGACAGACTTCAGCTTAATATGGGGAACAGATCTCCTTTAAAGCCAGGCAGAGCTGGGCTCAACTGCCTGGCACTGTCCAGGTCCCAGCACCGAGGGCACAGAGGCTGTCCATGCTTGACCAAGGGTGTAGAGAGACCTGAAACCTCCCATGGGAGCAGGCCCAGAGATGCCCTCTGAGGTCACAAAGTACACATATTCAGTCACAAGCTTTGTGCTGGAAAAAACTTTGTTCAAGTACCAACTCTGCTGTGTATTGGCTGTGCAACCCTAGGAAAGTAATCTAGATTCTCTAAGCCTCAGTTTGCTCATCCTTAAAATGAGGATAAAATGATGTGAGGCTTATCATGTGAATTTAGATCAGTAGATCTAAAGCACTTGGTGTAGTTATTCTTTCTGATTCTGTAGCTTTTCACTCTCTGCCCCTTTTCTGTTCTTCTTCTGCCCTCACATTCATTCTTTTACAGTCTTTATTTTCTCTCCGGTTCTCTGCCTGTGCCCTACGGCCTAGGGATGCCCTGAGCTCCGTCGGTAGCTTTACCATCAGTGTCTGATTCCTGGGCAAATCGATGAACAGCTGGTGATCCTCTGTGTCCTTTGGATTTGGCACGAGGAACAGCACCGAACCTTAAAAAGGCCAAGATGCATTGCTGCGTTGGCTTTCCTGTGTGCTTTTACTATGGCGCTTCCAGCTTCACAGTGGGTGGTCATGAAAGCACTAAGTGGAGCTGGATATGGATAGAGAAAAACATTTTTATACAACAGGTTATGAAAGTAAAAAGCTGTGTTGGTAGCATTTAATGTTTCCTCTATTTAAGTCTCTGTTTTGGGGTCGGGCTCCTAATTGTGAATATTATATTTGAGAGAGAAGAAGAATATCAGAGCACAGGCTCCGGACGCGCAGGCTCAGCGGCCATGGCTCACGGGCCCAGCCGCTCAGCGGCATGTGGGATCCTCCCGGACCGGGGCACGAACCCGCGTCCCCTGCAGCGGCAGGCGGACTCCCAACCGCTGCACCACTAGGGAAGCCCCAGAAGCATTCTTTTTAACAGGAGCGCTTAACATAACTTGAGGGAATTGTTGTGGGTACTAAGGGGGCAACATAAAAAAATTTATTTACTACATGCTATTTGAAGCCCCACTTGCTTGACGGAGTGATAGCCCTTAGAAATGTGATGGAAACTCATTAGTACATCTTGACTAAGAGGATCTGGTTATACCATTAAAGAAGTACAGGTTATTAGAGCTGGAAGGCATCTTTGGGGCCACACAATTCAATGATTTTCTTTTATAAATAGTGAAATGGAGAATCAGAGGCATGAAGTTTCTTGTTCCTTGAAACATAACTTTGTATTTAAAAAAGGCACAGCAGGGAGATGTGGCCCCTACCACCGTAGCTATTTTCTTACCTTCCACTGCAGTACCATGACTGCTGCCTCTGGGCCTGGAGTCATCTCCCTGTGGCTCAAAGATGGTCTCTACTCTGTTAGCCCTGATTGCTGAGTAATGCAGTGATGCGAAACTTCCTATGTTCTTACTCAGATTCTTTCTTTTGTTCATGTTCGATGATTTTGTGAAATCTTTGGTTTATTGGATTGCTTTGGCCCAGGAATAATCTACATAGGCAAATCTTTAGACAGTTTAGTTTTCCTGTGTTTGACCGTTTTATGATCTCTTACTCTGTGCCAGGCACATTTATGTTTTTAAGTAGTTTACATGAGTTAACTCGAGGAGACAGGTATAATTATCTATACGCAGTTGTCAGATCAGAAAACTGAAGCTTACAGGGCTTCCAGATTCTACAATTTGTAAGCTAGAACTAGATGCCAGGACAGTTTTTCGGACCATATGTTCATCATCTCTGCCTTGTCTACATTTTCTGCTCCCCTTACTGCCTGTGTAACGGGGAACAGGGCGTAGAATTGAAGATCTCATGGCAAATGATCCAAAGAGGATCATCTGGCCTAGCCTCTTGGCTACCAACAAAGGAGGTATGATATCATACGTGAGGCATTCGAGGCCTTGTTTTTATTTATTTATGTTTTTTGGTTTGGTATTTCAAAGTAAAAGTGGTCTTTTAGTTTTTCATTATAGAAGTAGTAAATCCTCATTGTTAGAAAGTATGAAAATATAAGAAATAATGGAGAAAATTAAAATATTCTTTATAGCTCTGATGATTAAAAGTGGACTCAGGGCTTCCCTGGTGGCGCAGTGGTTGAGAGTCCGCCTGCCGCCGCAGGGGACACGGATTCGCGCCCCGGTCAGGGAAGATCCCACATGCCGCGGAGCGGCTGGGCCCGTGAGCCATAGCTGCTGAGCCTGCGCGTCCGGAGCCTGTGCTCCGCAACGGGAGAGGCCACAACAGTGAGAGGCCCGCGTACTGCAAAAAAAAAAAAAGTGGGTTCAAATCTCAGCTGTATCACTTGCTAGCACTGTTTGACTTTGGGTAAATTTTATAGCCAAAGTTTCCATGCCTCAGTTCCCTGTGCATAAAACAAGAATAGTCATAGTGCCTGCCTCGTGCAGTAGTTAGGATTAAGTGGGTTTTTATTTGTGAGGCATTAGAATAGTGCCCGACACATAATAAGAATGACATGAGTGTTGATTAAATAAATGATCACCCATGTCAGTAGTCTTCCCATCTACGGCCCCTGGGGAAAGAAGTAGAGGCAGACCCAGAAGGTAGATTGTGCAGTGCCGTGAATGGATAATGGGCCAAGTTGTGTGGAGACAGGCAGGGGAGAGTGGCCCAAGAGCCTCTGCTTCTATTTGCTTCCTTAGTAATCCTAATAAAGTGGCACATTAATAAAGGTCTGTCTCTCACTTTCATGATAATAAAAATGATTCTCCTCTTTCTACTCCTTTCTTTTAGGGAGCCCACAGAAGCCAAGCCTGTTTATTTGAGATTTTTCTCTTGTAGGCTATGCCAGACATGAATTTTCTTTCATGTGATATTTTCTGTGGTCTGTGTTAGTTTAGTTCTTCCTTTGTTTTCTTGTGCTTTGGTGTGAAGAAGATGCCCTGTTTATAGAGCCTTGGTGTCTTTCATGTATAATGCATTCTTAAGCTAACTCTAGTTGCTCTGACCCTTTGAGATTTTTAAACTGCTTTGTTCCGGTTTCTAAGCATTTTTGAAATATTAAAAATGTTCATGAGGGTGTGGGTCATGGGAAAACTTTTCCCAGAGAGTTGTTTGTTCTTAGCAGATTGTGAATTTGCATGGAGAGGTTTAATGCTGGGTTAAATTCTGCCAGGTGCATTGGTCACTTGAGCTTGAATTCCCAGTTCTGTTGATATTTAAATCCATGTTTCTAAGGCATTAAGTGCAGAGTGGGAGCCTCTTAAACCTAAGTACCTATGTTGCCTATTGTCCCATCAAAGAAAGGTCTTAAGTAGTGCTTGGGTTTACATTGAAGCACCTTGTCAATAGTAAGGATCAAAAGATGTGTCTGTTCTCAGATTTTTGTCTTTGAACCAAGACTTTCCAAAAAGAACACAGACTTGTTTTGAATATTGCCGCCTCTGGGTGTGAGTGATTATGCAAGTCTGTAGTATTTTGTTAAACTATTCATAATAGATGCAGAGGTATGAAATTGCAAGAAAAACAAAAATACTTTTTCAAACAGCTTGTACAAAGCAGCCTTTGAATGCAGGTGGTCCTCAGCTTACAAGGATTTGCAATTCTTCCTCCTTCTGGTGAAAGACACCATCCACCATTCCCACTTGGCCATTTTCCATGATATAGCCTTCTCATTTAACTCCAACCTGCAGTGAATTGCCAAGTTTTCTCAATTCTATCTTAAACTTAAATTCTTACATTTTATCCATTATGTCTTAAAACTCTCCAGTGTGCTGCGGCAGTGCAGAACTCCTGTGAGGCCACCGTCCTGTCTCGCCTGGCCTGCTGAAGCGGCCTCCAGCTGCCCTCTCTGACCTTGACCTCCAGTGCTCTGTACACGCTGAAGTCCGAGGGGTTTTTGTAAAACAAAGCTCAATGTCATTGACCTGTGTAAAACCCTCCAGTGACTTATTGCCCTCAGAACTCCTGCCTAAGGAGTTAAAAGCCAGACCCCAGGAGGAGTCTTCAAGACCTTGCAAGAGGAAGTCCCTGCCTCTATCTGGAATCTACAGCTATTGCCCTGCCTCACCCCACAGCATACTCCAGACTCACACTCCCCTTGCAGCCTCACAGAATTTCTTTCTGTTCCTCTAATCTGCTGTGCTTTCATGACGACAAGCCTTAAGGGTGTGTCTGATGTCAAGAATGCTCTTTCCCCCTCTGCTGCTTCACTTTTGTCTAGCTAACTCCTATTTCTTCCCTTTTTTCTTAACTTAAATGTCATATCCTTCAGGGAGTCCTTTTTACCCCCTGAACTAAATGAAGTCCCCTTGCCATTTGTTTCTGTAGTACCTTCTACCTCTCTGGCGTTTCACTTGTTACATTCGTGTGCCTTTTCTAATAGATTCTAAGCCCCCTGAAGGCATAGACATGTCTGTCTTGTTCCACACTGTATCCTAGTACCTAGCACCCAGTAGGATTTTGAATGTTTTTTGAATGAATGAACATGTTCCACATCACCCCCATATTATTATTTATAGTAGCATTTGTCAAACAGCCCACACATGCATTTCAGCCAACTCCTTCCGTTGGCTTAAATTAGCTTAGCTTAATTGTACTAAATATGTACAAACATGAAGTAAAATATATACTTCTTATGCTTATAGCTTTTGTACCACTATTGAAACATTTTTAAAATCACCGATAAATGCATACAATATTTTAAACCATTAAAATTTAAATTAAACTTGATGAATGCATTTTTTGCTGAGACTGAATCACCTATGTCGATTTTTTTAAATTACTATAAAGTTGTTGCCTCGGGTCCTAATATATACTTAATGCATAAGAGTCTTTTGATTTTGATAATAGTAGTGCAAAAAATACCTGTTGGCAATAAATGTGTTATTCAGAAGCACATTATGGACTTGAAGGCCTTGCTTGCTGTCATCTCAGGACCATCAGATAGCAGCTGTGCCAGTGAGCAGTCCTTGAATTACAATTTTAATGATTTTAATGATTTCCAGTTTCCTTGCTAGTACAGTCAGTGTCTTGTACATTCAAAGATAAGGCTAGCATTCCAGAGGTACTGAAATCAGCATCAAACATACATCTAATTCAATGATTGCTAGAATCAGAAACAGGAATATAATGTTTGTGAATTTTAGTTCTTACAGATGTGGAAGATTTTCACAGTTTCAGCATACAGCCAAGTGTCAGACTGCTGGAGGAAGTCAGCAGATAGTAGAAATGACTCATTTACGTTGTTCTGAACATAACTCCTTTTCTTATCATTGCCTCCTCTTTGTAAATTTTTGAACCACTAAAACAAAACTTTTGTTATAATACCTTCGTGCCATTGTGAAGACATTATTATGAATGCCTTAATGTCTTTTGACCTTCATTTGGTATGATGTCATCAACTGTGTCCAGTCTGCCTCTGTCCTTTCCTTACTAGCCTGTAGCAATTAATATAGTACAGTACTCCACTGCCTGTCATTCCATGGTGTCACGAAATCAAAGTCTTACTCGATGATCAATAAGTAAGTGTCTTAAATTGACCTTTATCATTGTCATGTGTGTGCCTGCCCGCACTCTGTAAGCGTTGCTGGTAAGGGTCACCCAGTGCCACTGTAATCATAAATGCATACCTGGGCACTGTGTTGGTAAAGGGTTGGTTCAGATGATCCAGTGTGAAGTTATATCAGTTTCTTTCAGGTGAACCCTGAAATGAAAACACAGGACTGAAAGATGATTTTGGAGAAGTCACAGATTCTTGAGTGTATCTGTGGGTCTGTATCTGTGAGACCCCCATTTGAGAATATTTGCTTATAGCGTTCACAGCAGGCCATGTACAAACCAGAGCCAGATCGTTGTGTTTGTGGAGATGTTCTGGTTTATGTGGGTCATTCCCTTGGTTCTCTACCTCTCTCTAGCCGGCTGGCCTGTCCCTGCATCTTACCAAGCCCCTTTTTGGTGAGAGGATGGAGAAGCCTTGTTTTCTGGTCTCTCTAAGGCCTTAGAGGCTCTCTGTTGGAGTCTCTTTCTGGCTATTTGTGGTTCCCTAGGTAACTCTGAAGCCCTATCCCTCAGGAGCATGGAGCACCTGTTGAGGAGAGAGTATAGTAAGAACATAGCAGAGGGGGTAGGGAAGGCAATGAGGATTTCAAATATATCAGATCCTTACACTTAACAGTAAAAGGAAAAATTGGTGCGAATTTTGCTGATGTAGACCCCAAAGTTGTAGCCGTTTTATTACACATGGCTTTAGCCTAAGGACCTAGAAGTCACTTACTTTTTTTGCATGTGTAATTTTAATGGCTTTACTGAGATAACATTCATATACATACATTTGGCCCAATGAAAGCGTACTGTTCAGTGGTGGTAAGTACATTCACAGAGTTGAGCAAACCATCACCACAATTTTAGAATAGTTCATCACCCCAAAAGAAACCCTGTATCCATTACAAGTGATTCCCATTCTCCCCAATCCCCCTAGCCCCTGGCAACTACCAGTCTACTTTCTGTCTCTGTAGATTTGCGTCTTCTGGACATTTAAATAGTATCATATAATATGAGGTCCTTCATGACTGGCTTCTTTCACTAAGCATAATGTTTTAAAGGTCAGCCACGTTGTAATGTGTCAGTATTTCATTTCTTTTTTCTTTGCCAAATATTCCATTGAATAGATAATGCCAACAGATTTTAAGTGTATTGTTCAGTAGTGTTATACTCACATTGTTGTGAAACAGATACCCAGAACTTTTTCATCTTGCAGAACTGAAACTAGATATACTTCATTTTATTTATCCATTCTCATTTGTTGATGGCCATTTGCATTGTTTTCCACTTTGGGGCTGTTGTATATAGTGTTATGAATATTTGTGTACAGGTTTATGTGTGGACATACGTTTTCATTTTTCTTGGTGTATACCTAGGAGCAGAATTGATGGGTCCTATGGTAATTCTGTATTTAACATTTTGAGGAACTGCCCAACTGTTTTCCAAAGTGGCTGCACCATTTTACATTTCCGTCAGCCACATATGAAGCTTCAAGTTCTCCACATTCTGGCCAACACTTATTATTTTCTGTCTTTTTGATTATAGCCATCTTAGTCGGTGTGAAGTTGTATCTCATTGTGATCTTTATTTGCATTTCTCCTATGATTAATGATGTAGAACATCTTTTCATGTGAAGACATTTAGTTAAACCAATTTTTTTTCTTAAAGTTTTCCTAGACTCCTGGGGTTACAATTTAAGAAGGAAGTACACTTTTGGGGATTGGAAGATTGAGAGAAAACAACTGCCCTCATTGTGGGCTGACTATTGGCAGGTCAGAATTTAAGTAGAAGCAGTTGAGCCCTCACATTTTCAGGGACCTACATATGGAGTCCTTGTCCATAATAAGCAAAGGAAGGAAGAAAAGGTGGAAAATGGGCCCACGTGTAAGAGATTGCCTTTCAAAGTGCTAAGCTACCAACACAACCAAGCCAAAGAATGGCCTTCAAATGGTGGGAAAATACAGTAGCCATCTTTATATTCCCCAGTATCTTGTTTGGTGTTTATCACAAATTACTTATTATTTGTTTTGGAGAAGTTGTATCCTTGAGTGTAGCAGACAAACCAAGAGTTTAGAATCATGAGATACGAGAATTAGAAGCTTTACATTATATAAAATGGGGCTGTGAAGTAAAGCATCTGTAGATACAATTCATCAATGCTACCAGACCTCCTCAGATTGCACAGATTCCTTCAAAAATATGTGCCTAATATCTCCCATGACTACCACCACACACACACGAAAGGCATTTATGAATTCAGTGATGCCAGTGAGGTTTATTTATGTCAATATATCTCACCTTATTTCCCCCCTTACATAAGGCAAATCAGTTCTTGCAGTAATAAAGAGCCAATTGTTGAGTGTCCAGGATATGCCAGGCGCCGTACTAAAACCACATAATGTCATTGTGCCACTTGATCGACACAGCACTTGAATGAGGTCTGTCCTACTCTTATTGCCGTATTGTAGAGAAAGAAATTTAGGCTCAGCATCGTTAAGGAACTTGCCCAGTATCACACCAGCCCTAAAGAGACAGGCCAGGAGGATTCTAGGCTTCTAGCCAATGCTCTCAACCACTGAACTCCGTACAGAAAAGTCTTCCTCGTCCCACTGAGTCTTTGCAGCAGGAATTGGGAAGATGTAGAACGCGAATTTTATGTACATATTGATGCCATTTTATTTGGGTGGAGATTTTGTCATCGCTCCCCTGGCCTGCTCACTGCAGGTGCAGTTGAGTGTGGCAGGAACCTCACAGGGGGTGTGGCCATGGCTGCACCTGAAGCAGGTATTGCAGTTTCGTGTGCACTTAGGAAGTTTGGACTTGATCCTAGAACTAGCAGGCGATTTTAACCTGGGAGGGTAATGATTAGATGTTCTTTTTCTTTTCTAAAGAAATGTAACTGGTGGCATTGTGGATTATAGGCTGGAGTAGGTGGAGATGGGTGGTAGGGAGTTTGGATTAAAGCTTAGATTTGGCAGTAGGGAAGAGGACCAATGTGAAAGATTTCTAAGGTGAAACCATTAGGACTTGGTAACCTTGGGGATGCAAGAGTTGAGAGATAGAGGACTTGAAGATGCTTCAAGAATTCTAGCTTAGAATACATGGGCAAGGTGCCGTATTGATGCAGAGTTGTAGGACTGGGTGAGAGATGAGGTGAGGAGTATCAAAGCCAGTGGTAGACTTAGGTTCAAGGCCCTACTCTCGATGGTCTGAGAACCTTTGGGGTTCTCTTGATCTTGGGTACTTTAGTCAACTTAATTAGAAGATAAAAGAAGTTCGATTGTATTTGCCTGCCTTTTAGTTTTTCTAGAAAATTGATGAACATTAACATTTCTCCTGGTATCAGATAGTCGTTTAAGGCAAGAAAAGCATTTAGTTAACTGTTAGTGCTTTTACTAAAGTTTTCCTATGTTTTTGCAAAATTTTCTTTTCAGTAGGATTTAGAAGGGAAACTCAGGAAACAGCATTTTTTTTTACTGAGCTGGTGAGAGACATTTTAGACTCTGCTCCTCCCCAACGGAATTCAATCTGATAATGCAGGTGTTTTCCCAGTTGTAGGTCCCAACATCCATCCCTTCCTTAGCTACAGGATTCCTCAAGATAAAGCTTTAGTTTAAGGGAAACAGACCCTGTAGGGAGCAGTGACAGGGTGGAACTAGGTACCCCTCCCAATTCAGCCTTATGAATATTTGTTCAGTTAGATCAGTTTTGAGTGAACCAGTGGTAGTCATGGTGTGTTATTCTTGGAACAATTAAATTTAGACTCGTACCTTCAATTTAGGCATAAAATTGAACTTTAATAATTCTACTTCAAAATATGTTTCTGAGATGAGATATTTAGTAATATTGCATTGTAGTGATAGATGATGAAGTTGCTTCCCGTGTTTAGTGCCTCAAGGTTGCAAAGTTATGTAAGCTGTTTACAGATAAAATGCTAGTGAAGAAAAGTTTTTTTTTTTTTTGCTCCTGCAGAAGGTACAGACCCCAAGCATTTAGTATGATGAATATCTTCAGTCTTCTCTTGCAACTGTTTTATGTTTACAGAGTCAAATTATCTTATGTATATCTAGGGTTAAATGTCACAGTTTCATGGGTGATACAATGTAACAAAGTTTCTATTTTGTACTTTGTTAAAGAAAGTGAGTAGATGATTACCTAAGGTTAAATTGGTATTTAGAGCCTCATTAATGATTAATTAAAAACACACAAACACACTTTTCTTCTAAGTGCCTGTACCTAACAGTCTTTGGGGGCTAAGATATTCAGGAGAGATCCTCTTAAACTACTCCTAAAAAATATGTTTACGCTTAGACTTAAAATATATATGAATAGAATTCAAAGCTTAGAGTTCTTAGACTATTTGCATTTATATTAATTTACATAGGGCATAATTATCTTTAGGTCTCTGATAGCACTGGAGTTCCAGTTTTTCATTAACACTCAGTTCTTTCTGCTACTTACAGGAATACTAACAAGATACTTTATCATCTTGAGAGTTAATGATTTATGTCAGTTAACTTCATTTTAAAACTTTCTGGTGATTTGCAGTTGGAACATGTTGAAAACCCATAATACCTGGTTACCTGTGGTTTGGTATGGATGGTGGACAGATTTATTTCGATAACTTCAGTGGCTCTTTTCTGAAGTAAAACTCAGCTGAAAAGTAGTATGAGGTATTTTATATATATATATATATTTGCTTATTGCTTTCAGATGCTATCTCATATTTCTCCAGTTTTGCTTTTGGGCATCTGTAGCTTTTACCTTCTTTTGTCTTTGGGGCCATTATACCTCTGTTTACCTAGCTCAGTTCCTTGAATGATCTCTTCCTTAGTACCTGGCAATCTCTTGTAGAATTTAAAATTTATATTTTATAAGTTAGAATATGGCTTAGGTCTGTACTTAATCACTTTCCTGAGAATATATTGTCTTCAATTTAAATGAAAGTTCTTTTGCGACAGGTACGCTAGTTGAAATGTAAGTTACCACTGACAGCAACCAGTATGGTGCTAACTATATGGTACTTTCATGGTAAGCACTGGTTGAATGGAGTTGCCCAGAGTGCACGATGGACAGCTTATTATCTGGAAGCAGAACATAGAGAGCATTCTGTTAGCTGCTTGCAGAGATGTTGCATATCCCTTCCAGGCCAAATCACTCATTGCCAAGACATGAAGTCTGAAACTGCCCAGAGGCAGTTAGTCACCTTTCTCTATTCTTTATGGGGGTCCTTCTACTGTAGTGACCAGAACTTTGTTCAGTTGTTTGTTACAGAAGAGTCAAGACGTGAATCAACCCAATCGTATTCTGTACCAAACACCCTAGCAGTCTGTTCTCCTTTTCCCAGCTTTGGTTTCTTCATTCCACATTTCCAAGAGAATTTCCGTAAGGATGGCCATATTGTGAGAAATATATCCAATTGATGTTGAAGGACCTCTGTGCTGTCCTTTGGAGAAACTGAACAGTATCTGTATTTAATTTCCACAGGTTGGGAGAGGATTAGTGTAGGGTTGAAATTGGGAGAGAATCTTGGGAATGTTAGGTGGGAATAGTTTGTGACCTGAGATGAATAAAGATGGTTTTTTAAGCCATATTGAAATGAGGCTTCTAGTACAGAAGATTTACTTATTCTGTCCGTACTGTGAACAGTTGTCTTGTTCTCACCAAAGGCAATTTTGTTGAAATGTTCTTAGAAAGTGTGTACAGGCTACTGTAATCGCACAGGGGAGAGATCATAGAGACCCAGGGAACATCAAAATACTAATTCAACCGGCTGTCCTCTTTGAAAAATATTTGACCCCTTCCCTCTAACTCAACAACCCCTCAAAGCTGTCAACACAAAGTTGAAAAATAAGAAATTAAAATTGGTTTCTATATTACAGCCTTCTGGGAAGATGATGCTAGGAGAACAAAAATATTTCTGAAAGTGTCATTACGTATATACCCTTTTTATTTTTTTCTTATATTTGTAATGACCTAACACCTGGAACATTTTTGATAAGCTTGGTTCTTACAGAACTACCTCTCATAAAAGGCAGCTGAAGGCAGTGAAGGACTAGGTGGTTATTGAAGCTCATGGCTTCTTTCCATGGCTTTTCCTTTGTGTATCACCCCATGTTCATATCCAGAATGGAATAACAGCATTGTTACGTTCCAAATATGCTGGTTATAGTAGAACGGGGGTGTCACAGGGTCCTCTGTAAGACTGAAACTCATGATTGAAGAATTAAAATAGAAATACATCTTTGTCGTTGTGTAGGATTGAAAACTATTGAATCAAATTTATGGTGTGGTTCTTTATAATCCTCTCTGTTAAGTTTGCTAATAAAGCCCAAATGTTTACCCTTATGTTCCTAAAACCAGTTTATAAGGGCAGAGTATCAGCTGTATCATAGCAAACTTAGAGTGCCTTTCAATGCTGAATGACCCAATCCGTTATTAATCTTTTCTATGGGGAATGTTTTTCCTTCATCAGCTGTCTAAAATATCTGGGAAATTATATCTTGTGGGAGTTGCCATTCATCAGGAAATGCTTGTTCATAGATGTAAGCCAGGCCACATGTAGCAGTAAATGTTATTTATCACTATGGAAACCAGAAATCACAAATGGGATGGCCTTAAGTATTAAACATTCTGCATCTTGTGGGGATAAGTCATATCCAGATTTGGTTCAGTTCACTCAAATATTTATGGGGCACTTAATGATCAAACAGTCTGGGGGCACTTTGTTTCATGACTAATTTTCCTCTGCTCAAAACCTAAAAGATCATTAAGGGGAAAAACTGGGAGGAAAAAGTCCAATTTGTGTGGATTATCAAGCTTGTAATGTAGAACTCTGGACTGGGAGGCAGGAGGCTAGGGTTCTAGCTGTGGCTCTTTCAAAAACTAGCTGTACGGCTTTAGACAAATCTTTTATTTGGGTCTCAGTTTTCTCATCTGTAACAAGATGGAATTGGACCATCTGCCCCCTAAGCGATAAATCTGTTTTCCTTCATTGTTCCTTCAGAAGTGCGAAACTCTTTTTTTGCTGTTGTTTATTGAGAAGAGGTTTCGTACTTGGATGTGCCTCAGGTCAAGAGTAATGAGGGTTGTTGTTATACTGCAGTGACTTTATCACCTGGAAAAACATCCTTGCTCAGGACTGGGGCCATATATCTACATATTACCATTCGTTTGCAGACCCGGCCTCCTCACCATTCAGTATGTACTGACGTGGGATGTCAGTATCGTCTAGTAGTGACGAAGTATGCAGTAATCTGAATGTAGATGTTTAACATGACTTATAGCCAAAAGGTGGCATTTAGAGTATCTGTGATGTTCATAGATAAATGTAAGGATAATGCCTTAAGAAATAGGCTGAAGATGTTCAGAGGTTGGTAGAAGAGGAGGCGGGCTGAATTGTTTAATGAGGGTGTTTATTCATATATCCATTTAATTCTTGGTTCTACTGAGACTTTGCCATGACTGTCATTTCAGTAGTTTCCATGATAGGGTTATCTCATAAGCGGAATTTGAATCATTTGGTCCTAATGACTCAGGAGAGTCTGTGAGAAGGAAAAGGTGTCTCTTTTTCCAGCTCTGTTGCTGATCTGGGTGTGTGTAACAAAGCAACTTCTCTTGGCTATTTTCCCATTATTAAGTGGGGGAAATATCTATCCCATCTTTATCCCGTCAGATCATTAGGAAGTTAAACAAAATACCTAGATGAAGCTATAAACCAATGTTACTTTATATGTTAAGTAACCAGGTAGAATCTTTTGGATTTGATTCAAAATTCAAATGTCCTTTTGACAGTTAGATATTGCTATTTGATTTGTTTAATGTGGGGGGAGTTTACTAGATTATAAGTTTTAAAATATGCTTGTGATTAAAAGTGAGAGGCTTCAAAACGTTTGACCACCTGGCTTTTACAAAAATACCATAATATAATAAGGGTCCATTAAGTGTTCTTCATATTCTTATTATTTCATGTCATAAAGAGTTTCTGATCATTTGCTGAACACCACACGCTGTTTTGGGAGCTGGAGTAAAGTAGTGAGTATAGCGAAGTCCGGATCCTCCCAGAGACCATAGAGTAAATGGGACTAATAAGTAGACATTCTATGGAAATCTATTAGCTCTCCTGTAATAAGTGCTAATAAGAGAAATCAGGCATGATAAGAAAACAGAGTAACGGGAGAAGGTGGTGTTGGTGGTTACGGAGGGCCTTTCTGATTAGGTGACACTTGAGCAGAGACCTGGAGGGTGGGACATCAGGAACATTCTGCTTAGAGGAAACACAGACGTAGATGCCACATAGCAGCTGTGTGGTTGGAGAAGGGCACCCTGGCTGAGCTGAGTGAACTATGGGGCAGAGAGAGGACACAGTTCAGAGGAGGTGCAGGCAGGTGGGCAGGTGGCCTGGGGCCTTCTGGGCCACCGGACACACTCTTGACATTTAGGTTTTTGTTGTTATGGTTGGTTGGTTGGTTAGAATAGTAATAAGATTTTTATTTTTCAGGAAGATGACAAATTCTCATTTCTAGGAAGATACTATCATATATCACAAAACATTCCAACCACATAAATCTGCAGTGAAAGCCATTACTAAAGAGTATTTCTGAAATCGTTTTGTCCTGGAAGAAAAATGGGAGGCCTCCGATTTTCTGATTGATAATATTGTTTATATTGAGATATAGTTGACATATAACATTATATTAGTTTCAGGTATGAAAAATAATGATTCAATATTTGTATATATTCAAAATGATCACCTCAAGTCTAGTTAACATCACCACACATAGTTACAGTCTTCTTTCTTATGATGAGAACTTCTACGATATTTTCTCAGCAAGTTTCAAACATGCAATAGTGTATTATTAACTATAGTTATATATATATATCATATGTCACGATAAATGATATTAAATTGTTTTTCATTTTTGGGGGGGGTGTTGGTGTTTTTTTTTCACAGTCGCTGGAGGTTTAATAATGCACGATAAACACCATCTCAGATCACTGGCCCAGCTCCTTGGTGCGTGTCTGGGCTCCGTCCCCAGCGCATGGAATCCAGTCTTCCACTTAGAAACTGGGTCTTCCGTTACATCCCCAGTGCATCCCTCCTGCTTCTGCCCAGTCCCAAACTACCGCAGTCAACTTCCTTTCCCCTGTCTCCTCACATCCTCTCCTTAATATTCATTTGTGATGATTTTACTATTGTGGTAAAAAACACGTAACATGAATGTGCCATCTTAACCAAGGTGCACAGTGCGGTATATGAACCGCACGTACAGCAGTGCGGCAGAGCTGTGGAACTTTATCTTTTAAGTGCGCACAGCACTGTGTGCCGTATAAACGTGGCATCAGACAACGTTTTCACGTCCGTCTCCTCTGAGGTGCCCTTTATTTTTGTATCTTTACATCTGACACTATACCTGACACATAGGAAGTGATTATTAAATGTTAAATGGCATTTTTATTTCTTTCGCAAGCACTTATAAAGCGCTTACTCTGTGCCAAGCAGTGTTCTGATTGCTTTGCAAATGTTAATTCATTTGATTTTCACAAGACCCCTTTGTACGCTTTGTTTCATTTTGTGAGGAAACAGGCACCAAGATGTTGAGGAAATTGTGCATGGTCACAGCTAATAGTGAATGAATCCATTTATAAAGGAAGAAAAGATAAAGAAAGATAGGCTCTTGAAGATTCCTTGCGTTGCCTCTGGGCTCCAGGAACACCAGACAGGGTGGGTCTCCACTGGCTGGGAGCGTGATAGAGCATGTCGGCTCCTGAGGTCCTTTTGAAAAGCTTCTTTGTCCCCTGCCTTCCAAGCCAGGCAGATACCTGTCTTCCCCAGGCTTCTTCTGCCCTGAGCTCTTTCCTGCTGGAGCCATTTGAGGCCTCCTTTGCCCTCTAATCTGCCTAAGTGACTCTTGGACATTTCTGGGAACTGCTGGGGTTAAGTGATAGCTTTCTCTGTGTGGTTTGGGATTACACCTACTAGAGGGGAATTTACCAGCTAACTCTTCATTCCCTTCTCCCACCTAGTGTTTGAAAGGCTAGCAGTGTTTTTCATACTGTGGTCCACAGACCGCCAGGATTAAAACAACCGTGGAGGCTCATTTAACATGCCGGTTTCTGGGCTCCACCTTAAACCTACTAAGTAGACCTTTGCGGATGGGCCCCCCCCCCATCTGATTTTCAGCTTCTTAAGAACTTTTAGGTTGGAGTATGTGCACTTGCACCTTGTGAGGGGAAAGAGATGAAATGAGAGAGTTACGTGGCGCATGTTTCTCTGCACAGAGAGCACAGGGAGAGTCTATAATCCTGCTACAGTTCTCTTTTCCACTGGTTAAGGAAGAGAAGTCGCAGATCCAAAACTAGGGGGAAATATACATGGAAACTCTAGTCACCTAGAATGAGGGTTGGTAAACTGTGGCCCGTGGGACAGCTGCCTACTTTTTGGAAACATAGCCATGTTTATTTGTTTATGTTTTGTCTATGACTGCTTTGCACTACACTGGTGGAGTTGAGTGATTGCTACAAAGACCATACAGCCTGCAAAACCTAAAATATTTACTGTTTGGCTCTTTATGGAAAAAGTTTGTCAGGCAGCCAAATATCCAGTAGAACTTCCTAGAAAGATAGAAATATTTTATCTGCTCTCCAGTCGGGTCGCCACTGGAACTTGAAGAGTGGGTCCTGTGATCAAGTAACGGAAACTTTCATTTTATTTAGTTTTAATTTAATTTCAAAAATTTAAGTAGCCGTGTTTGGCTAATGGCTACTGTAACAGGTTGTGCAGGACCAGTGCAAAGGTTTCAGACTGGAGTTGGCTGTGGGATGTCTTAGATACTGACCAGTGTTTACTTCAGGCCCCTGGCAAGAGGGACCCTGGAGAAAGGAACATGCAGAACGACTGCATTTTAGAAGAACTGTTCATTTTATCCCATTGTGATTTGTAAGTGTTAACCTGTGTCAGGATTCCCCTCTGCCACTTACCAGCTTTTTGACCTTGGTCAAGTTACTTAGCTTCTCTCTGCCTCAGTTTCATCATTTGTAAATGGAGAGTGATAGTACCTACCTTATAAGATTGTTGTGAAGTGCTTTAACAGTGCCTTGTATATAGTAAAAACATTATAAGTGTTTACTGCTCTTACCATTATTTCATAAATTTTTTATAGCTTAGTCTAGGAAAGTAATTCTTATTATTTACCCCCTCTCCTTTTTTTTTTTTTTCTTCTAAGGAAAGTGGATTTTGAGTTCCAGGATAACATGACTAGTGTACACTAATCTGGCTAGTGTAGTCTGTTCTTAACTTGGAGACTAGCTATACTTCATAGCCTTCCATGTGGTTTTCACTACAATTAACCCAGTTGGGTCCAGCATGTGACCGAGCATGTGACATATGTGACATGGCATTGTCTGAGTTTTACTGATGGTCACTGCAAACACTGATAGATGGCCACATTATTTTGCAGAATCTCTTCACCAGTAAACTGGGTATATGTAATTAGAAGCAGGACGTTTCATAGTGTTGGTGCTTGTTCCCAAGCTGAAGAAATCCTAGTAATAGTTGAAAGGAAGTATGGTTCCATTTTATCTTGAGACGTGTCAGAGTCTGCTAACATGAGTAAGCGTGATATCTTCCCTTTTATAGAAGCGTGTGCAGGGCTGGCAGGAACACACTGGGAGGTGGGAATTGCGTTTTTGTAAATGATAACAGTAGCAGAAATCCAAAAGTGAGAAAAGTATTCAGAATGATAGTGCTATAGGGTTTTTTTAACATCTTTATTGGAGTATAGTTGCTTTACAGTGTTTTGTTAGTTTCTGCTGTATAACAAAGTGAATCAGCTATACGTATCTCCTCATATCCCCTCCCTCTTGCGTCTCCCTCCCACCCTCCCTATCCCACCCATCTAGGTGGTCACAAAGCACCGAGCTGATCTCCCTGTGCTATGCAGCTGCTTCCCACTAGCTATCTGTTTTATGTTTGGTAGTGTATGTATGTCCATGCCACTCGCTCACTTCATCCCAGCTTACCCTTCCCCCTCCCCGTGTCCTCAAGTCCATTCTCTACATCTGCGTCTTTATTCCTGTCCTGCCCCTAGGTTCATCAGAACCATTTTTTTTTTTTAGATTCCATGTATATGTGTTGCGCTGTAGGCTTTTAAATTGCGTGATCGTTTGTTACCTTTCTCATCTTCAGTATTATCTACTTATAATCCAGTGCTATATACTTGCTATGACTAAACAATATCACTTTGTAAAACTTCTCAGAAGCCAATGAACGTGGCCTCTTGAAAATCTACTTTTAGATTTCATGAGGCAGTAATGATGTAACAGTCCTTTTTAGTCCTTAGATCTGTTCTCCAAGGATGGAACGACAGAGTGCTCAGCAGATTTTATGTGCTTCAACGGTTGCTCTCCAAGGCTGCCCTTTTGATCTGTGAGACCATGTTGCAACACCCCTCGATAAGCAAATAATATAAGAAGAAAGCTACACCCAGATGGCAGGGGCTGTGTCGTTATGCAAGTAGTGATCCCATCCTTCGGGCCATGGTATTCTGTTTGTTTTTTAGTTTCAAATTCTAGGTTGTGTTTGAATGTATCTGAGATGTATTGAACCTGCTGAGAGTTTTCGTGGGCTCGTCGGACATAGAGCAGAAAGAATGAGAAAATGCTCAACTATTAATATCCTCTAGTTTGAAACCACGTACAGCCTGAAACTGTGGTCATCGCAGGGTGGGAAGATGTGGAAGTATCGAAGGCTGATGGGATGTAGCCCATGAGGTGTTAGGTTGTCCAATAAGCACGGCTGTCTGACTGCAGGCCCTGCTTTTACGTGCACTTCTGTGTACCTCACTGCTCTGTACTTGACCACCTTGTTTACCTGCTAGACTTTGTCTACTGCTCTTTAGTGCATTGATCTCCAGCTTATTGACACCCATTCTCAGCACTTCGGCTGAAAGAAAATAAGCAATAAAAACTTTTCTCCTGCTATAAATTCAATAGTTTTTCCTCTCCTTTTGTTTGAACTGTAGAGAGAGGATGCAGCTTGCAGTCAAGAATACTGTGGTTCCAATTATAGATTTCCTTAGGGTAGAAACCTTCTTAATATAAATTGCAGAGCTAGAATTAATGAGTAGAAGTTATAAGAAGACTGACTTAAGCTCAATATAAGGAAACATTTGTTAAGCACTAGAGCTGGCCAGCAGTCTTGCTATTAACAGACCTTGGACATGCTCAGTCTAGATGATTCTGTTAGGATGTGGACATGGATAGGAAACTGGATGAGATGGTATCATATGCTGTGATGTTGTATACTTCGAAGATACTATGACAAAAACAGATTTCTTCATTAAACCCATGATGTTACTTCATTTATAGTGTTATGTTCAAGGAATTATTTCTTTTCCTAAGTCATAGGTGAATGAGACTAACTGAATGTGGCACTAATAGATATATTTGTTCTAATTATGTGTGTTGTGTAATCATCTTCCCTGCAAATTTATTTTAAAATTAATTAGCGATTGACTAATGAGAGTATACATGAGTGAATTCAGCAGTTATTTATTTGGGACTGACTATACGCATCACACTACGCTAGCCTCATTGAGGACAGAAATATAAATGAAACACCGCCTTTGCATTCTAATTGGAGAAATAGGCATGTGTACTTTAGCCAGGACATAAATTTCCTAAGTGAGACTATGAAAAATCTTTAAATCACAAAAAGTGAAGAGGGAGCCATTAACTCTTCCTGGAGCAATCCAGGGAGTTGATGTAGGCTGAACTTTAAAAGACAAATAAGTTTGGAGCAGGCAGGTGTAATTAATTAACATTTCTTTGGTATCTGCTATATGTGAGACATTATTCTATATGCTTTGCATGTCTCTATGTGGTTTGGTACTGTTAGCCTCATTCTACAGGTGAGGAAGTTGCTTAGGGGTAAGGAGAGAATGTATTCAGGATGTGTGAAGGAGGAGATGTTGAGTAGCTGAATGTGGGGTGTGTGGGGACAGGGAACTGGATAAGAAATGGGAAAGGTATATTGGGTCACGTTATCTAATCCAAATGAAATGACTCTCCAGAGTCACGTCTAGGACCGTCAGAGGCAAAGTGTTCCCTGCAAATGATATTGGCATTGGAGTGACGAGCTGTAGATTCCACTTCCAGATTATAATACACAGAGATCTCATTAGGTTGAACATTGTCATAAACCAGGAAGAACACTGTAGTTAAGAGACCTGGGTTTGATGTGTTTTTCCTACCACTTACTTGCCGAGTGTCCTGTGGAGACTTAGTCTCTTCATCCGTAGCATGAGGGGCAAAAGTACTGCCCCTTGAGTATGTGACAGTGCCAGTCTAGGTGTCATAGGTGTATAGGAAGAGCTCAGTATCAGTTGAATCTAAATAGAAAATGGTATTTAAAGCAGCAGCTCTTGCCCAGTTAGCCACTTACCCTAAATCTATTTCCTTTCTATCCTCCTCAGCCTCCTGGGTTTAGTACCTTATTTCTCCTCGCATGGACTATTGTGATAGCCTCTGAACCGAGTTCCACACTTGCCACACTACCCAAAATGTAGACGATCAGATTACTTTTTTCAAGTATAATATGCATCGTGTTACTTCCCTGTTTGAAGATACTCAGTGGCACTCCATGTCCCACAGAATGAAAAGCAGGTTCTTACTACTGGCTCCAGTTCTTCCAACGTTAAATCTCACCTTCTCACCTGCCTATCGTAGGCCTCTTCTCATTTCTACCTCCATTTCTATCCCTAGTCCTGCTGGTCCAAGTGGGTTTCTTCTTCCTTTATTGCTCTTTATAATCTCTTTTGACATTTTTCATTCAGTGGTCTATTCAGCCAACATTTATCGAGCACCTGATAATGGTGACACAGTTTGCCAGGCGTTAAGAACACATGGGTGAATAAGATGGAGTTATATCCCAATTTTAGTCACCTAGTGACGTTGGCAGGTGTGCACATCATTATTTCCAGACCATAAGCTCCTTGAGGACTAGAACTGTATATTTATACATTTCTATAGCACACTAGGCACCTTACATTTGAGACATCTAAATATCTGTTGCATAAATGGTTGAATTTATGTTAGTTTGACAAAATTATTGCAACTTCTTGTATAAAATTCTAGATATACTATGGAATTTTTAGTGAGACAATAACTGCTCACTTTGTCTCTCAGTCTTTGCATTTATAAAATGAGTGTATCATTCCTTAATAATTAAAAACATGATGGGCAATAAAGGAAATAACTATTTCATTTAAAAAGTGATATTGATAGGTATTTGTATATAATTCTGTCTGTTGAAAGAGGTAACATTTTAAGGTGTCTCTTCTGTGTATATTTTCTGTTGTATATTTTTAAGTTGAACTTTTATAGAAATCTAAACTACTTAGAAATTAAAACAGCACTATCAAGTAGAGAAGATTGTCTGAAACTATTTAACGAGGAAGTTAGGAATGAGCGGGGACTTGGAACAGGATGTGGACTCAAGTCTCGAGATCCAGTAGTTCACAAAATGACTGGTGCCATCGAGCTTTTCTGTGTTAATGCATGTGTGTCAAAATTGTCTATATTTTCTTAATTTTAAAATTTAGTAACATTTAAAAAGCAAAATGATAAATTTGGGGAACTTAGAGAAAAGAAAAAAAAATACCTTCACACCATCACTCTTAACATCTCCATGTCTTTCCTTTCAGTGTTTCTAAAAAAGTAAAGTTGTGGTATATAGAGCATTTGAGAGACCTTTTTTTCATATTAATATAGAGCCGTCGCTGTTGTATGACTGTATATCACCATGGTTGGAAAATCAGGTTGTTTGCAGCGCTTTACTGTAACGCAAAATGCTATCATCTGTAATGCTGATTATCACGTACCTATAGTTTTTCCTAGGTTTTGGCATATTTCCTTTGGTGAGATTTCCAAAATGGCTCTTCTTGTCTTTCTAATGTTAAAAATAACAGCGGAACCATTTGATGGGATAGTTTTTCAAAGTACAATGTGTACTCGTTTTACTTATCCCCTCCCTGGACAATTGATGAAGAAATGATGGCATCTTTTTAACCAAACATTACTTTGAATATATTACACTGACCACAGCTTTGAGTGATTTGGACAAAAGCAATTTTATGCCTATAAAAATTGTATGCCAAGTAACTTTAGCCTCTGAAGGATTATGAAATAATCTTGAAAACATTGTTGACAAGCATCTGATTGAATCAAGTTTTATGCTCAATACATACTTTTATGTGTATGTAAGTGGCGAGTTTATGTGTAACCCATCCCATCAGGATGTCTGAAGACTTGGCAGTGAGTTATAGCTGTTTACCGTGTTGGGATGACACACGTCAGGTGCTTCCTAGCAGCCTTCCCAGGCACCCGTCCGAGAGTTGCAGACATGTTTCCCTGCAGAAAGGAGACTGGCTGAAGAGGGCACGTTATGTACTTTGAATTATCAGGCTCTGCATAACCCAAGGAGTGTTCTGTGATCTCAGAATATCCCCAGGTCATAGAGAATAAAAGCCTGCACACACAGTCATATTCAGAACTTAATAATGAGAAAGCCAGTCAGTGAGAGGGGAGAGAGATGGGTAGCAGCTCAATTTAGAATATGTCATGGGGCAGTAAGGGCTATGGAGAAAAATAAAACCCAGGAAGAGGGCTAAGCAGTGTCAAGATGTGTGTGTGAGAGGGCGGAGGTCGGGGAAGCCTGGAGGGAGTGATGCCAGGAGCCGTGTGGCTACAGCTGGGGCAGGAGTGAGCCAAGCGGAAGGCCAACCTGGGCCGAGGCTTCAAGGCAGAAGAATGCTTGGTGCGTGAGGACCAGCTCGCGGGGCCGGGGAGCTGGCCTGGCGATTCTGGTGGAGTGGAAGGGGGCATGAAAGCCTGATGAGATGGGTTTTACAGAGAGTAGGAATGAGTGTAGACATCTCTTTTGGGGAGTTTTCCTACAAAGGGGAGCAGAGGAGTAAAACAGAACCCAGAGAAGGATGTGGAGTGAAGGAGGGTTTTTTGTTTGTTTGTTTTGTAATGTTTATCTGTTTATTTGCTGTATCAGGTCTTAGTTGCGGTGCGTGGGCTCTAGAGTACCCAGGCTCATTAGCTGCGGCACGGGCTTAGTTGTCTTGCATCATGTGGGATCTCAGTTCCCTGACCAGGGATCGAACCAGCATCCCCTGCACTGCAAGACCGATTCTTAACCACTGGACCACCAGGGAAGTCCCAAAGGAGGGGTTTTTTTTAAAGGTGGGCAAATCCTAGCGTGCAGCTTGCTGACAGGTAGGACCCAGTGGCGAGGGGAAGTTGGGTGACGAAGGAGAGGAAGAGACAGCTGCCTTAGGAATGACGGTTTGGAAATTAGAGGAGGTGGGATCTAGGATGCAGATGTAGGAGTTGCTGTAAATAGGGGTAGATAGTTCCTCCACAGAAACAGAAGGACAGAGAGTGTGGGCCTAAATGCAGGAAGGTTGAGGCAAGTGGAAGTGGGAGTGTGTGGAAAGTCTTCTGTCACTTCTGTTTTCTTGGTGAGATACAAAGTGCGTGGTTTTGTAGCTGCGAGTGGGGAGGAGATTTCTAAAGAGAAGGCAGTGTATGGAATAGTCATCTAGGACAGGGGAAGAGTGATAGACTAGGGAAATATAGTAGGATTGCCAAGGCTAACCTAAGGACCCACCTGAGAACAGTGGTCATGAATTTAAAATAGATCACATTGGTCTCCATGAGTACGTTTTTCTCCAGCCACGTTCAGCAGCCCGGGTACAGGTGCAGAATGAGCAGAGATTAAGATTTATAACAAGAGCTGTGGTTTGTCCGATGAGCAGGATGAAGAAAGAGAGAGGGGTGAGGGGAGCAGAGGTGGAAGTGAGGAAGGAAGGAAGGGTTTATAATAGTAGTAGGCATGTGGAGAGAGGACATGAGGGGCTGAGTGACTGAAAAAGTAGAGGGTCCATGGAATTTAGTCCCAGCGGGATTAACAGATGATTAGAGTGAATATCAGAGGGAATCATTTGGAAAATTCAGAGTTTCAGAAATGTTTAAAAGAGAAGTAGAACTTTCTGATTGATTCGATGTGGGGAGTGAGGGCAAGAGTATAGTCAGGGATGGTGCTCAGGGCTAAGCTTGGGTTGACTCAATAAATATGGTTTCCAAGCTTAGGTATTCACAAGGCCAGGCAGGTAAAAATATCAAAAAATAAGGAGTGGGTGGTGACTGTGGGAAAGGGCAGGCACGTGGTCCTTCCGAAAGGGGGCAGTTCAGCTCTAGTTGTTATTGCCCCGGGTGTGTGGATCCCAGGCTGCTAGACCTTTCAGTTAAAAAAAATAGTCAGGATTTTGCTGTGCAATCTCCCAATTTATAAATGCTGACTACTTCTTGTGTTGTTGTTAACTAAACACAGTGGCAACTTGTATTTAGAGCTCCAGACCACCACTTTTTCCCTTGAGGGTATTCCTGTCAGGGAAATAAAATTGATATACACAAAACTGCATCTATACCTCACCTTATTCAAGAAAGAATTTGAAGGCACGTGGGGTGAAGACAAATGGAGTACCAGGTTGTGTGCCGCAGGCCCCCGGCACTAGAGCAGTTCTGAGAAGGGGCCAGGCGAGGTTACCGAGGGCCACCGGCCTCCTGCTGATTGTGTGCTATCTCCCAGAGCCAGGGGCCTTGCCCTCGAGCCTGAATTCTTTGTGGTTTCCATCCCATTAACCTTGAACAGTTTTCACTGAACTTTATTTTTAGCTTCTGCTTTTCATTTCCAAATTGATAACTGAGCAAAGTTGGTCATTGGCCCAATGAGCCTTGCCCAGAGCAGCAAGGCCAGTCAGAGGGTACCCCTGGCCCGTGAGCTAAATGATGGCATTGGCCTTGGTCACTTTAAGCCTTTCTATGAGCTGTTCGTGAGTCTCAGTCCACGCCTTGCCTAGATGGTGGAGTGATGTCTCGCGAGGGTCGGGTACCTAAGTTCTGCCAGGAGGGTGAAGCGAGGCTAAGGCCTCACTCCCATCGGAGTTGGAAACAGGACTTTTGTTTCTTGTCCTAAGCCTGCCCACAGCATTTCCTCCGGCTGTGCGCTGGGAGAGACTAGAAACCTGACAGTTGGTTGAAAGACAAGTCCTTCAAGGACAGTGGCTGTGGTTATCTGCTCAACGTTTGTTATGTTCCCATGATGTGCCAAACTGGGTACTGAGCCCCAGGGACACAAAGGTCAGCAAGGCAGACATCCTTGCTGTCATGGTGGTTTGCTTCTTGCTTCCTTCTTTCCTTTCATTCATCTATCCCTCGGACTTACTGAGTGACTGCTGATGCCAGACACTGGGCTGGATGTTGGGAATGTAAAAAAATTAACATCAGTCTGCTCAAGGGTAAGGAGACAAATACCAGTACATTTACGTTTATTCTGTAATTGAGGTGGCTCGAGAGTTCCGTGTGTCCACACGTGGCACTCAGTGATGAGGAAGATGCTGAAGAAAAGGGCTCAGCCCCTGCCCTCAGGCAGTATACCATCGACTCAGGAGAAGAGAAGCCACAGTATCCTACTTCCAGAAGCCTATACCGCGGTTTAAATTTTTCCCTATTTGGTCCTTTGTATCTCAGGCTCCAGGTGTCTTTGTATTCCCAGCAGAGTACCTGGTGCCCAGTGCCGAATAAATGTTGGTTGAATTAATGAACAACGAAGTGTGTGTTGCAAGACAGAAATTAACTTGTTGCCATAATAGCAGTTCTTTCAGAAAAAAGTGACATTCGCACCAGGCCTGAGACAATAGGTGGCAGTTCCGCATGAGAAGAGAGGAGGTGGCCCGAGACATTCCAAGCACCAGAAATGGCCCGAGCCACTCATTAAGCCCAGGAAACCACAGGGAGTTCTGTTTGGCGATGAGCACAGGGCATGTGGGAAAATGTGGAGACGTGAGAAAGGGAGGGGCTTTGACCGCCAGTCAGGTGAGTTTAGACTTCGGCTGGTAAGCATCAGAGTTCTTCAAAGGGTTGTTCCAGAGGGTACCTTCAGAAATTACCTTTGATGGCAGTGTCATGGGTAGATTGGAGGGGTTACAGGATCAAAATAGGGTTTTTTTTCCTAGTTTCACTGAGATATGAGTTTTATTTTTTTTAATGGGGAGGTGGGGAGACCCAAGCATGACTGAAGTTTAGGAGAAAAGGACCAGTAGGAGAAGGGGAAGGTTTTCTGAGGTGCAGGGTCACTCTGAGATAGTGAGATGGAGAGCATGCCCTTTGGGGACCTAGTCAGCACAGGTGCTGGACACCCTCAGCAAAGCCCCTGCTGGAGAGGGGTGCTCCTGGAGGAGCTGGCCGGGGCTGCGGATTCTGGGCCTTTGAGGCCACTGTTAAAATGGCTCACCATGGGGTTTCAGCTGGGTAGGGGGACAGGAGAGGAAAACCAGAAGAGCTCATGCTACCCCGCCCCCGCCGCTTGTATGTTCTACAACACCTGACTTGTTGCACCAGTGCTGCAATTGGAATACTGACGATTGGGCAGAAGATGCGGAACGCTGAGCATTCATCTCTTGGGGCCTTAACTACCTCCTTTGTCAAATAGCCCTTCGGATCCTGTTCAGCACTGGCAGTCTATGAATCTGTCAGTGGAGACGTAAGGGAATTTAGAAACCCTGGATGCTCTCTGAAAGCCCAGCCAGCCACGCTCTGCCAGCATCAGGTTCAAGAAGGGCACCCGGGCCTGGTAGCGTGTGGCTACTTTGATCCATTGCTTGCTTACTCATTATTACTACTACTTTGTAGGTAAAGTTTTTAGGAAAACACACCAGCTAGTTTAGAGTGTGTTCATCCTAACCATTTTTCCCTTGTCATTGTTGGAGAAAGTAGAGCATGCTGTCTGAACAGCAGCTGGTCGTGCTACAGTGTGTACCAAAAATTGCAGGCGGGCCTTTCTGCAAGAATCCCAAACGCGTGAACACAGACTCTGGTCTGTTCTATATATCTTGCTATAAAGGAAAATGATCTCATAGTAAGCCTTAATAAGTTCATCTTTAGAGTGGGCCGTAGACAAGGTAGACTCTGTGTAATGGAACCATTTCTATTTCCTGACATTAGTCACTGAAGGAAAACACCCACATAATAATAAAAATAATACCTAACATCTGTTCAGCACATTAGAGCTCCCGAGTGCCATGTATATTCACATCCAAATGTCAGAATCATATACATGATGTTCTACTGTAAACTAAAGAAAACGAGGATAGGTATTGGGTATATAAGGGACTGTATGAATTTAGGTAAGAATTTATGGTGAAGAACGGGCTGCTTCTGTTTTTTTTTTTCAGGCCTTGACAGGGGAAGCAATAGTATGAATAAGAGCCATGGAGTTAGACAAACATGGGTTCAAATGCCAAACTACTGAATGTCGCTAAATCCCAGCTTCCTCATGGTAAATCAGAATGATAATTCCTCTCAGCGTTGGTATAACAGTGGAAAGAAATTAGCTTTATAAAACTTGTAGACACAGCCGGAACCACAGAGGTGCGGAGACTGATAATTAATACCAAAGATCGCTTGTTGAGCTCATATACTGTTAGAGCTTGGCGTCACTGAATGTCCCTCACCTTTGTTCTCTCTATTCAGACTGTCAACAGTTCCCACCTGCGTTTCTCCTTTTGAGATATTCCATGTGCTCTTTCTGCCTGGGGTCCTGTTGATACCTTGCTTGACCTCCTCTCCAGCTAAATGATGGCAACAGCCTCCCAGCCAATCTCTGGTGCCTCTCAGTCTCCCCCACCCCCAGCCATGATGTCCTCACCATGTACCTCATGTATCATGGTGTGACTATGCTTTCTAAAGCTCAGTTGCATGTTAACTGTGAATCTGTACTGTCTTGTCTCTCTGTCGCCTACGAAATAAAACCAAACTCTGTTTGGAGTTCAGTGTCCTCAGAAATCTAGCTAAACCTTAACATTTGTCTTTATTCTGTATGACCATGCAGCATGAATTCTTTGCTGCAGTCAGGCCAGCCAGTTTAACCTTAGACATACAGTGAACTCAGACCTACCGCTGTGCCTTTGCTCAGGCCGTGGCTCCTGCCTAAAAAGCTGCATACGGCATTGTCTGTATTTTAAAACATGCCTGTATGTGTACATGTGTCATTAGTCATGAAAGACACGTGAGGGCCCAGAAACACATCTTTCATCTAAAAAATGGTGAGGAATTTCATGTCTTAACACACATCCCTCAGCTTTCCGTTTTATTTCTGCCTTGATAATTAATTTTCTGACAGTGTTGGGATACAGGGCCTTCCTAATGGCATCACTACATCCTAGTAAGGATAGTACAAGAGTATTAAACTGCAGAGGAAGGTGTTTTTGAGTTAGGGGATTTGGAAATGGCAAAAAGGCACTAAGTTTCTGGTTTGTGTGCACTAAGAAACATTTTTCTAAACTCCTCAGAGAATCCTTATCTTGCTATTGCTGGTATTTACTGTCTCTCTTTAACCCTTTACTTAGGTGGAATAAACACTTAGATGGAATAAACACATCCTGCTTAAGCATCAGTGAAGACCTTGTGTGCAGAGTCCAGTGCAGGGTGTCTGTCTCTGCCGGGACTCTCAGCAACTCAAACCATAGCTTCTGACCACAGGCTATGGAGGCAGAACAGGCAAAGAAACATGTAAGGTCACTCCCCAGGTTGCTTTCCATCATTTTTCTTTACGCATAACCAGATGTTTCTTGGACATAGAGACAAATACTATTTTGCTTAGTCTTCACAATTGAAATTATTCTGGTTTGTTGAGATACTTTACCTCACTGCCTTTATCTCTGTAAGGAGAGGCTGAGCGGGATATTACTGAGAGAATCTGTCCCCACGTCACACCTCATCCATGATGAATTTCATTGATCTTTGAAATTCTTTTTTCCCATCTTCTTCTGGAGTCCAGTGCCTCATCCATGGCAGGTGGTAGGAACTTAAGTATCCAAAGATATTTTCTCTTTTTGCCAATTCATTTAATCTGTGAAGAGTGAGGGAGATGCCTTAAGACAGGAAGCACCCTTCTCAAGAGGTGCAGGTCAGGTAGTAATTTGTAACTGCCTAAGAGATAGCAGCCACAGTTAGGATTTTCTTTTTTGTCCAAGTTTCTTCTTACGGGTGTAAGGAGTGGGGGAAGGATCTGGTAGCTCTCGTAGTTTAGCTCACTCAGTAAAATTTCTCCTTATCCAATAAGATAAGTGTTCCTTAAATCACAGTAACAATTAAGAGGCGACATTCATTTACAAGGACAAGGACATCTTTTTAGAAACCTTAAAGCAATCACTTGGTAATAAGTGATTTTAAATGGGGCAGAGGAGGAAACATTTTCCTTGGTTTTTATCTCAGAACATATGGTATATTCACAGCCCATAAATTGACAGTAACACAGCTCATTTAGTAAAAGGGGAAAATGCTTTATCAGGTTGACCAGGTCAAATACAAATATGCATATGCAGTATGATAACTTCAGTGTAAAATGAAAACCACACATGTATTCATAGCAGAAAGTGGAGGGGAACACCACAGACTATACAATGGTCAGAAAATTATCTGATGTGTTTCATTTCTTTTACTTCCCTCTCTCTGTGTCTATATCCTCCAGTTTCTCTTTGTTGAGTGTTATTAACTTTATAATCAAAAAGTCACTTTTAAAAGGTTATGCCAAATAATGACAGGTGTGTACCAATTTGGTGTTTAATTATTTAAAATTTTTTAAAGAAGAAAAATGAGGGGAAACGTGGAGTAAAATATGAGAGAATAAGGGATTAAACACAACCTGTTGAATATGGAGATTGTTCATGTGGGCAGAAATCTGGAAGCCTCAGATACCTGGACAAGTTACCAAGAAGCAAAGTAAGTCATCTGGGTAAATTACTTAATATAGGAAAAGTGCTTAGAGCAATGCTTGGGATATGATAAGCTGGTTATTTTCATTGTTATCACCCCTGGATACTAGCACATTTTTATAACACCTTGAATAAATCATGGCGCTCACTAAGTGCCTGTTGGGTTAGTTTTTCCAGACCCTTTGCAACCCTGGTTCACCTAATAGTTGTGTCAGTTTGACAGGACACAGAATGGCAGATGTGATCTGACAAGTGCAAAGATTAGTGGGACCATCCCCTCCCCTGTCCTGATTATTGTCCTTCTGGTAATGTTTGTGGCCAAGTCTCATCTTTGCTCATATTCAGCCCCCTATCTATGAAAACATGGAAGTCTTTCTCATAGATGCAGTAGCTATTAAGCCAGTTCTCTTACCCTGATCCGTGCTCTTGAATTTTTTGAATTAAATTATTTAACTTGATCCCTGCTAAATCTAACCTACTTTGTTTTGGCCTTTCAGACTGTTGGTATGTTTTTATTGCTAGTTCTTTTTCTGTCCCATTTGCTATCCTCTTCAGTTTTGTGCAATCGAAACTTTTTCTGATTTAAAATGTGGGTCAGGACAGGGATAGGACAGAGAGCCCTGTGCACTGGCATTCGAGGCTTCCCCGTAGATTGGCATAGATGAACATCTCAGGCTCTCATTCATTACTGGCTTATTCTTACATTATTTCTAATGCTAATAAAACTCATCTATTTAGTTTTTTGGCTAATGACAGATTAGGAGCCATAAGTGAAGAGGGAGAGAGAATTCTTAGAGATGAGTGGACTGACCATACCCTGAGATAATGGCCTGATGCCTCAGGAGGAGACAGAAAGAAGAAACCCAAGGGATACGTGACATTTAAGGGGGGAGGGTCTCAGGATGGAATTCGGACTACGACAGAACAATCCGGCTGTGTTACAAATGTATGAAATGAGGTCTCTGAAGGGAGTAGATGGAAAGGTTACTGACCTACATCACTTTGGAAATGAGTGGAGACAATAAGACAGAAGGCAAAGGAGCTGCTCGTAAGCACTTTATCAACTCTAGTTGAAGAATTTCCTATGAGGGTGAGGGTACAGGTTAATGAATCTGAAACCACTCTATGTATACTGGAATTAAATAAGTAAGTGGACAGTGGGTAGCAGGAGCCAGGTTCTCACTGTGGAATGGGAGGTGACAGATAAGCAAGGGAAGGAATGATCCATGTGGAAACGGATTCCAGTTGGAGACATCAGTATGGATTCATATAATAGACTGTTAAGCTAAACATACATATAAATGTATATATATGGGGATATTTATAGATAAGTATGTATACATGGGTTAGTAAACACACGTTTGTCAGCTGGGAGGGCTTGGAAGCAACAACACTCCAGTAGCAATGAGCACACCTAGCACCCAGATCTTGGTTTCTAATATCTGTCTCTAATAAAAGGAGCCAGAACCCCTTGTAGAATGGCTGATTCTAGGGCTGGGGCAGGGAGTCAACAAAATGAACCTGGAGCATTTTATTGTGCTGGAAAGTGAGGGAGTTGCTTACAAAACCCCACAATGATGGAAGTTTGTCAAAGGTGCACAGGAGTTAACTGAAACAGCTCCAGTGGTAAAAGCTAAAACAATTTGAGCAACAAAATAAACTAGTAATGAATTATAACCCAGATTATAAATAAATACTCATGAGTCCGTGCTGATATAAGTAAATGATTGAATAAATATATAAATGAGGGAGAACAGAGACATCTGTGCAGAAAATATACAGATGATTTATGCAGATACTTCACCCTCAAGGAGGTGGATCATAGTTGCCACTCCCCAAGTGTGGGGTTTACATAGTGATTTCCACCAAATAGTACGGTATGGAAATGGGGGAGAACTGACAAATAGCGCCTCAGCCAGCTGGTCACAGTTGATAACAGCACAGTGACAAGTCGTGGTAGCATTTCTCCTTGATATGACACAATGAAGATGGCACCTTACCTCCGGGATGTTCCTCCCCCAAACCCTTAATTCCAGTCTAATTATGAGAAAAAGGCGACACAAATCCCAATTGAGGGATATTCTACAAATCTCAGACCAGTACTCCTCAAAACTGTCAAGGTCATCAAAAACGAGGCAAGTCTAAGCAACAGGTACAACCAAGAGGAGGCTAAGGAGACAGGACTATCTAATGTGGTATCCTGGAACAGAAAAAGGACATTACGTAAAAAGCAGGAAATCTGCAAAAATCATAACCTTTAATGAATCATAACATACCGATGTTGGTTCATTAGTTGTGACAAATGAAATACTAATGTAAGATATTAATAATAGGGGAAACCAAGCGTGAGGTATATTCTAACTCTTGTTAATAGCCTCGCAACTTTTCTGTAAATCTAAAACTATTTTAAAATAAAGGGTTTACTTAGTGAAAGAGAAAGGTACCAGGACTGCAAAAGCATTGCAAGAGTTCTTGAACGCCACACCCCAGGAGCCTTGGGGCCTCCCCATTACAAACCGTGTGTTGATTGATGTTCTTTATGTTGGAGCTGAGTCAACTCTTCCTCACATACCACTTTAATCCAGAGTGGTTCTCGCTACACTTTCCTGGTCAGAGCCAACTTTTTGTTATTTCTAGCCCCAGGCTCTGTGTACACTCTATCATCCCGTTCAATCTTCCTGTGACGTAGTTTGGCCTAGGAGTCCCAAAATTCAGAATTCAGGTCTGAGGCAGCCTCTCCTCACTCCTTTAATCTCCTGGCAGAATCTCTGGCTCCTGGCTCAGGTCAATCCACTTTTTCTTAACATTTTATTTTGAAATACTTTTAGACTTAAGCAAAAGTAATACAGAAAGTTCTCAAATACCCTGTACCCAGCTTCCCCTAATAACAATGTCTTACAGAACACTGAACAATTGTAGAAGCCAGGAAATTGACACTCATACAGTACAATTAACCTGCAGAGCTTATTTGAATGTTGCCAGTTTTTCTATTAATTTTCTTTTTCTGTTTCAGGATCTAACACCAGATCCCACATGGCACTCCTCACCCCCATTCTGTGATAGATTCTCAGTTTTTCTTTCATGACCTTGGCACTTTTCAAGTGTATTGGCTAGTTATTTTGTACGCAGTCCTTCAGTTGGGTTTTCAGCTATTTTCTCATGATTGCATTGGCGTTATGCATTGCTGGCTAGAATATCACAAAAGGGGTGTGTTCTTCCCAGTCCACGTCATACCAGGGGGTACGTGATGCTGATATGTCTCATCACTGGGGATGTTAACTTTTTTTTTGCGGCACGCTGGCCTCTCACTGTTGTGGCCTCTCCCGTTGTGGAGCACAGGCTCCGGACGCGCAGGCTCAGCGGCCATGGCTCACGGGCCCAGCCGCTCCGCGGCATGTGGGATCCTCCCGGACCGGGGCACGAACCCGTGTCCCCTGCATCGGCAGGCGGACTCTCAACCACTGCGCCACCAGGGAAGCCCGGGATGTTAACTTTGATCTCTTAGTAAGGGTGGTGTCTACCAGGTTTCTCCACTATAAAGTTACTACTTTCCCCTTTGTGTAATAAGCATCTTACAGACACTTTGAGACCATGCAGATATCCTGTTTCTCATGATCCTTTTGCATACTTTAGTATCCGTCAGTGATTCTCGCCCGCAACAGTTACTATGTAGGGTTAGTCGTCGTGCCTAGCATTGTTGTTATGACTGCTGTGTGGCTGGTGCTGTGCTAAGCTCTTGATTTCACTTTTTCAAAATACCCTCTGAATCAGACAGTTTGTCCTCAAGTGCTGTCTTTTCTGCAGAACCTTCTCCGGCCTGTCTGTGTGGACGGAATAGCTCTCTTTGTTCCTGTCACTTAACAATTTGCTCCTCTGCCATCATCCTTCCGACCCTCTGTGCTAATTCTGGGCTTTTTCTCTCCCACACTAGACCTTTGGTCTCTTATCCCTGCATCCCCAGTTCTGTGTGTCATGCCAGTCACATCATAGGTGCTCAGAAATTTGAATGAAATAACTTGGTTTTAGGGCCTTTATAACCCTGGTTCGTCCTCCCTAGCCATGCTACATTGCTCTGTTTCACATGCTTGTGGTGGCTCTTTGTTAGCCAAGCCGTGTTGTTGCCCCGTGTGAAGCTCACAGTCAGTGATTGAAAACTGGACCTTTTTTTATGAGTGCTGCTGCCGTTAAGCCAGGTGTCCTGAACTCCATCACTCTACTCTTGAATTTTTAAATGAAGTTGAAGGCTTTGGGCTGATCCCTATTAAATATCATCTTGTTTGTTTAGCCTGTCTTTTCAACCATGGAGATCTTTCTGTTACCTAATTCTGTTCTCTACCGCATTTGCTATCTTTTCAGCTTTGTGCAGTGTAAGCACTTTTCTCCTTCCAAATGATTGATAACAGATAAGGTAGGACCAATTACACAGAGATACCATCCCTGACATTCTTTAGCACTCTTTAGGTGCAGTGGAAGACTTTTCTGAAAATAAGGTAGCTGTCTTTGGTGTTCCTTACTACAGCACAAAAAGGTAAGGTTTGATGAGACAAAGCTGATTTAAAATTACATGTTCTTTATAACCTTTCAGTGACATCTGTTTAATTTTTTTCTTTCACTTATTCATTGAACATCTACTGTATGACAGACACTGTTCTAACTGTAGGACTGTAGTGTGAACCAAATATGAGTTCCTGGTTTATGGATAAAAAAGCAAACAAAAACGTAAACAAGAACATACTTCTCATAGCTATAAAATCTATGAAGATGGTAAAGTAAAATGGGAACTAATCAGGAAAGTCCTCAGTGAAGAACTGATAGTTGAGCTAGGGTCTAAATGATAAGAAGAAAGGAGCCATGAGAACATCTGGAGGAGGAACAGTCCTTCAGAGGGAAGAGCAAGCGCAAAGGTCCTGAGGCATGTGTGACTTTGGTGTACTCAAAGAACAGAAGGGCAGTCAATAAGCTAGAACAAGGTTATAATTTCCAGTTACTTGACAGGTACATTTACTGCTTTTTTTTTGTAGAAATCGTGTAATTTTTTTTTTTTTTTTTTTTTTGTGGTACGCGGGTCTCTCACTGTTGTGGCCTCTCCAGTTGTGGAGCACAGGCTCCGGACGCGCAGGCTCAGCAGCCATGGCTCACGGGCCCAGCCGCTCCACGGCATGTGGGATCCTCCCGGACCAGGGCACGAACCCATGTCCCCTGCATCGGCAGGCAGACTCTCAACCACTGCACCACCAGGGAAGCCCGAAATCTTGTAATTTTATACTTAAAATTTGACCTTGTTTGCTCAGATAGCTAGAAAAAAAGTTAGAACAGAATTGCAAGAAGAGAATTTGCACATTTCCCCAGGAACAAAGTATCATCTGAAAACAAAAACACAACAAAATGTTGGAAATTATGGATGCTCGAGTTGGTAAGAATGCTCCTACTTTCCAAGTGTTCATTTCTCCCCAGGGTAGATAAAATGCTATTTCCTAAATAGAAAACCCATTGTACTGTAATGAGTTACTGTTTTGGATGCATTAATATCTAGTGTAAAATACTGCCTGGAAACATGCACTTGGTTTTTAGACTGAAGATCTTTTGATGATTGCAGGCGTGGTGTAAATCAGATGATATAAGTTGTCTTCTTAAGTCTTTTCAGTAGAGCATAATGGAAAATAAGAATTTTGTTGGATGTATGTCTGGAGTACTTTCTTAGTTTGGAGTGTTGTGTTTTGGTATTTGCAGATAATTGGCGTTTTGAGTTTTTGATGGATTCTTTCCAAATGGGCTTAAGATTAAAATGTGCTAAACCTTCCCCCATAACTCTCATCGGAGCAGTATATGCTGGGAGCAGAGAGCTCCATATCTCCATGATATCTCTCACTTTTCTGCTCTTTGTCTCAGAGTGAGCCAACTGTGTAGCATTCTTGACCCCGATGGCACAAGAGTATGAAGGGAAATGCTTAGAAGATGAGTGGAGTGTGCAGTAGAAAATGTCTGAGTCGTGTTTATCTCTGAGTGTTAACTTTCAGAACATAGGAAACTCAGATGTTGCCTTATCTTGAACATTCTTTTAGATAGAAATTTAGAGAGATGTAAGTGAAATGCTTTCAGTAAATTGAACAGAGTCATATTGTTTGGGGTTCAGAGGTAGTTCATATAATTAAGGATGGTGGCATAAATGGGCTGAAAGTGAATTGAGAAACAGGGTAAACCAGGAACAAAAAGTTCATGTACATCATCGGTACAATATTAAGTAAGCTAAATTAGAGAAAAATAATTTGGACTTAATCATTATTTGGATGTGAGTGACTTAAGTGTATTTTCATCAAGGCAATCACAAGTAACCACTTAAATATTTGTCTCTTTACCTTTCCCCAGGATACCAGGTGTACCGTGTATTATATTATAGCCGAGGAAGCTCTGGGTTACATGTTAGGGAAGGTTCTGCCAAGCTCAGAAAGAACCATGCAGTTGACAAAAGCAGCAGCTATATTCCCTGCTACAGGCTCATGTTCTTTCACTGTCAGCCCAGGACCCGAATGTGTCCTCCCCGCTGCCCACCCGTCCTCAGTGAGCACGCAGGCTGGTGTTTCAGGGAACAGCGTTAACTGATTCCTACACCAGCTTGTCTGAGAACAGATAGGCATGCTAGTTAATTAATAACTGCATGTGTGATAATACAGTAAAAATGTTTGAGAAACCAAATTATTACATATACCTAAAAATAAATACACTGTGAGCACGTGTAGGGCTTTTACATTACTACTCCAAAAAGATGAGCCTACTGTATTCATAGAAGAAACAATGAAGTCTGTGAGATGGCATTTACATTTATTTTCTCTTATTTGACAGGAGTTTTAAATTCTTTGTCTTCACCCACTCGACAGACGTGTATGTTTTCTTCAAGCTATCGTTATAAGCAAACAGCTTAGAAAAATTCACAGCTAGGTAATTTTACCCCAAATATCTGCTTAAATTTCAAAGGCAACTTGAGCTAGCCCTGAGCAAGCTCAGAAAACTGTATATAAATATGTGTATTATATAGAAATTTTTATATAGTACATGTATCTTCTATGTAGCATATATGTTGATTTGAAACTTTTATGTAAAGATGTATCTCTTCATACTCTCTTTCACTTAATTTTAGTTTCCATCTTTTACTTTGATGTGAACAGGTTTGAACTATGTAATCTTAGATCATGTTGTCTAATGCCATCATTAGAAGGGGAAACAGAGATCTAAAAGGTCTGTGTGGCTAGCTCAAGGTCACATGGCCAGTGGCCAAGCAGGACCTAAAATCCAGGTCTCCTGGTTCCCTGCTTGCTTTATGCAGGTGCTGATAGGAAGTCCACACACTGGGGCTTGGAGAGAGAGAGCCTGTGAGGAAGGGCAGGGGTGGGGGAAGCTCCTGTATGAGGATCAGGTTTTACCTCTCCTGGAGGCCAAGAGAGGACAGGAACTAAGCAGAGAGGTCAGGACCCTCACCAAATAGATTAGCACTCAGGGCAGAGTCCAGTCTAAGAACGGGAAATTGCCATACCACGGCAGTGATGATAATAATTACTGTTCAACTTTTTGGGTATCTGTTATATACTAGGCAGTGGGCTGTGCATTTTATTGTAACATATCATGTAATTTTCATAACCCCTGCAGAAAGGCACTGTGTTCCCATCTTCACAGAGGAGGGTGCTAATATTCAGAGAATTAAATGGCATGCCCAAAGTCACATAGCTTGTCTGAGAGAGAACGCCATGATTGGAACCTGTCTGCCTTAGCCACATCTCTTTGATTTCTGCAGTTTTATGCTGCCAAGCCAGAATCACAGATTTAAAACAGGGTGGGGCAAATGTGACAGAGATCAGAGAGGGAGTAGGGAGCAGCATGGTGTGAGCCTGGTCCTGGAGGCTTACAGCAAAGGAACGGCACTGTTCTGGTGTAATAAAAGGAGGCCACCTCTCCGATGGCACAGCGGATAACAGAAGGAATTCCCACCTAATTCTCATACTTACCCTTGAGGAGCTAAATAAAGATGACTCATTGCCTCTGAAATGTGACTGAACCTCTGTATATGGTTTAGTGCCCACAGGCAGTTGTTAATTGGGAGGGAAAATCTTGGGCTCCTAAAACTTGTAAAACATTTAACATGAGCCAGTAAGCAGTTGACGGTATCCCACATACACTGTACCAGAATCCACTGGTGCTAGGGAAGCGAGGCCACTGCAAACATTGTCAATCTTAAAGAGTTCAGCGGAGGAGAGCTGGGAGGGTGAAGAATGGAAAAACCACATCCAGACGAGGAACCACTATCTGTGATTGCTAAATCTGTGGATTGCTAAACTTCATGGATGTTCAGCTTAAAAAAGGAGAACTTTGGGGGAAGACCTGCACCTACTTTTATGGGGAAGGGAAGGAAAGAATTCTTCATTGAGCATCTTACAGTGATCCAGACATTAGATGCTTTCTGATCCTCACCAGTGCCACAAAGGAAATACTCCCACTTCCTGTAGTTCAGGAAATTGAAGCTTAGAGAGAGATCATTTGCTGTGGGTCACTTAACTAGTAAATGAATTCGAACACTGCTGTCTCTGAATCCAAAGTCAAGTGGAAGAGGAGTCAGACTACATCTGAGTGGCGCCAGTAGCAAAGCTAGAGCCAGTAGATATATATTGTACCATAAAGCGAGGTTAATTACCCAGGTTAATCCAAAAGCACTTTCTTGTAACAAGCACTGTTCCTTCCCAAAATAAAATAAAGTGCCCTAAACACACACACACACGCAAAACAGCTTTACTGAGATGTAGTTTATAGTTATATAAACTATAACGTTCACATATTCTAAGTATACAATTCCAAACTGCCTTTAAAGGTAGCAAGTTTCCTCCTGTCATTGGAACTGCCTGAGTAGAAGAGGCTAGAAAATCTCTCAGTCAAGGATATAGTAAGAGGGAAGTCCTGCTTCCCTCTCTAGAAAAGTTCATTTTAAGTAACTTAAAAAGTGGTTTCACTACCCCCAGAGTACTGAGCAGCAGTTCACTTAAGTGTTTTAAACTTTGATGGATACATGGCAATGGAAGGACCCAGAAGATGCTCCACTTGTGCCTGTCACCGTAACTTGGGCTGCATGCTAGAATTGCAAGGGAGGTTTAAACACTCCAGATGCAGATATGAGGGCCACACCCTAGGGCCAGCGCCTCTGGGGTAGGGCCCAGCATCAGATACCTATTAGAGGCAGCAGTGCTGAAAGCTGCTTTCCTCAGCGGAGAGCTCTTTCCTCAAGAGCTGAGAGGGTCATGAAGGGTCAAAGACCCAAACCAAGCCCATCCTGCCTGTTGTTGCTTCTCTGCGCCCTAATGGTGAATCAGCCACATCCCAGTCGCTTCTAGTTTGGCCACAGCTGCCGCTGTCCCACGTCTAGCTCTTTCAAGACATCCAAGGCAGTGTTGGCAGTTTAACCAGAGACAGTTGGTTTCATGACCTTTTAACCAGTGGAAACTTTGTATCTAATGTCGCGTCCACCAGACATTTCTGCAGAGCTTTAGGATGGAAAGGTCCTTGAGAAAAGAATTAGCGTAAACTCCATCTGCAAATCTGATTGGGGGTCTTGCTTTCAGAACAGTGATTTTACCCATATTTGAAACTTTTTGTGACCTGTCGTGCAGGTCACTACATATATGCCCACATCAGAACATCAGTGCTTTCTGTTTTATCTCCTATGTGGAGCTTGTTAACTGATTATAATGTGGTCAAGTGAAAATCTAGCCTGGGAGCCAGATGGTATCAAAAACGGGTGGCCTTGGGGAGGCTTAAAACCTCTCTGAGCCTCATTGTCTGTAAAATGAGAGTGATAGTTCCTGCCTAAATGTCCCTTTAAGAATCCACTTAAAAAATGTGTGTGATCATGCCTTACAACTTCTTATTTGTTGCACTCCTGCTGTGTGCCAGGTGCTGTACTAGTCCCTGGGGAAACCGACCTGAGTAAGTTTTGATTCCTGCCCCGGAGAAACCTTATAGCTTAGTGAAGGAGATAGGCTTAAAACTAGGTGACAGTTAAAAGAGTGTGGAGGGGCAGAAATGCACAGGATACTCTAGGAGCATCAAGGAAGGATTAGAAGGACTGGGTTATTGATATAGGGATTTCAGGAAAGGCCTCCCGCAGGTGCTAACGGAGGACAGAGTGGAGGTTAACAAGGTGAATTGGAGAAAGAGGGAACAGAGTGAGCAAAGGCTTGTAGGTGAGAACACAGAAAAGGGAAGTTGTGATGCTAATGTTGATAGGTGTTTTATTCAGTGCTTGCTTCCCTTCCCTTGGGAGAAGTGACTTGTTATTGAGTAGGGTGCATTGGAGAGGATTCAAAGGAAGAAAGGCAAGAGATACAGGTTAAAATGGTCATCACCTGTTTTCCTCTTCATTTGCCTGATTTTGTGTAGGCATTTGGGATATGGAACAGGAATGAGGTTGAGTGATTATGTACATCACCAAAACCCCATGATGAAAAAGAACACTTTGTCCAGGTCAGGTGTAGTATATGTTTAACACTCAACGTATGCATTGAAGCATAGTGGTACTTACAGAAAGTCTCCCGCAGAGGACCTTCTTTTATAAAGAAAGCCTTTATAGCTCACGAGGTCTGAATTAGGGACCAGAGATGGTCCGCAAACCAGGCATCCACGAACCACGCAGAACACTGCGCAGGAGCTTCTCTTGAGCCTCATGGTAATTTCCTGTGTCTGCCCTGATTTTACTGTCAGCAAAACTGCAGCGGCATCCCTTCAAGACTGTTCTTAAAGTAGTTGTCACAGTTAGTTATGTGTCTTATCCTCACCCTGTATATTCTCCACAATTGTGCTCTCTTCAGGGTCAAGAAATCAAGAAAGCCAGCTGCCCAGTGGTGATTTCCTTTCATGTACCACAGCCCATGGAGGCAGGAGGGGAGCCGGGAATGTAAGGGGTGCATACTTCTTGTGCTGTAGGCTTTCATGCCATGAATTGTCAAGCCTGAGCCTGATCCAGCCAGACTTCCTTCTGGCTGAGAAACAGACTGTCCCCATACATTTCTAGTCCGGTGAATCCTATTAGAAGGCCAAATGGCTTCATCAAAAGCAACGTGGTAACCAGGGGCCTAATCTCTCCTGCCTCTTCTGTTGACTCTGTCAACACATGGTGCTGAGGTAGGAGAGACTGCAAGGGCTTTTTCATGGCTGCCTGAGTTCTGCGCTGTTTGTCTGAGCCGTGATCCCGCATGCCCTGGGAGTGTGAAGCAGAGGTGTGCTGAGAAGAAAGAGCTCTCAGCAGGCACCACGAGACCCAGATTTCAGTCCTGGCCTCAAACCAGCAGTTTTGGCCTTGAGTGAGTCACCATCCATGGGTTATAGTTTCTCCCCTGTAAAAGGAGAAGGCTGGGTTTAGATCATCTCTGAAGTTCTCTCTAGGTTTAAGCTGGCAGGAGTCAAAGGCCCTAACCTTACTCTGTCACTGCCTGGTCTCCAGCTCGCCCCATCTTTGCCCCTTGCCTTTGCCTCCTTCAGTCTCCCCTCTCTACCTACCTGCCCCTGCCTGGCTCCATTCTTTCATGCCAGCCTCTCCGTACCTAGAGGGAATCCTTTGGTGCCCAAGTAGGACTAGATTTCCAGATAGACTAAGCGTGTGTTTAGGGCACCTGCAATTCAAAGTCACCATGAGAAAATGGTTTCAAGAGAATTGGATATTCAAAACAATCATGAAAAAAAAAAAAACCCACAGACTTTTGCTGGACTTCCTTAGTCTTATTTTACGGTTTGTTATTTTAATTTAATTTCTGTTTGGAGGAACACTAAAATCTATTCAGGGCTTCCATGGTGGCGCAGTGGTTGAGAGTCCGCCTGCCGATGCGGGGGACGTGGGTTCGTGCTCCGGTCCGGGGGGGATCCCACATGCCGCGGAGCGGCTGGGCCCGTGGGCCATGGCCGCTGGGCCTGCGTGTCCAGAGTCTGTGCTCCGCGACAGGAGAGGCCACAACAGTAAGAGGCCCACGTACCGCAAAAATAATAATAATAATAAAATTAAATTAAATCTGTTCAGTACTTAGGATTGCTGAAGGCTTCATCTTCTACCTCTAAACTTCTTGGACGCAGCCTTTTCACTGAAGCCTCGTAAAGGTAGGGGCGAGCGCGTTCCTTTGCTCTGTGCCCTCTTCTCTGTACTGGCCATGTGTGCTTATTTTGGTACAGTGGCATGTATTTCTATAGCCCTGGCTTACTCAGAGTCTTCCATTTTGTTGTGTACTTTCTGGTTAAACATGCCCATGGTGGGTGTTAGGCTCTGGGACAGAGATAGGCCAGAAGAGACATCTAGCTATAAGACACACGCATGCCCTCCTCCAAAGTTCTCCATCAAATCGAGACGCAGGTTATTCTCCAGAATAATTAAATGCCACAAGTGCACATAAATATTTGAAGGAGTGCTACAGAAATTCAGAGGCAGAGCAATTTTTGGAAGATACTCCCTGCCAGAGGGTCCTTGAAGGAAAAGTGATGGAGAGTTTTCATAATAACAGAATATGCCCATCTGAATGGCCTGTTAACTTTATTTCTAAATTCTGAATCCCATGATTGTGGACTGTTGGTTGCTACCCATTCTCAGAACTGCCCCAAACTGGTTTCTCCCAGACTCAGGCTCTCTGTCTCTGTCCCTCCATATCTCTTCTGCCCTGGCTTTGGTCCTTTGGACCTGTCCCTTCAGATAAACTGCTGTAGCCACTGAGAAGAATAGCCAAGCTGAGTCCCCTGGGCCCAGAGAATGATAGGTCTTTTTCCTGGTAGACTCTGTGTGGTTGCTTAGGGGAACATTTGGCTTTTGCATAGGCCCTGAGTGGTCCCCAGTCCCTCATTTTCACCACAGTCTGGTTAAGCCCATGTCATCGTTACTGTCATTATCAAGTTAAATGTATTGAGTGATTGTGTGCCAGGCACTGTGCTCAATGCAGCACATGTGTGGATTCATTAAATCCTCATCACAGCCTCTGAGATGAGTGCTATTTTTTTCTGTCTTACTGATGTGGAAAGGAAGGGATGTTAAGTAACGCACCTGAAGGGCCTTATAGCTGATGGCAGGGCCAGGATTCTTACTCTAGCAGTGTGATTCCCGAGCCCCTGCTCTAAACCATTACATTGTACTATGTGTTCAGAGGAAGAGGAACTGGGCAGTGTGCTGGGCTTGGGACAGCGCGGACAAAGTAGGAGGAACTCATTCTGAGTTTCTTTCCATCAAGAGGCAAGTTGTTTGAATTGTTAAACAAGGGGAAATGCCAGAAAGCGCTTCCTCTTAAATATATTAGATGATATCTTTTATCCGTAATGCCGTCTTTTTGGTTCTCCTCATCGCTTTTTTTTTCACTCAGTATTTGATCAAAATAAAAGTCATTTGATATGGACACCTTTTCAGTGAGGTACACAGTATCACATTGCCAAGCGTAATTTCCACTTGGGTGACACTGTTCTCACCAGTGAGAGAAATGGCATCGTTAGCCAAAAAGGGTGGTGTTAGGTGTCTTACCTCTCTGACTGAACAAGCAAGCACAGTTGCGTACATTGAGATGTGTCTTTTCAGGATTCTGGCATTGCTCATTGGTTTGTTTTCAGAAGGAGGGTTTTCTTCGGAAAGTTAAACATTATTTCCTCTGCTTCTTTATCACATTGATTTTGGGGAGTGTTTGCTGATGTTCCTAAGTGTGGTTATACCCGCGCTTCGTGAAAAGGTGTCGTTTATTTTACTTCCCTTGAATGGAGTTCTTAAGGCTAATTTGATGCCTTGAGTTGAGCCCAGAAACTTTATATTTAGCTTTGAATCGATTTCTTCCAAAACGTAAGTACGTGTACTTTTAAGATTCTCCTGATAATTCTAGTATCTAGCACCCACTTGTCACTTTATTTAATGGTTCTAGTGGTTTGGGGCATCCGATTATTCATTGTTTTCACCCCTAAGAAAAATGATCATCATGGAATTCCCAGTTTAGCCTGAGACCACCCAACTTCCCCCTACTCAGGACTCAAGACTTGCTGTTCCTCCAGGGACAAACCAGAGAAGGCAGAGTCTAAAGAATTAAAGTGAGGAGGCGGGATGAAAACTTAATAGTAGAGATATCTTTCTGAGCACTCTGGAAAGATCTCTGTACCTTGCACCCCCATACTTCCATGAAAGCCAAAGGCCTTTCACCCTTAGCTGGGCTCCTTCAGGAGTCCCCAGCCTCAGCTGTGCATTGTGGCTATAAAGGACCATCTGACCACTTGGAAATTCAGGAAAGTTGGACCTTCAACTTCTCTTTGGAGTTAATGGAGCAGTATAGTTTACCAGATGTGAAACTGTTTTTAGAGATGTCAGCTGCCCCCGGGGCTGGCTCCTGGGCTGTGTCTTTGTGGGTTCGGCCCAGGGGAAGGAAGTAAGGAAGGAAATAAAAAGAAATGAATTCACTCACTTTGCTTCCTTAAAAGGACTCTGCAGGGATACAAAAGGGGAATCTGAACTTGGTAAGGTAGCTTGCTCTTCTGTCTGCTCCAGGTTACTTTTGTGTTTTTGCTGGCGTGCTCTACCTGGATCTCAGTTTACCACTCCTGCAGCGCCCCCATCCCAGTTCTAATCAAGACTGCGTGGAAAGCACTTACATTGTTTCATCACAAGACCTAGGTTTGAGTCCTAGTGCCACCACTGTTAATTGGCCGAGGAATCTTGGGCAAGGAGTTGAACCTCTTGAACACAGTTTTCTCCCCTATTTGAGGTTGATAATAACACTTACTCACAGGGTAGCCTCAGGATGAATTAAAATGATGACACATGTTAAAGTCACTTTGTTAGCTGTTCAGTATCCTCGCTGTTAATGTTTCCTGCCCATGGCTGGCTTTTTCAAATGCAGGCAAACGCTAGCTACATGAACTTTTACATGGAAACACTTCATTTTGGAGGTTTTAAATAACCTTTTATAAAAGATTGATAATGTGAAATAATCTGGCTGTAAAAACGGGGAAGAACTTGTGAAGACATTTCACGGTGCCCTTCAGGTTTGTTTCAGCATTTGCAAAGAAATCATCCTAAGGGTTAAGTTTTCACCTGTGTCATTTGGCTTGCAAAACATTTGGAAAAAACTTTCCAGGTGGTTAACGCTTCTCATAGGTCAGAAACCTATTTCCATGTGCTAAGTCATCAGTAATATTTTGGGTGTGATTGTTTCCCTTTTGAATATATTTTAGATGAATTGTTTCCCTCTAAGAATTCACACAGAAATTGGATATCACGTTTTAGACTACCCTCCCCAGCATTTGGTAGGATGGGGTATGGTCACATATCCCGAACAAATAAGACCCACGAACAAATAAGACCACGAACAAACAAGACCAAACAGATTATTTAGTTTCCTTCTTACCGCATTTTTTGCACGTATAGCTTCAAGAAATAGTTGCTAAGAACTGTAAGATACACAAGACAAGGAGATCCACCCACTCTTGAGATTTGAAGAGGCCCATAGATAACCCCTCCTCCAAGCTTGAATTGAAAAGCAGTTGAGAGAGATAAAGGAGTCAGGCGGATGGACAGCAAAATACCATCTTTATTACTGAAAATGCTTTTGGGAGAATGTGGCTTTGGGTCTGCAGCCAAGCAGGCCTTCTGAAATTTCATCCTTGAATTAGATAGATTTACCCACTCTTTCCCTGGTACAGCAGGACAACAGAAGTTGGCAACCAGCAGGGAAAACCTCCTACTCCCCAGTAGGAGAAAAGTCCAGCATTCACCATTTTTGCAGGCAGGCAGATCCCAAAGAGAGGAAGGAGGTGGAGAGAGAGGCCAGGTCTGTTATCGAGGGAAATTCTCTGCAGGTGATAGGTGGAGAAAAGTAAATAAAAGTCTTCTCATAACACCTGCAGTGGGGTATTCAAAGGTAGATTGGTCCTGGCCCTTCTCTCCAGGGACACTCAGTAAGAAAGGGAGGTATGACATCTGTCCAGCTGTGACTGAACCCGAGATTGCTCTGCTTTGCCTTTCTTCACTGCTCTTGCTAAAGCTTTAAATGTGGAGTTGGAGCACAATTTTTCTTTTTTTCTTTTTTTGCGGTACGCGGGCCTCTCACTGCTGTGGCCTCTCCTGTTGCGGAGCACAGGCTCCGGACGCGCAGGCTCAGCGGCCATGGCTCATGGGCCCAGCCGCTCCGCGGCATGTGGGATCTTCCCGGACCAGGGCACGAACCCGTGTCCCCTGCATCGGCAGGCAGACTCTCAACCACTGCGCCGCCAGGGAAGCCCTAGGAGCACCTTTTCTGTGGCTGCCACACTTTTCCTTGGCGTTTTAACTGGCCCCCTTCCAACGTCTGAGACTTCTTTCAAGTGCCACTTGAGGCTTTAAAAAAATTAATCCTTATTTGACTAAAAAATTATGAGAGGAACAGTTCCTCTTCATAAAGTGACAAACAGTACTGCCTTCCAAACATCTGGTGGTGTATATAACTTAGCCCAAAGGTGAATTTTACCCTAAATAGAAGCAGGATGCAGAGTATATATTGCATGGTGACACTGGGCTCAAACAGAAGCAAGCGCATTGCAGCTGCTGAAGGACAGAAAAAAGAAGTCACTATCATCACTGAAGGAAATTCATTATTATTATTAATTATCATTACCATGGTTAATTTCCTAGTTTTGAAATTGAATTTGTAGTACTGAATTGAACAGAACCCCACAATCACACCCAGCTGTTCTTTTCTGCTTTCCCCAACTTCTGTGCCCTTTTTTTTTTTTTTTTTTTGGCGCTCCGCGGCATGTGGGATCTTCCCGGACCGGGGCACGAACCCGTGTCTCCTGCATTGGCAGGCGGACTCTCAACCACTGCGCCACCAGGGAAGCCCCTGTGCCCTTTTTAAAGAACAGAGTTTTACAGAATTTAAGGTAGACCAGGATTTTTCTGTTGGTGTCCTCAGCCAAACCCCGCTGTCAACCAGGACCTGGGGCTGGCTTTCTGCGGAAAAACCTGCCCGTGCATTGCGCCCAGCTGTGGTAGCCACTCCGAGATGTTCTCAGATGGGCTCTGGTGTAAGACCAATCCATGCGTGCGCATTTGTAGTAGCCACTGGATAAGAACCAGAATAATGACTCCAGAAAGCAAGGGTCACGGCTCTAACCTGCTGAGTCATCTCGGCTCAGCCTGGCTGGCAAGGGCTCCGCAGCTTCACTGGTTTGCTTTACTGCTCATTGCATTCCAGCCTGCCAAGGACTCTTTTGCAGATCAATGGGGGCTCCTGTAGAAAGGGTAGGTCCAGGTGGAGCAGAAGGAATCTGAATTTATAATATGTGCTCCAGCTCATCTTGATTCAGGTGTTACTTTAGAAGAAACACAAAAGAATAGGTAACTCCAGCTCCTCCGTATAAACCTGTCAGCATTTACTCATGCAGAGAGGCTACTGTGATTGGTCACATTCGGAACACAAAGGGTCCCAAGGGGCTTCTTGGCCACCATTCAGGTGCTGGACTTCCTGTCTTCCACTGAGCCTTTATGCACAAGTGCCAGCAGCCTTCACTCCCATTTGTCCTAATCGTCCAGGATGTGCATGAACAAGAAAAATAAATACCAAAGAACAGACGAGTACTACGTGAAATTTTGTCTGGGAACTTGAAAGCTAAACAGTCTCAGGCCAAAAAATACATTATCTTTACTTCTTTTCTTTTCCCTGCCCTGGCCTGATGTAGCCTCACTCTTAACTTACACCACCCCATGAAAAAAATTTTATTAACCTCTCCTAAACTTTGTTCTTTTGCTTGTCTTCAAGTATTTTAGGCTTTTCCACTTCTGAATCAGTCTTTCCCCCCCCCCCCTTTTTTTTTTTTGGCGGTACCCCGGGCCTCTCACTGTCGTGGCCTCTCCCGTTGCGGAGCGCAGGCTCCAGACGCGCAGGCTCAGCGGCCATGGCTCACGGGCCCAGCCGCTCCGCGGCATGTGGGATCCTCCCAGACCGGGGCACGAACCCGTGTCCCCTGTATCAGCAGGCAGACTCTCAACCACTGCGCCACCAGGGAAGCCCAGTCTTTCCCCTTTTGAGATCCCTTCTTCCCCCAAAGAGTTGAATCAGTAAGCATGATACAGATTCATACCCCTAACATGGAAGAGGAAAAATGGCAAAGCCCTGCAAAGCGGTCACAAAATGTTAAAGCATCAAAGATCTTAGACATCTTAAACTTCAAGAGAATGTTTTTTCCTGTAGAGCTCAAACTTATGAGTTAAAATGCACTAAACTTGTATTATTATTCATCATCACATGCGATTGCCCTGTTTCTAAACTGCAGATGCTTTATGGGAGGGAACTTTGGTCTATCTTCAGGATGTGGTCTAGGTGTAAACAAAGTACCCAATGACAACTTGATAGGGTGGTTCAAAGAATTTATTTTAAAAACATTTGCTACATATCTTTTGTATACCAGGCAATTAGGATCTAACTGTTAAATGACAGATATAGAAAGATCAATAAGACACAGTCTTTCCTCTGGAATAACTTGCATTCTGTTGGGTAAACAAATAATGATATCCTAATGATTACCTGAACGACAGCAAATAAGGTAGCATGGGGACTCAGCTACTCTGAGTGGCTTACTCAGCCTTGGCGTATTGGGTGGGAGGCAAATGGCTTTCATTGAAGGATGTAATTGAGTTTGGATTTTAAGTGTGAACTGAATCTTAGAATAAGGACAATGTAACGCAGTCCTTTCATTTTACCCATAAGGAACTGGAGACCTAGAGATTTTAATTGCCATTGCTAGGATACAATAGCTAGTCAATGTCAGACAAGAGTTCCACTGGAACTTTACTATTTCTTCTAGAAATAGAATTTGAGGTACCCAAAGAAATAGTTGTTTGGGGAAAATTGGATCGACTTTGAGTATAATTTCTCCTGGAACAACCTGTTGTTTTTAGTCACATTTATAGTAAAGCTGTCTTAAAAGGATTGATTAACTGTTTGTATGAGACTAAAGTAACAGCTCTCCTGGTACATGGACTAGCTGCATTATTTTAATACTTTATTACAAAAACAGTAAAAGGGCAGTCTGGAAACTTGCTAATTGGAATAGTTCGTGACCCCCAGGTAATCTTGGAGCTATAAATCATTGCGCCAGATATACCAGAAACTTAATAAATGGCACAAATTATTTGAATGTTGAATCCTATCTTAAAAAAAACCACTTCTATAAAATTATTAAAATATCACTATACTTTTTGGGGGTTTTTTGTTTTGGGGGTTTTTTTTGCGGTACGCGGGCCTCTCACTGTTGTGGCCTCTCCCGGTGCGGAGCCTGTGGACGCGCAGGCTTAGTGGCCATGGCTCAATGGCCTAGCCGCTCCGCGGCATGTGGGATCTTCCCGGACCGGGCACGGACTCATGTCCCCTGCATCGGCAGGCGGATTCTCAACCACTGCGCCACCAGGGAAGCCCTATACTTTTTGTTTTTAATTAATTCTAGGATTATAAGGATTCGATAGATGAGAGAGAGTGGCCTTTTGACCTTTGGGGTGCCTAAAATTTCTGTTTCTGTAAAGTTTATTTCTAAATTTTTGACCATATGTCCAGAAAGCACTTATAAGTTTATTTTTCATATCATTTGCATTCCTGATTAGTAGAATTAAATAGACTAATCTAATACCCTCATCAAGAATCATTTGAATGCCTTCCTTCCTTATATTTCTCTAAAATGATTACCTGGACAACCTGCGAAACAGTGTGTGTGTGTGTTTAGTTTCGCCTCCTGGTCTGTCAGTTTTTAACTCTGTGGCTTCATGAACTTTATGAGGATGATGTTACCTAACATTTCTCAGCTTTTTTTTTTAAACTGTAAAATTAGGGAAATAATTTGCCTCAGGGAGTTGTTTTAATTAAATGAAATTGTTTTTGTAAAACCCCTCCCCCAGTGTGCCTGACACATACTTAAATCTCAGTAAAGTATAGTTTGGATTACTTTGCTTCATGTCCTGCGAATATGTTAGAACAGAGCAAACCTGTTTTGTATAGAGAAAAACTATCCTATGCTTTTCAGAACATTGTAAGGACATGATAAATATACTGCCTCTCTTTATGCTTTTGGGGTTCTGGTGAACATTTTTTGCAGCAGCCAGTTTTAATGATTAATTTTAAGGCCTGAACCCAAGCATTATTGACTAAGATAAAAACCACAAGCCTCAAGAGTCAGTAAGTATTGATGTTGGTTGAGAGCCAATGGATGAATGATGTTTAATATATTAAATATTAAAGGCAGAATCTTTTGGTTTGGTGAGTGTTGCTAATGCTGCCAGTGAAAACATCCAGTTTGATTTACAGAAGTTTAATTTTACCTGGATAAAATCCATTTCACCTGACAGTTACTATATAATAATTCTAAAATACTGTTAACAACCCAAATAATTTCCTAAAA